>NW_006711230.1:570543-759279 GCF_000271645.1 Tremella mesenterica DSM 1558
CCCCTCCTTAAGCTCAAACTTCAAGATCATAGCCCTCGAGGGAGGTAATTCTTCACCTCCCTCCTGGGTAAAAACATCAATGAACGAGTGGTATTGTTCAGGAACCCACTGATACAATTCCTCTGTTCCTCCGGACTTCAGTTCATCCTGGTCATCTTTGTCTCGGAGATCTATCGCGTCCGTCGGAGTCGGCAGCCCTATGGCCGCTAACTTCGCCGCACTTGGTGGGGTTGGGATGGGAAATTTCACCGAGTTGTCTCTTCCATCAAGGACAACCCCTTCCTTCCTCATCCAATCCCACCCTATCACAACATCTGCGTCGCAGAGCGTTGTTACATCGAGACAAACAGATCGCACTTCGGCGTCCTTCGTCAAACTAAATCCGACTTCGACAAACTCGGTGATGGGTCCAGCGACACTCACCGAGCCGTCGAACATGTGAACGGGTACGCTCACCTGATATCGCCTCTTTTCTACACCTATCTTCGCTGCTGCCCTAGGGCTTATATATGAACAAGTAGCTCCAGTGTCCCAGAGCGTAGTTAGCTTTATTCCATTAATGAAAATGTCCGATTTAGGTTGATCTCTGGAAACGGAAGGGATGAGGAGATGATTATCGACATTGCATGAACAAGGGGTACTGAGTGGTGTATTTTTGTATTCACAATCCTCTGGCTCCATCAGCTGTGTTTCTTTTATGGGTTTGGGAATGGTGGCCGAGAGAATATGGCGGACCCGCCGAGCCTCGCCTACTGCGACAGGTCCTCTTCTTTTCCCTGGTCCTCTTCCAAATCTACTTCTCCTCCAACCGCATTCAAGTTCCTCCTCTGTCCGAGAGGTACTGCGTTCCCTCCCGATCCTCCACCACGTTCTCCGAACTTCCCCCCCCATGGAGGCAACAGTCCAACCTTAACCTTAGCCTCCCTTACAGGGCATTCCTTCAGCCAATGTCCTGCTTCACCACACTCGGTACACTTCCCCTCCTTCCTCCTTGTCTCCCTCAGATCGGAGCTCGGCCTAGGCCATCTTCGGCGAACTTCGTCGATGTTTGGCGGTGTACTCTTTACCACCGTCGACATCATAGCCGCCTGGACACCACCCTGCGCCGAAGGTTGCCCCTTTTCCCATTTCTTCTCTTCTTTCTTCTCCGTCCTCTGACTTTCCACCACTGTCGTTGTCCTTATCCCTCCTTCCCTTTTCCTCTCTGCCTCCTTCTCCACTTGTCTCCTCCATAGGCGGTTGTCCAAGGGAATCACAAACTCCAATAGCTCTTTCACAGTCCCAAACGATCTACCGTGTCTTGCAATTTCATCTAGAAGGTGCGATTTTAGTCCTTTCTTGGCTCGGTCAACTAGGTTTCCATCATCAGACCACTTAAGAATCGCAACATGTCGCTGGAAGGCGGAGAAGTAGTCCGAAGCAGACCCGGTTTGCTTGAGGTCGTTAAGTTGTCGGGCCGCAGTTCCTTCTTCGTCTGGATCACCAAAGTTAGTCTTGAGGTACTTAACGAACTGATCGTGTGTCGTGAGGTACTCAGGAAGAGGTCTTTTGGATAGATCGGGCTGCACTGCAAGAAGAGGTGTTTCGCGTAGATGGGAGATCATGAAAAAGACTTTCTTAGTGTCGTCGGGGAAAAGATGAGAGTTCAATTCGAAATGTACGTCGCACTCAGACAGAAAGGCGTGTCACGGCCGTCGAGCAATTACTTCCTAATAGACCGACGGTCGACGAACCTCGGCTAACTTCACGCTTCTGAGTCGATGTCTCACCCAACCGGGAGGGCGCAAACGTCGAAAAGGAGTGTAACTACGGCGTACTTCGGCGTAGTTACTCTAACTAAGGCTTTGTTCTACTGATGGCGATGTATCTCGATTTATAACTATCTCTATCTGTCTTTCACTACTGACAACAATCAAGGATCGCTGAAGAAGTTCAGCGATCTCTAAACTATCTATACTACTCCTCTCTTCTCATAGAACGTGCCTCAACTGCTGCACTGCCTCACGCTCAGTCCTCTTCGTTCAACCTTGCCGTACCTCGCCCTATCCCCGATATCCTACTCCGCTCACTTCGACTAACTTCGCCTAACTTCCCCTGTTCTGCTCTCCCTCGGTTCCCTTCCCCTAACTTCGCCGTAGTTCTCCGCTAGACGGGGTTATCGTGACAAATACCCTCTTGGTTCTCGTAACTTCGCCGTAGTTGGTCTCAGTGGTTCGAGTGGAGGTTGGTGGTGGTGAAAGGAAGGACGGTGATGGTGAAAGGAGGGTCGGTGATGGTGGTTGTCAGGGATGTTACGACGTAGTTCGTGACACGAACCATCATTGGCCGACGTCGGTTTTCTCGCATTGTTATAGCTTTAGAGGCGTAATTTTTCACTCTCAGACATACCTTTCAGTGTGTCATGTAAAGCATTGAGGGACGAAGGACGCTGTCGAACACGAAACGCATCAAGATCCCTAGCAGCCTCGTCTTCCGTAATTGATCGTGTTTGAGCCATTAACTTGATCTGATTAATAATGACTAGACGTCGGTTCCAAAACCTCCGCTCTGTGTCACCGCCAACGCCCCAATGATGCTGAGGATTCTCGTACATCATTTTAGCAGACGGTTTGCCGTTTAAGCCGGTGGTATATTCTTCCCAAACTTGATTGACGGTCCGTAAAGTCCGTAGCAGGCTGAAAGGCGTCAAGACAGCTCGAGGTTGATTTACTACGGTCAATGGGGGTAAAGCTGTACCTTCTGTTGCTGTACTTGATGTAGGAACGTTTTCAAGCATTACCGTTGCTTGCAGGGCGCAAGATGTTGTTTCTGATTGCACGGGTGTTTCACCTGCCGTGATTTCAATTCCTTGAAGGATACTAGGTAAAGTAATCGGCTGGCTTAAAGCGACAAGGATCCGAGATAGCTGCTGCTGGTTAAGGTTCAATGATACGTCTTGGTTTTGAGCGGTTGTGATCAAAGACGACAATTTATGATGAATTTCGTTACTATCTTGTGTTTGCTTCATGAAATGCGCCGAGAGGGTTGATGCAAGTTGTGGCATGGCTTCAGCTAGCCTATGATCGTGACTATTCGTACGAAGAGAGCATGTGTCAAAATAACAAGCTTCCCATTGCTTGAATTCGTCATTTTGAAACAGGGAATGCGACCAAAGGTACAGCTCGGGGTATTTTTGACGCCAGGCGCAGATGTCTTGGAAGAATACCTTACGAAGGTGTTTCAAGAGCTGAACAAACGTCATAGCCTGTCTGTCTATAGCGTCACTTTGCCGTAAGGAAAGATCCATTTCCCTTTGCATGAGCAATGCTTTACAGACGAGATTTGCTTACCATTTCTCAAGCGAGGGAAATACCATTCTCTGTAGAGTGTCCGGTACAGGAATATCACGCGGAAGGTAATAGTCTTGGCTTCCATAAGGCTTAAACCCGGCCAATGCACGTAATACTGAACGAGGCATATGACCCAGATAGACATTTTCCAAAACATCTTGATTCCAATGGCCTGCACGCGCAATATCTTGAGCTGATACACCTTCACTTTCGGCGAGCTGAGCTCCTCCGGCTCTATTGACATGTGTCTTCTTTCCCGTATTAACTTGAGCGCTTTTAAGAGCCTGAGTAATAGAATCATATTGTGCTTTATACGTGAGTTGATCTGTACGGGAATATATCGAATGTTGGAGGAGTTTATCGTTGTACCACGTCTCACGAGAAGCAAGGTTGGGAAATCCATCGTCTCCAAGGCTGCCGGCCTGAAATCTAAGTGAGTTAACACGCATATTAGTTTAGCTAAACCGACGTCGGCCGACGTCGGCTGACATTCACTCACCGAGCAAACAAGTAAACTGCTAAGATACCCACAGGACACATAAAAACATCTTTGTTGCGTATTAACCCCGAATACTCTACCTTGCCATGCTTGTTGACTTTTCCACGTCTACTAACGCACACAACAACTAACATGGGTGTTGGTCCCTCGTTATCCCACACAGTGTACGCCAAATCTGAAAGCTCCATGCCTCGTTGGTTATCGCCCCGGTAGAGCACATACAAGCCTAAAGCGTGAGCAACAGCGTCACGAAGGCCTTGCTCGGTATTTCGAGAGACGTAAGCACTGAAGCAATCCTCAATTTGTTTTCTACTTTGATATCCGTCAAAAATTGTATCTAATAATTAATTAGGCCCTTGGCTGTGCTTACTTACTACTTGTTTTATCGATGAACATTTCCCTTTTCGTTTGTTCATCTACTCGTCTTAAGACTAACAAAAGGCTTTTCATTGCTGCCGAGCGCGGGTGAGGATGACTGTTCATGCCTTTGTATTTTTGCTGTTTCCATAGACTGACCAGAGCAGCTACATGCAGTTTGATTGACGCTAAACTTTGCGTCATTCGGCTAAGCTTTAACAAAACTGGCATTCAGCAAACGCTTTATGTTAAAGGCAGCAGATGAACACACCACTTTCCCTAGCTGTTGTTGTAGGCACTTTTCCTCCTCGAGTTAGGTCTTCAACTACATCCAAAGCTCGTAGTTGACTTTCCTCTAACGTATCAAGACTAGTTTTAACATCTTCAATTGAGTATGCGGGCAGCAAATCAGAACTTGCTTTTCTTGCTCCAGCAATTGATGTCTCTGCTTCCTCAGGTGTACTTTGACGTTGTCTTTTGCTTGTATCTGTACGATTATTGGGATAAAATAACACTTGCGTATATATCCATCTAAGGGCGTACTCTGGCGTAACCGTATCTCTAGAACAATTAGCATCTTTTGATCGTTCCTACTTTGCCCCATCAAGCAATCTGCCGCCGACGTCGGCCGACGTCGGCCATCTCATACGAAGTCACGTACCCAGTGCTAAACTTCATTCTTTGACACCATTCTTGCCATCTTCGTATGCGTACTTGGTAATGAGCTTGTGTTGAGGAAGCATTACTCATTTTTTCAAGTTCCCCAAAGTCTTCACGCCAATTATCTGACGTATTCCAACAATCTGCAATCTCATCATGTATAGTAGCGTTAAGACGGTTTTGACGAGACATTGTATAGTTGAATAAAGCAAAAGCAGGTGGTAGAGAGCTGAAATGAATGAAAGACAGTTGCAGATAGTGAAAATAACGTTGCATTGTTCATTGTAACCCTTTTTTCACACTCAGGAACCCGCGGAGGTCTGTAACCGCGGCTGTCTGTATGGTGTAATTCCTGTAACCGCGGTTACAAGGACGGGACCTCGGACGCTATGGGCAAAAAGGGGGGTGTCACGTGACTTCGTGGCGGACGACGTCCGGACGCGAGCGGACGGCTGGGTAGGATAACTAATGGTTACACGACCTCAGGGCCAATAGGGACCGGACGGGGTCCATATGGGCCGTCCGGGCCCGTCCGGTGTAACCAAATCTTCCGTGCCACGTGAGCCGGCGTCGGCCGACGTCGGCCTACGATCGCTTTTTACGATTGACTTTCAATTTCAACAATCAACATTGTTTGCTTCATGCAATCACTGAAAGTCTTCGACCTTTGCATGTAATAATGAGGCAGTCATGACATGTGCATACATTGATTGACTATTTGCTACAAAGTTAACCCCCAGTTTCATCCAGCAGATCTAACATGGTTTGATCATTGTCATTCGTATTCTTGTCGGACACCCCGGCACCTGATCCACTCGCGTTCGACGTTTGACGATCTAAATCGTTGGGAGTTGACAAGCGACTACTTTCTGAGATCTGACGAGACTTCCCTCGCTTTCCGGAGACTTGAGCAGATCGAAGACGTTGTTCAAAAGTCTGAGAAGGTTTGCGTTGCGATCGTAAGTTCCGCGCAGGACCGGATGTAGCAGCCGCAGCAGCAGGATCGGTATTCAGCTCTTTATTCGCAGCGTCATCCATCGTGATATCTAATGTCAGTGCTGTATACAATAATGAGTGATAAAAGACATACCTCCATCGTTCCAGCCCGCACTGAGTCCTGTAAGTTGTCCGTGTTCCAACACCGGCGATGGAAGAAGGTTGACCGCGGTACGGCGACGACGTAAGGAGGGATCGTCGGTGTCGAAGACATTAGCAGCTACGGCAGCATTAAGCTGCTTGACAAGTGCATGCCCGTCGCGAGTAGGCGGACCTAAAGCAGACAAAATCACCTGAGGCGGAATCAAGGTATCAATTGCCGCTTTTCATTTAGCATAGCACACAATTGTTAACTGGTACTTACCAAAACCACTGACGATTGCTTCTAATCCTTCGAGCTTGGCAACAAGGTTAGAGGCCAATGACGCATCTAGGATTTCTTCTTCTAATACATTCTTCCCAAAATCACAATTGCTCGTTCCTCTTGCACGGCACTCAGCACAGCTTGATTGTGCCCTCTCACTGACGGTTATGCAGCCAAAGGATACGGCATCATCGCGAGTAATTCGATTTTGACAATGTGAACACATTGCCACACCGGAACAGATCACAGATTGGGGGCCACACACGATATTGTGCGCCAGACGGTGCCGCTTGACCTAAGTTCATTGATAAGCATTGTTCTGGTCGAGTTTAACATCAGAAGTTCAAGCTCACTATTTCTAACTCTTTATTCGGTGGTATAGCCCACACTTCGCCTTTCAAGGTGTTTGGCAGTAAAGCCAATGTCTTTGAGCTATCCTGAGGAAAAACACGACGATTGAATTTCGTTCCCGGCACCCATTCGAACGGTTCATACGCACCTGCTAATTAGATACTGTCAATGACTCGACAAAAGGTTCTAACGTACTCAATACTGTTGTTGAAAAAAATTCATCGACTGCTGATCCTCCCTTTTCTGGAGAGGTGTCGTTGCGACGACTTCCCTTGTTTGCGTACCGCTTGGGCGTTGGAGGAGGTACTTTAGGTGTAGGTGGTGTATCTGACATTTTGATGCTATAGCTGAGTTTGAATTGACGAGAAAAGTTGAAGAATGGTGGGCTAAGAGCTACGACAGTACACTTAATACATCCTCGTTGTGTGTACACTTGTTTACACTTTCTGCGTAGAAAATTGTTCAACCAACGACGCCCTGCAACATTTGTTGCTCGGGATTGCAATGAAACAGTTTGACATCATCCTTTGAGGGTAACTATGATTGCAACGGACCATCATTGGCCGACGTCGGCCGACGTCGGTTTTCTTGCATTGTTATAGCTTTAGAGGCGTAATTTTTCTCTCTCAGACATACCTTTCAGTGTGTCATGTAAAGCATTAAGCGACGAAGGACGCTGTCGAACACGAAACGCATCAAGATCCCTAGCAGCCTCGTCTTCCGTAATTGATCGTGTCTGAGCCATTAACTTGATCTGATTGATAATGACTAGACGTCGGTTCCAAAACCTCCGCTCTGTGTCACCGCCAACGCCCCAATGATGCTGAGGATTTTCGTACATCATTTTAGCAGACGGTTTGCCGTTTAAGCTGGTGGTATATTCTTCCCAAACCTGATTTACGGTCCGTAAAGTTCGTAGCAGGCTGAAAGGCGTCAAGACAGCTCTAGGTTGATTTACTATGGTTGATGGAGGTAAAGCTGTACCTTCTGCTGCTGTACTTGATGTAGGAATGTTTTCAAGCATCACCGTTGCTTGCAGGGCGCGAGATGTTGTTTCTGATTGCACGGGTGTTTCACCTGCCGTGATTTCAATTCCTTGAAGGATACTAGGTAGGGTAATCGGCTGGCTTAAAGCGACAAGGATCCGAGATAGCTGCTGCTGGTTAAGGTTCAATGATACGTCTTGATTTTGAGCGGTTGTGATCAAAGACGACAATTTATGATGAATTTCGCTACTATCTTGTGTTTGCTTCATGAAATGCGCCGAGAGGGTTGATGCAAGTTGTGGCATGGCTTCAGCTAGCCTACGATCGTGACTATTCGTACGAAGAGAGCATGTGTCAAAATAACAAGCTTCCCATTGCTTGAATTCATCATTTTGAAACAGGGAATGCGACCAAAGGTACAGCTCGGGGTATTTTTGACGCCAGGCGCAGATGTCTTGAAAGAATACCTTACGAAGGTGTTTCAAGAGCTGAACAAACGTCATAGCCTGTCTGTCTATAGCGTCACCTTGCCGTAAGGAAAGATCCATTTCCCTTTGCATGAGCAATGCTTTTACAGACGAGATTTGCTTACCATTTTTCAAGCGAGGGAAATACCATTCTTTGTAGAGTGTCCGGTACAGGAATATCACGCGGAAGGTAGTAGTCTTGGCTTCCATAAGGCTTAAACCCGGCCAATGCACGTAATACTGAACGAGGCATATGACCCAGATAGACATTTTCCAAAACATCTTGATTCCAATGGCCTGCACGCGCAATATCTTGAGCTGATACACCTTCACTTTCAGCCAGCTGAGCTCCTCCGGCTCTATTGATATGTGTCTTCTTTCCCGTATTAACTTGAGCGCTTTTAAGAGCCTGAGTAATTGAATCATATTGTGCTTTATACGTGAGTTGATCTGTACGGGAATATATCGAATGTTGGAGGAGTGTAACGGTACTGGAAACACGACGACTAGGTCGCAGGTTGGGTCGAACTCGATGGATGTCTCGTGGAAATCTAGGGGCTCTGGTGCTAATGGATCGTGTCTCCTCTGCAATCGATGTAGCCAAAGAATGATATTGAAGAATCAGCAAAGTTGGTACTTTGCTGATTGTACTATATACTTGTCTACAGGTATTCGTGTCCTCTTCTCAGTCCTACTGCAAGCGTCTATGTACATACTCGGACAGGTGAAAAACCGCTTTTGAGCAAACCCAGTGGGGAAATCTCGAAAAGGGAAAACCCGTCCCTACCTACTGCAGCACTGCCTCCAACTCTCGCCGTTTTCCTTCCTAATCCGTCGAGTTCGATGGATGTCCCTCGAGTCGTGTTACTCCGTAACAAGTTTCCCCCCCTGTCTCAAGGATCCTCGCCGAGGATCCTGAATCCTGTAACCAGGTGATTCACATGGATTGCTCTGAGACACCTTTGATTGCGCCCTTACGTCACACCCACGCTAGCGTGACGGTTGCCATGAAACGCGTCACCCGCACGGACCTCCACTGTGATCGAGAAATTACTGACCAAGTTCTTTTCCCTCCTCTTTCTCTTCTTTCCTCCTCATTCCTTCCTTTCCTCTTGTTCGTCGCTCTTTTCACTTACCTATCAACATCCATCCATATCTTACTCATCTCTTAGGGAATCCATCAAATCTTTTCCTGTTTGTAAGCATGTTTAAGCGTACTGTAAGCAATTCTCTTTGAATTCGATGTATTTCCTCCTATCTCTCACTGGCTGACGAGATTAGTTGTCCCCTTCTACCTCTTCTCGCCGAACTCGGGCCTCTACTGTGGCCATTCTCCCCGACGTCGATCCCGAACTTCTCATGCGTCAAACGAAAAGGATGCGAATCACGTCTCAAGCTCCAGCCCATTCTCAACCTCCATTGGTTGATGCTTCTCGCAGGGCTCTGGACACCATTAAGGATCGATATCAATCCGGTCCTTCTCGCACTCAACCATCGTCTTCTCTCGATGATGCGATTATCGAGCAATTCCTCGACCTCGACGGTGGGGCAGGCCCATCTGCCACCGGTGAGAACCCATCTCCCGCCAAGTCCGTCGAATCCGAACACGGTACCATCGTCGAGAATCAAAATTCTCCTGGTAATAAGTCCCCTGTGCCACCCTCTGAACATTTAGACGGGCTTGACAATGTTCCCCCCGAGCTCGAAATCATTTTTCGCGCTCCTCGCAAGGTTTCCGCTAATGACGAACTTGCCAAGGCTCTGGACGCTCGAAAAGACTCGGAAATTGGTGAGGTCTCTATCGAATTCTGTGCTTTTCTGACTCGTCAGCCACTCTCTGGGCCAAAATGTCCTTTTCCTCCGTTCGTATCGCTTTGAAGGACGAAGCCCTGGATCGTTTTCGCGAGACTGGCTCCCTCAATCTTACCGCGAAATGGTTTAGGAATGCTGTGAGCTTCTTCTTTTCCGAATTCTACCGACTTCTAACTGTTAGCTCGATCGTTTGGCCCAAGGTTGGCGACTCCGCAACAAGAATGGTGCTGTCGCCCGTCTCGAGGGTGAGCTCTGCTCCGATTGCCAGCGTCGTCTCGATGGTGGAGAAGATTTTCGTGTCGGTTGTATCGGCCCTCGTGAGTCTTCTATTGATTCCTGTTCGATATTGATGCCATTCAGTTGGTGGTGTTTGTGGAGAGTGCTCTGCCAAGGGAACTTCAAAGTGTTCGGTCAAAAACAACAATCCCGAGGCCAAATTTCGCGAGGTATCTATCTTCTTCCTTCGAACTTGATCGATGTTGATGTCAAGGGTGTCACCGTCGGAGCTCAGACTGTCACCTCCAAGGTTACTTTCGTCCTGGAGCACGAACTCTGTGCTGTCTCGGCCCGTTATCGATCCCTTTCCTCCCAGGATCAATCCTCTTCTCTCACCCAACTCTCCGCTTACATCCACCTCTTTTCCTCTCTCCTTCTTCCTCTTCCCCCAGTACATCTGGGCCTCTACAAATCTCTTCATCTCATTCCTTCCAACTACACCCCTCCCTCTCCTTCTGAAACCTTGGATCATCTCACCTCTGCTGCTGATCCAACCGGATTGACTTCTTCTCAACCAGTCGCCGGTCCCTCCTCTTCTCCCCATACTCCTCTCCCCCGCAATGTCATTCGTATTCCCGCCTCGGTCCGTCGTCCCCGAGCCAATTCTACCACCTCCAACTTCTAGTGTATTTTATATCTCTCTATACGTAGCCATATTTCCTGTGTATGTATTTATTTCCCAATAAATTCCGTTGATTTTGATCGAATTCTCACTTTCTTCTGGGATCCTTTTTCCTCCTTTCCAGAAACTCACCAAAAACGGCCAACTCTTCTACATTTTCTCGCGGTTCCCAGTCATAGGCCGCATTTCCTGTGTACCCTAACCATTTTACCTTGAATTCTTCCTTTCCTCGTCGAATTCTGCTGTCCACAATTGCTTCCACATGGAATTCCTCCTGGCCGTTTATTACTACCGGTGGTGGGGGCTGTATCTGTCGACCTGGAATCATGTCTTTAGGATATGGTTCCAACAGCGTCACATTGAAGACATTGTGCACCTTCATTGATGGAGGTAGATCCAATTCGAAAGCATTTTTTCCGACCTTCCTTATGATTTTAAACGGGCCAATGTATTTTGCTTCTAATTTTCGACTGGGTCGTTCCGTCGTAAGATACTTTGTACTTAGTAGCACCTGTTCTCCCTCTCTGAATTCTTCTGGGATGCTTTTGTGCCTCCTGTTGTAGTATTCCCCACTAATCTCATTAGCCATTCTGACCTGTTCTTGAACAGCCGTATGCAATTCTCCCATATCTCTCCATTTCTTCTCTAACTTGTTTGACTTCGATCGAATATCGTGCGAATGGATGTCGTAATGTGGCACATAGCCATAACATGCTTCGAACGGACACAACCCATGACTGCTATGCGGAGAGCAGTTATAAGCAAATTCAGCAATTGGTAGAAGTTGATCCCAATTGTCCATGTTGTAGTTCACATACATTCCAAGTAGGATTTCCATCTGTTGGTTCACTCGTTCAGTCTGGCCGTCTGTTTGAGGATGATATGCAGTTGAATATAGGTTCTTTATTCCCAGGAATTGACATATTTCCTTCCAAACCTCTGCTGTAAACTGGGTTCCCCTGTCTGATACGATTGTTCGAGGTACCCCATGCTTTGAAAAGATCTCCTTGATGTATATGTCAGCCACCTTGTTTGCTGTTAGTCCGGTTGTGCATGGAATAAATCGAGCCATCTTGCTTAATCGATCTACTATTACTAGAATTGCGTCGAATTCTGTCGATTTCGGCAAAGGTCCTACCATGTCCATCGAGATATCTGTCCACGGAAGTGTGGGCACTGGCAATGAGACTAGATGTCCGTATGGTTGGTGTCGATGGGTCTTATGTCGGTTACAGATCTCACATCCCTTCACGTATTTTGCGATATAATCGTCCAAATGGGGCCAATAATAGTCCTCTTTGATCATGGTGATGGTTTTGTCTCTTCCTGGGTGTCCTACTAATATTGAATCGTGTCTTGCTCTCATTACTTCTAACCTTGCTTGTCCCTCTGGTATGACTACTCTATTCTTGTACAAGAGCAATCCGCTTTGAGTCCATGATACCACCGGTGTCTCGTTGCTAATCTGTGTCTTCTGTGTGTCCTGTGTGCTATGTGTCTGTGTGTCCTGTGTACTATGTGTCTGTGTGTCCTGTGTACTATGTGTCTGTGTCAATTGCAGTCCTAGTCGTCGTATGTTTGCTATGTCTTCTGAGTCTTTGAGTCCGTTTTTGATGAGTCCAAATAATGAGTCTTCTCGGATTGCTCCCCTTACTATGTGTCGGGTTTCTGAGTCTATCGAATTCGATCCATGTTTCTCGTATGTGGGTAGTAATTGTAGCCAGTTTCCTTTGTTTAGATCTGGGTCCTTACTACTTCCTTTTCCCGGGTGATAATCCCCTCGTCTTGTTAAAGCATCTGCTCCCCCATTTTTGCTACCTGGTCGATAAGTGATCTCTATGTTGAAGTCTCCTAAGATTTCCAGCTGTCACGGCCGTCGAACAACTACTTCTTAATAGACCGACGGTCGACGAACCTCGGCTAACTTCACGCTCTGAGTCGATGTCTCACCCAACCAGGAGGGCGCAGACGTCGAAAGGGGTGTAACTACGGCGTACTTCGGCGTAGTTACTCTAACTAGGGTTTTGATCTACTGATGGCGATGTATCTTGATTTATAGCTATCTCTATCTGTCTTTTACTACTGACAACAATCAAGGATCGCTGAAGAACTTCAGCGATCTTCTCAGCTAATATTATCTACTCCTCCTAGACGTTCATCCAACCCTCTCGCGCTTTGACGTACTTCAACGCACTTCGTCCAACTTCCCCGAGCCCTCGGCCATCCTCTTCCTCCTTCGACTAACTCCGCCTAACATCGCCGCACTTCTGCTCCCATTGTCCCTACTTAGCCTAACTCCGTCTAACTTCGCCGTACTTCTGCTCCCATTGTCCCTACTTAGCCTAACTCCGTCTAACTTCGCCGTACTTGGTGTCAGAAGTCCTGAGTTACGTGTAGAGTAAAGAGGTTAAGGCGTGATGGGGTTTTGATGGCCAAAGGAGGGTCATTGTTGGTGGAGTAATCGAGGTGTCGCGACGTAGTTCGTGACAGTCGCCCCCTTCTTTAGCCGCGAACGTCCTCGTGAGCGATTACACCTCTGTCGTGTCAAGAGAACTTAGCAGCGTAGTACCCCCATTCTCTCCCTCCCCATGACCATCCTTCACCCTTCTGCTCTTTGCGCCGCACTTCGTAGTTGGGCCTCCTTTCACTCCAAAACCCGACAATGAGACTCCCCTAACTTCGTCGAGGTTTGCCGTAAGAAGCCCTGTGTCTTTTGTAGGTGAGACACGCTTCCTGAATGGCAGCCGAACAACACCGTTGTTTGTCGAAGTAACCCTCGCTTATATTGAGATGAGACACTATAGCGTGGGAATTTTGATCGTCCCTGCGATGCCTTTTGTTGATGAAACGCGAAGTTTGCTGCATGTTGACGACGAGGGGGTAGGTTTGATTATACTAAATACTGAGCAGTTCGTCGAGCTTCTCTCTTTTTCCCATCTGCTTTCAAAACTTTCTATCTCTCTTACCTAGAAAACAGATTTGTTACCTTGAATCATCTTTTATTTCTTTAAGTATTTTTAACGTCATGGCCCCTCCTACTCCCACCTCTAACCCTTTCGCCGCCATGAGGAACTTTGGTGGTATGGTGTCGTCTGCTCGTGAGTTATTCCTCGACACTTACCTTACTTCGCCGGACTTGGCTGATGTTCAGTTTCCTTCGGCGACAGATCTCGCCAAGTCTCCTCCCTCGGCCTCGGCACCCTCTCTTTGGGGGAGCCGTCTGGCGATGTCCCGCCTCCTCGCTCCGCTTCTCCTCCCGCCGGTCCTCCCGCTGGTTCTCCCTCTGCTTCTCCTCCTGCCGCCAGCCCTCGCCGCAGGACGCCCGCCTTTCGTCCTGGTGAGTCTCCGTCCTCCTCCGACCAGGAGTCGCTCAGTGGTTCGGAGTCGGACGATCAGTCAGACTTCGAAGGAAAAGGGGGTGATTATAGTGATGAGGATGATAGAGTCGTGTCGGAGGGTGAAACCGAGTTAGAGGAACACTCGGATGATGATATGGTGGCGGTTAGTGTAGAGGACAACAACGTAGATAGTCCTGAGCGTGAGTTCTTCGTCCAACCTCTCACACCTTCGCCGAACTTGGCCTTGTTTATCTGTTCTTTAGCTCCCCAAGACATTGCTAACTCGCAGCCGCTCCTGCCCCTCCCCCTGCTCAAATTGTGGGCCAGAAACGACGCCGTTCCCTCTCCTCTTCTTCTTCTTCCTCTTCTTCTTCTTCCTCTTCTTCTTCTTCCTCTTCTTCTTCCTCTTCCGGGGTTCTCCCCCCCCCCCAACGCCATCGCCGCTGCCGCCGCTGCTGCCGCCGCCGCCGCCGGTCCTGCTACCGCCGCCCCCGTCGCTGCTCCCCCCCCTTCTCCCAGAGGGGAGCCTTCGCCCAAACGGGTGAAGAGATCACTGCGGGAAGAAGAGTACTTGTGGGAGAAGATGAAGTCCGAGCCTGGTCGTTGGATCGCGGTTGGTGTTGACGAAGCGTGTGATCGTTGCCGGTGAGTCCACCTATTCCTACTACGCCGAAGTTACTCCTGCTAATTAGTAGACGTGAGATTATCACGTATAATCGTCCAAACTGGCCCTGCCTCAAGGCAGTCAGGCCACACAACAAGGCCCTCCGTTGTGCTTCATGCACGTCTGGCCCCTGCTCCTTCTGTCCCGTTTCCTCTGCCCGGGACATCCCGCCCCGTCCCTTCGACGCTTCTCCTCTCCCCCCTCCCCAGACTCCAGCGTCTGTCCCCCGTTCGCGGGTACCGTCTTCGTCTCTCCGGTCGGTTCGCCGTACTTCGCCGGACCTCCGCCCGTCGCCTCCGTCGCCGTCGCCCTTCGCTCCTGTGGTGTTACGGGGTAACAACGAATCGAGAGAACTCCATCGAGTTCGACGGATTAGGAAGGAGAACGGCGGGAGTTGGAGGCAGTGCTGCAGTAGGTAGGGACGGGTTTTCCCTTTTCGAGATTTCCCCACTGGGTTTGCTCAAAAGCGGTTTTTCACCTGTCCGAGTATGTACATAGACGCTTGCAGTAGGAACTGAGAGGAGGACACGGATACCTGTAGACAGTATATAGTACAATCAGCAAAGTACCAACTTTGCTGATTCTTCAATATCATTCTTTGGCTACATCGATTGCAGAGGAGACACGATCCATTAGCACCAGAGCCCCTAGATTTCCACGAGACCTCCATCGAGTTCGACCCAACCTGCGACCTAGTCGTCGTGTTTCCAGTACCGTTACAAGTTGAAGAATCAGCCTTACGCACCTTGGGTCGAATCGGAGAGTACTGTATGCTCACCAGAGGGAAAGCGCGGAAAATGATACCAGAAAAAGAGGAGTTGGAACAAGGGCTGGTCCCAGAGGAAGAAATACCAACAAGTTCTTCGAGAAGTACCATTTCACATGATCTCACTTCTACTACCACTACCCCAGATCCGCTAAATGAATTATCGCAGCAGTTGTCACAATTGTTAGCCATTATGACGATGCAACAAAAGGAACAAAATGCATTAAGGGAAGAACTGGCTACGATGAAAGCTGACCGACAGAACCAACAGATACTCACATCGAAAGGGGCAAGTTTGATCGAAGTCGAAGAAAACAAGCCGTGTTTGGAGCCAAAACTTACCAACAACGAACGAACAGGAAGAACCAGGTGTGCGGATCCACCTACCTTCAGTGGAGAACGAGGAGAATTGGACAACTTCCTTGCAGCATGTCACATGAACTTCGAATTCAAAGGGGCAGAGTACGCCACCGATCGCAGAAAGATCCTGTTCATGTACGGGTATCTTCGAGGCACCCCTCAAATGCTTATAACCCCGGCCATAACCAATCCAAGTATATGGAATTCGACCGAATGGCTAGAGAGCTACGACAAATTCATCCAGCATTTACGAACTCAATTTGGAGACAGTAACATGGCAGGTACGGCTATGAGGAAATTGCAGGAGTTAAGACAGACGGATACGGCCGCCGAGTATTTTGCCAACTTTGAACTTTGGTCCACACACCTTGGAAAGGTACCAGATGCAATGAAAATCGCCTCAGCCATACAGGGCCTGAAGGAAGAGCTACTGAAGGTGGTAGTGGTAAATAACACCGACCCTCGAACCAAATCGGACTGGATCTATTTCAAACAGCATGTGATAGGGACTGAGGAGAACCAACGGATGGCTGAAACGATGATTGCAGCGAATCGATGGGCTGCTAGACGCAAACATGAGACGACCTGGCTTCCTCCTCGATCGAATTCGATGCGATTGGATACTAGTTTGCCCAACCCGGTAGAGCGCCACTCACAATCGACTGGTAGAGGATCCTTGCCCGGTGGAAAACCAGGGATGATGAATTATGGTCTACCAAATGACCCTCCGGTCACTTGGACAGAGGACGGAGGACGTCTCAGCGAGAACGAAATGACTTGGAGGAGGGAGAACCGACGTTGTCTCAAATGTAGAAGTCCAGAACATTACGCCAACAACTGTCCAAATGGAGGAAATACGAGAAACAACATTAGGGGATCCCCAAACCCGCATAGCTCACCGATTCCTAGTGGATCGAACTCGATCCCAACTGGATCCAAAGGGCCATTAGTTCGAGGAATGGCGGTGACCTTTGAAGAAGAGGGAAACGACTACCTGGCCTAAGTGATGCGACCACTTGCGGCCAGGATCTGCCCGGATCGCAGAAAATTCAAATACCAATAGATCTCAGTAATGACTCGGCCATAATATATATAAAAATACAAACAAAAAAAGATACCCTACAGATTGGAATGTTAATCGATACCGGGGCTACAGGAAGGTATGTGCAGCCGGCCTGTCCATTATACCATCTATTCCCAAAGAAACAATATCAGGTACCACGAAAAATTAGGTTCCTGGATGGAACTACCGCGACCTTAGTGACCGAATATGTAGAAGCAGAATTAGATCTAGGAAAAGGACTCAGGATTGCAACTCGACTGGATGTTATGGCATACGAAGGACCAGAAGTACTAGTAGGACTAGATTTCTTGAGACAGTTTAGGGCAAGGATCGATTGTGGAAAGGGACTGATCGAATTCGACAGAATTGGACGAGATACTGGTTGGAAATACCCAAGATTAGAAGAAGGATTAATAAGAGGAGCAACACTGGAGAAAGGGGAGGACGAAATGAGTGAGGAGGAACTACGACAAATCATACCGACACAATGGCACCAGTACCTCGAATTATTCAAGGTAGAAAGAGCAAGAAGACTACCACCAAGAAGAGAATGTGACCACGAAATCGAATTAGTAGCAGGGGCTGAACTGAAACCAGGACCAATCTACCAACTGGACGAGCATGGGGATGCTTTCCTGAAGCAGTGGATCAATGATGGACTGACTAGTGGACATCTACGAAGAAGTAAATCGCCCTATGGGTCCCCAGTATTCCTGGTCCCCAAGAAAGGAGTCATTCCCTATCGAGTAGTTACAGATTACCGGGCACTTAACAAGGTAACCATCAAGGATTCGTACCCAATGCCACTTATCTCGACCTTACTCGATCGACTTCAATTGGGAAAGGTGTTTACCAAACTCGACCTGAAAGGGGCCTATCAGTTAGTTCGAATAAAAGAAGGAGATGAACATAAAGCTGCTCTACGAACACGATACGGTAGTTTTGAAAGCACTGTTCTACGGGATGGATTATGCAACGCACCAGCCACCTTTCAAAACTTCCTGCAGGATATGTTCCACGACCTGTTAGATGAAGGAGTGGTAGTTTACATAGACGACATCACGGTATACTCAGACACGATCGAAAACCATCAGATAATTGTCCAAAAGGTATTGGACCGATTACTTGAAAACGACTTGGTTGTTAGCCCGAGGAAGTGTGAATGGAGTTGCGACGAAGTGAAGTTTCTGGGGTATGTAATCGGACACGAACGGATCGAAATGGATCAAGACAAGGTGAAAGCCATTCTAGAATGGGGAGAACCAATGACAGTCCGAGATACTCAGGTTTTTCTAGGATTTGCCAATTTCTATCGACGGTTCATCAAAGGATTCTCACATATTGTGGGTCCTCTTACCCGTCTGACCAGGAAGGATCAAGCTTGGAACTGGACACAAGAATGCCAAAAGGCTTTTGACGATCTAAAGAAAACATTCACCACAGCACCAGTACTTCGACATTTTGATAGAACCCGACCGACTTGGATTGAAACCGATGGATCCGATTGCGCGATAGGTGCGATAGCGTCTCAGAGATTTCCTCACCCATCAATAAAAGGAACCACCGAACTTCACCCAGTAGCGTACTGGTCTCGAGCAATGACGCCCTGTGAGCTAAACTACACGGTGGGAGAGAAAGAATTATTAGCCATCGTGGATTGCTTGGTCGCCTGGAGACCCTACTTGGCTAACAGTAGTGATGTTATAAAGGTCATTACCGATCACAAGAACCTAGAATACTTCCAAAGCAAACGACAACTAAATCGAAGGCAGATGAGATGGTTGGAAATATTGGGAGACTTCAACATAGAGATCACTTATCGACCAGGGAGCAAAAATGGGGGAGCAGATGCTCTGACGAGACGAGGAGATTATCATCCGGGAAGAGGGAGTAGCAAGGACCCGAATCTTAACAAAGGCAACTGGCTACAATTGCTACCGACACACGAACAAATTGGATCGAATTCAATGGACTCAGAACACAAAGGACCAAGACACATAGTAAGAGGAGCAATCCGGGAAGACTCATTATTCGGACTCATCAAGAACGGACTGAAAGACTCAGAAGACATAGCAAACATACGACAACTAGGACTACAGATGACACAGACACATAGCACACAGAGCACACAGAGCACCCAGAACACACAGGACACACAGAAGACACAGGCTAGCAGCGAGACACCAATAGTATCATGGACACAGAGCGGATTACTCTTATACAAAAACAGAGTAGTCATACCAGAGGGACAGGCAAGATTAGAAGTAATGAAAGCAAGACACGATTCGATGCTAGTGGGTCATCCAGGAAGAGACAAAACTATCACCATGGTCAAAGAGGACTATTACTGGCCACATTTGGACGAGTATATTGCAAAATACGTAAAAGGATGCGAGATCTGTAACCGACACAAGACTCATCGACACCAGCCGTATGGACATCTGGTCTCTTTACCAGTACCCACACTGCCCTGGACAGATATCTCTATGGATATGGTGGGACCCCTACCAAAATCGACCGAGTTCGACGCGATACTGGTGATAGTCGATCGACTAACCAAGATGGCTAGATTTATTCCATGTACAACTGGACTAACAGCGAACAAAGTGGCCGACATCTACATCAAGGAGATCTTTTCAAAACATGGAGTACCTCGAACAATTGTGTCAGATAGGGGAACTCAGTTTACGGCGGAAATTTGGAAGGAAATATGTCAGTTCTTGGGAATAAAGAACTTATACTCGACTGCGTATCACCCTCAAACAGATGGACAAACTGAGCGAGTAAATCAACAGATGGAAATCCTGCTCGGAATGTATGTAAACTACAACATGGACAATTGGGATCAACTTCTACCAATTGCTGAGTTCGCTTATAACTGTTCGCCACATAGTAGCCACGGTCTGTGTCCCTTTGAAGCCTGTTACGGCTATGTGCCACACTACGACATCCATTCGCACGATATTCGATCAAAGTCAAACAAGTTGGAGAGGAAATGGAGGGATATGGGAGAGTTACATGCGGCTGTTCAAGAACAGGTCAGGATGGCTAATGAGATTAGTGCCGAATACTACAACAGGAGACACAAGAGTGTACCAGAAGAATTCAGAGAGGGAGAACAGGTACTACTGAGTACGAAGTATCTTACGACGGAAAGACCCAGTCGAAAATTAGAAGCAAAATACGTTGGCCCCTTCAAGATCATAAGGAGAGTGGGGAAAAATGCTTTCGAATTAGATCTACCTCCATCAATGAGAGTGCACAATGTCTTCAATGTCACGTTGTTGGAACCATATCCTAGAGACATGATACCAGGTCGACAGATACAACCCCCACCACCTGTAGTAATAAACGGCCAGGAGGAATTCCATGTGGAAGCAATTGTGGACAGTAGAATTCGACGAGGAAAGGAGGAATTCAAGGTAAAATGGTTAGGATACACAGGGAATGCGGCCTATGACTGGGAACCACGAGAAAATGTAGAAGAGTTGGCCGTTTTTGGTGAATTTCTGGAAAAGAGGAAAAAAGATCCCAGAAGAAAGTGAGAATTCGATCAAAATCAACGGAATTTATTGGGAAATAAATACATACACAGGAAATATGGCTACGTATAGAGAGATATAAAATACACTAGAAGTTGGAGGTGGTAGAATTGGCTCGGGGACGACGGACCGAGGCGGGAATACGAATGACATTGCGGGGGAGAGGAGTATGGGGAGAAGAGGAGGGACCGGCGACTGGTTGAGAAGAAGTCAATCCGGTTGGATCAGCAGCAGAGGTGAGATGATCCAAGGTTTCAGAAGGAGAGGGAGGGGTGTAGTTGGAAGGAATGAGATGAAGAGATTTGTAGAGGCCCAGATGTACTGGGGGAAGAGGAAGAAGGAGAGAGGAAAAGAGGTGGATGTAAGCGGAGAGTTGGGTGAGAGAAGAGGATTGATCCTGGGAGGAAAGGGATCGATATCGGGCCGAGACAGCACAGAGTTCGTGCTCCAGGACGAAGGTAACCTTGGAAGTAACAGTCTGGGCTCCGACAGTAATACCCTTTACATCAACATCGACCAAGTTCGAAGGAAGAAGATAGATACCTCGCGAAATTTGGACTCGGGATTGTTGGTTTTCACCGAACACTTTGAAGTTCCCTTCGCGGAGCACTCTCCACAAACACCACCAACTAAGTTGCATCAATATCGAACAGGAAGAGTAGGAAGACTCACGAGGACCGATACAACCTACACGAAAATCTTCTCCACCATCGAGACGACGCTGGCAATCGGAGCAAAGCTCACCCTCGAGACGGACAACAGCGCCATTCTTGTTACGAAGTCGCCAACCTTGGGCCAAGCGATCAAGCTAACAGTTAGAATTCGGTGGAATACGAAGGAGAAAAAGCTCACGGCGTTACCAAACCACTTGACAGTGGGCTTGATGGCCCCAGTCTCGCGAAAGCGGTCGAGGGCTTCATCCTTCAGAGCGTGACGAACAGAGGGGAATGAAAGGCGGGCCCAGAGGGTAGCTGACGAGTCAGAAACGCACAGAATTCTGTAGAAATCTCACCAATTTCCGAGTCTTTTCGAGCATCCAGAGCCTTAGCAAGTTCATCATTGACCGGAACCTTGCGAGGGGCGTGAAAAATGGTTTCGAGTTCATGGGGAACCTCGACAAGCCCCTCGGAATAATCAGAAGGTGGCACAGGGGACTTATTACCAGGAGAATTTTGATTTTCAACGATGGTACCGTGTTCGGACTCGACAGATTTCGCAGGAGATGGGTTCTCACCAGTGGCAGATGGCCCTGCCCCCCCTTCGAAGTCGATATATTGCTCGATGACCTCGTCATCGAGAAGAGACGATTGTTGGTCGCGAGAAGGGCCGGATTGATATCGATCCTTAATGGTGTCGAGAGCCCTTCGAGAAGCGTCAACCAATGGAGTTTGAGAGGGAACTAGCGCTTGGGAAGTAATTCTCATTCTTTTCGTTTGACGCATGAGAAGTTCGGGATCGACGTCGGGGAGGATGGCCACAGTAGAGGCCCGAGTTTGACGAGAAGAGATAGACGAGGACAACTAATCTCGTCAGCCAGTGATAAACAGGAGGATATACATCGAATTCGAAGGGAATTGCTTACAGTACGCTTAGACATGCTCACAGACAGGTCAGAGTTGGAAGGATCTCTAAGATATGAGTAAGATATGGATGGATGATGATAGATAAGTAAAAAGAGCGACGAACAAGAGGTAAAGAGAGAATGAAGAGGAAAGAAGAGAAAGAAGACGGGGAGGTAACTTGGTCAGTAATTTCTCGATCACATTGGAGGTCCGTGCGGGTGACGCGTTCTCATGGCAACCGTCACACTAGCGTGGGTATGATGTCAGGGCGCACCAAAGGTGTCTAAGAACAATCCATGTGCATCACCTGGTTACAGGGTTCAGGATCCTCGGCGAGGATCCTTGAGACAGGGGGGGAAACTTGTTACGGGGTAACAACGAATCGAGAGAACTCCATCGAGTTCGACGGATTAGGAAGGAGAACGGCGGGAGTTGGAGGCAGTGCTGCAGTAGGTAGGGACGGGTTTTCCCTTTTCGAGATTTCCCCACTGGGTTTGCTCAAAAGCGGTTTTTCACCTGTCCGAGTATGTACATAGACGCTTGCAGTAGGAACTGAGAGGAGGACACGGATACCTGTAGACAGTATATAGTACAATCAGCAAAGTACCAACTTTGCTGATTCTTCAATATCATTCTTTGGCTACATCGATTGCAGAGGAGACACGATCCATTAGCACCAGAGCCCCTAGATTTCCACGAGACCTCCATCGAGTTCGACCCAACCTGCGACCTAGTCGTCGTGTTTCCAGTACCGTTACATGTGGCCGGCCCATCACGTCTCCCGGCTGTTCCTCCTTCGTCTTCCCGCCGTCCTTCGGCCTCTCGTCCTTCGGCGCCACGTCCGTCCTCTCCAGTGGTAGCTTCTCCTCCGGCTCACAGCACCCGAAGTCGGCGTCCTTCTGTTCCTCCGGCCGCTTCGGCGGCCCCTCCCGTCACCCCTCCCTCTGCTTCCCAGAAGACACCGAAGTCTTCTTTAAAGAAATCAAAAGGGAAATCTAAAGGGAAGGAGGTTGCCTTCAATGATGGTGATGTGGAAGGTGAAGATACTCAGCGTGCTGGTCCCTCTGCTCCCCGGTTGTCCCTCGTCCACCCTCGTATCTCCCTGGACGTCCGTATTCCTGAGGACGAAAAGGAATTCGCCACTTATCGTTCTCTCGTCCTCGGTCTCACTACTCAGCTTGAGGCCGCCCGAAATGATACATCTCTCCTGCTCAACTTCTCTTCTCGTCAAGCTAACGCTTTAAACAATCTTACTGCGGCGTTAGTAGATGTAGTCAACGCTGGGGCTCTGGACGACGAAGCAAGGACAAGGTTAGCGGACGTCTCTCGCCGAAGCCTTACTGAGATAGCCGATGTTCGCCGAAGACTGTTCGACACCCCCTTCCTAGTCACTCCTATGGCGTATGAGCCACCACCGTCCCTTGACTGGTTAGGTCGCCGTAGTAGTTCTCGTGTCCCAGCTTCCGCCCAGACTGCTCTCGACCTCCTCAGTCTTCCCTTCGAGTGTCTACGGACCATACGTTCTCTGTGGAGGACTCCGAGCATGCAAGCTGCTCGAGATGTCCAGGACTTCGGTGACTTCTTTGGGGCTATGAATCGGGCATGGAATGCTTCTCTCTCTACTGCGTTCCCGTCTGAGACTCTCGATCTACCTTCGGTCATCGGTAGCCTCCACACCAATCCCGCGGGACCGAGTAGATCGAAGGAGAAAGGAAAAGGAAAAGGTAAGGGTAAGAGTAAGGACAAGTGAGCGGTACGTAGCTGTAATCCTATGTTGTATGCAGTACGTTCTATCTCCTAGCCCTTCGCAGTCGCCCCTCCTTCGGCTTAGTAGGGTGAAGTTCGTGGAACTTCGCCAATATGTCATCAGCTCCATCGACGTTCTCCACTGGTTCCCATGATACTGAATCGTCTGTTCCTTCGTAACCTAACCACTCCACCAAGTACTCTAACTTTCCTGACCTCTTATTTACTCTAGAGTCCACAATATCCTTTACCTCCCAAGACTCTCCCACATTGTCTACTTCTACTGGGCCAGGTGGCTCAGCTTGCTGACCAGGAAATATTGGAGGGTGATAAGGACGGAGCAAGGAGACATGGAATACATCATGGATACCTGCCATCGTTCCTGGTAATTCCAGTTTACAAGCATGAGAACCTACCTGCCGTACTACCTTGTACGGCCCACTTTGCTTAACATCTAACTTCTTCATTGGTCTCTTCGTCTTAATATTCTCTAACGACAGCATCACTAGGTCTCCTTCCGCGAAGTTCGGCGTAGCCCGGTGTTTCCTATTGTATCCTTCGGCGTACTTCTCATTAGCTTTCTTAATTCCTTCGATACAATCCTTGTGTATTTCGGTCAAGTCTTTTACCACCACCGTAGCAGCGGGCACTTCGACTTCGCTGGCCTTAATTTCTTCAGCCCATCGAGGGTGGTACCCATAGTTCGCATAAAATGGTGTCTTATTTATCGCAGAATGATGGGTGTTGTTGTAGGCGAAGCTGGCTCGAGCAAGCAGCTTCGACCAATCGTCCTGCTGATAAGAAGTGAAGATTCGAAGGTAGAGCTCTAAGGACTGGTTGGTTCGTTCAGTCTGTCCATCAGTCTGCGGATGATATGCAGTAGAGAGATGTAGTCTTATCCCGAGACTATCGGTCAAGTTCTTCCAAAATTTCGAGGTAAACTTCGATCCCCTGTCAGACACTATGTTCTCTGGTAGCCCATGCTGAGCTACCACATAGTCCATTATCAACTCGGATAGGCCAGCTGCGGTTAACTTCGTCGTAGTCGGGATAAAAATGGCCCATTTGGTCAACCGGTCCACCACCACTAAGATGGAATTGTATCCATGGGAATTCGGGAGCTCTTCAATGAAATCCATCGAAATGCTGGACCATGGCTTCGTAGCCACTTCCAGTGGTTTAAGCTCTCCATGGGGTCTCTGCCTGTTAGTCTTTGCTCTCTGACACACCGCACATCCAGCGATGTAATCTTCAACATCCTTCCTTACTCCAACCCAAACGTAGTCCCGTAGGACTAGCTCGAGAGTCTTCGCTGAGCCTGGGTGACCCGCTAGGACCGAGTCATGCCGCGTCTTCATTATCTTTAGTCGAGCATCGGCGTAGTTCGGCACATAAGTTCGACCATCGAACGTGAGGAACCCTCTTGAATTCCATCCCCCACGAAGTATTAAGGGGGACCGCGAGGTACGGCGTAGTTCGGTGACCGACTCTGGTTCCTGCACATTATCGTGACATGTCAGATGAGAGCACTTAGCACAGGTTACCCCCAGTAATTCTTCTCTAACCTCCTCCACCTCTTCGTCTTCCTGTATTCCAACTACCAAATCCATAGGATTAATAAGGTCACTCTCTCTTACTTCCTTCGTCCCTTGCAAAGCGCGAAGTAGGTGTTGTAACCCAGAGCTAGTGCCGTCGAGTTCGTCGAACTTCGGCAACCCTTGAATAAGGTTGCTCTCCTGCACCATAGTACTTCCTTTTCCAGAGTGGTAGTCTGCTCTTCTCGATAGTCCATCCGGCAGTGTAGCTTGTCTCCCAGGTCGATACACCATCTTAAACCTAAAGTTAGAAAGCTCTTCGACCCACCTGCCCTGCCTCGGGCTTAACTGCTTCGGTTCCATCCAGTATGTCAAGTTCAAGTGGTCCGTGAGAACTGTAGTTTCTACCTGTAACAGTAAGTGTCTCCTTCTTCTGAAAGCCTCAACGATAGCTAGTAGTTCCTTCTCGCCTACCGTGTAGTTTAACTGCGCCGCTTGAAACGCTCCTGACTCGATCGCTACCGGATGTTCTTGTCCTAACTCGTTCACCTGCGATATTATGAAACCCCACCCGAAGAACGAGGCATCTGTCTGTAGTAATGTCTTCAACGAGGGATCAAAGTGAGCCAATACCGGGGCCCTACACATTCTATCCTTCAACTCTTTAAAAGCTCTTTCCTGCTCCATACCCCAGACAAACGGTACATCCTTTCTTGTGAGGTCATTGATCGGTTTAGCAATCCTAGAGAAGTTGGGGACAAAACGCCGATAATAACTAACGACTCCCATAAATCCTCTGCTCTCTCTTAGGTTCTTGGGACGGGGAAAAGACACAACAGCGTCGATGTACTCTGGATTACTAGAAACTCCCTCCCGTGAGACCACAAAACCCAAGAAGACTACCGAGTCCTTTTCAAACTCGCACTTACTAGCCTTGACGAACAGATTCGACCTTCGAAGAACTTCGAATACCTTCGCCGTAGTTCCTCTCAACTCTTCCAACGTCTGACCATAGATGAGTATATCATCTATATAGACAACTACTCCTTTCCCCAACAGTTCTCTGAAGCTTTCATTTAGGAAATGCTGGAATACAGCAGGAGCATTTCGCAGACCATCTCGAACAACAAGAGACTCGAACATACCGTACTGAGTTCTGAACGCCGTCAGGTGTTCGTGTCCTTCCTTTACCCGTAGGAGTTGATAAGCTCCAATCAGATCTAACTTGCTGAAGTACCTCGCTTTTCCTAGCTCTTCGGTTATCTGACCGATCAGAGGCAGTGGATAGGCGTCGGGTATCGTTGCTTCGTTTAACTTTCGGTAGTCAATGACCATTCGCCATTGACCTTTTGCTTTCTTCGGTACCAAGAACATCGGTGATCCATAGGGCGAATTACTGGGTCGAATTCTTCCGGCCGATATTTCGCGATCTAGGATGTCTCTCAGCGCACTTCTCTGATCTTCTCCAAGCGAGTAGAGTGGAGCAACCTTCAGGTTCGCCCCCTCCTTAAGATCAAACTCCAGATCATAGCCCCTCGAGGGAGGTAATTCTTCACCTCCCTTCCTTGGGTTAAAAACATCAATGAACGAGTGGTATTGTTCAGGAACCACCTGATACAATTCCTCCTGTTCCTCCGGACTCAGTTCATCCTGGTCATCTTTGTCTCGGAGATCTATCGCGTCCGTCGGAGTCGGCAGCCCTATGGCCGCTAACTTCGCCGCACTTGGTGAGGCTGGGATGGGAAATTTCACCGAGTTGTCTCTTCCATCAAGGACAACCCCTTCCTTCCTCATCCAATCCCACCCTATCACAACATCTGCGTCGCAGAGCGTTGTTACATCGAGACGAACAGATCGCACTTCGGCGTCCTTCGTCAAACTAAATCCGACTTCGACAAACTCGGTGATAGGTCCCGCGACACTCACCGAGCCGTCGAACATGTGAACGGGTACGCTCACCTGATATTGTCTCCTTTCTGCGCCTATCTTCGTCGCCGCTCTAGGACTTATATATGAACAAGTAGCCCCGGTGTCCCAGAGCGTAGTTAGCTTCATTCCATTAATGAAAATGTCCGATTTAGGTTGATCTCTGGAAACGGAAGGGATGAGGAGATGATTATCGACATTGCATGAACAAGGGGTACTGAGTGGTGTATTTTTGTATTCACAATCCTCTGGCTCCATCAGCTGTGTTTCTTTTATGGGTTTGGGAATGGTGGCCGAGAGAATATGGCGGACCCGCCGAGCCTCGCCTACTGCGACAGGTCCTCTTCTTTTCCCTGGTCCTCTTCCAAATCTACTTCTCCTCCAACCGCATTCAAGTTCCTCCTCTGTCCGAGAGGTACTGCGTTCCCTCCCGATCCTCCACCACGTTCTCCGAACTTCTCCCCCCATGGAGGCAACAGTCCAACCTTAACCTTAGCCTCCCTTACAGGGCATTCCTTCAGCCAATGTCCTGCTTCACCACACTCGGTACACTTCCCCTCCTTCCTCCTTGTCTCCCTCAGATCGGAGCTCGGCCTAGGCCATCTTCGGCGAACTTCGTCGATGTTTGGCGGTGTACTCTTTACCACCGTCGACATCATAGCCGCCTGGGCACCACCCTGCGCCGAAGGTTGCCCCTTTTCCCATTTCTTCTCTTCTTTCTTCTCCGTCCTCTGACTTTCCACCACTGTCGTTGTCCTTATCCCTCCTTCCCTTTTCCTCTCTGCCTCCTTCTCCACTTGTCTCCTCCACAGGCGGTTGTCCAAGGGAATCACAAACTCCAATAGCTCTTTTACAGTCCCAAACGATCTACCGTGTCTTGCGATTTCATCTAGAAGGTGCGATTTTAGTCCTTTCTTGGCTCGGTCAACTAGGTTTCCATCATCAGACCACTTGAGAATCGCAACATGTCGCTGAAAGGCGGAGAAGTAGTCCGAAGCAGACCCGGTTTGCTTGAGGTCGTTAAGTTGTCGGGCCGCAGTTCCTTCTTCGTCCGGATCACCAAAGTTAGTCTTGAGGTACTTAACGAACTGATCGTGTGTCGTGAGGTACTCAGGAAGAGGTCTTTTGGATAGATCGGGCTGCACTGCAAGAAGAGGTGTTTCGCGTAGATGAGAGATCATGAAAAAGACTTTCTTAGTGTCGTCGGGGAAAAGATGAGAGTTCAATTCGAAGTGTACGTCGCACTCAGACAGAAAGGCGGTTAACTTGTTCCGATCTCCTCTCCATAGGTCTGGGTTAGGTAGCTTTATCCCTTTCCGTTGTTCGCCCACTACGCTTGGGGTCGCCGAAGTTTGCCGTCCCATGGCGTACCTCACCCCTTCTGATATCCCTTCTGCAATCCCGCCCACTGTATCCCTTTCTCTTCTCTGTTCCCATTCCTCCCTACATCTTCTCTCCTCCATCATGTCTTTGTTCATATTCGCCACCATCTGCATCAAGGCCAACACCACCCCTTGTGTTCCTTCTTCTCCCAAGTTCGCCGTACTTCCAGTGTTTTCTCTTGGGCGTGGGGTTTGGTCTGATCCAAGTGGGGATCCCACAGGTGGGAGAGCATTAGACGGAGGAGAAGGAGGGTTAGAAAGCACCGGTGGAACGAACTCATCTCCTTGAATTGACCCCCCCACACTATCCTCAACTCCAAGGTCCTGCCCCATTGCTCTGCTAAGCTCCTCCAATGCTCTCCTCTCGTTCTCCTCCATCCTGTCTCCATCCCTACTCATGCCTCGTGTAATTCTTCTTTCTGGTTCCATATTATCTTCGTACTTCTCCGAGGTTCGCACGGGTCGTCGGTAGGAGCGATCCTTGATACTGTCACGGCCGTCGAACAACTACTTCTTAATAGACCGACGGTCAACGAACCTCGGCTAACTTCACGCTCTGAGTCGATGTCTCACCCAACCAGGAGGGCGCAGACGTCGAAAGGGGTGTAACTACGGCGTACTTCGGCGTAGTTACTCTAACTAGGGTTTTGATCTACTGATGGCGATGTATCTTGATTTATAGCTATCTCTATCTGTCTTTTACTACTGACAACAATCAAGGATCGCTGAAGAACTTCAGCGATCTTCTCAGCTAATATTATCTACTCCTCCTAGACGTTCATCCAACCCTCTCGCGCTTTGACGTACTTCAACGCACTTCGTCCAACTTCCCCGAGCCCTCGGCCATCCTCTTCCTCCTTCGACTAACTCCGCCTAACATCGCCGCACTTCTGCTCCCATTGTCCCTACTTAGCCTAACTCCGTCTAACTTCGCCGTACTTCTGCTCCCATTGTCCCTACTTAGCCTAACTCCGTCTAACTTCGCCGTACTTGGTGTCAGAAGTCCTGAGTTACGTGTAGAGTAAAGAGGTTAAGGCGTGATGGGGTTTTGATGGCCAAAGGAGGGTCATTGTTGGTGGAGTAATCGAGGTGTCGCGACGTAGTTCGTGACACCAGCCACCTCATTTGTCTTCGATTCAGTTGTCGCTTACTTTGGAAGTACTCCAGGTTCTTGTGATCCGTAATGACTTTTATGACATCACTACTGTTCGCCAAGTATGGTCTCCATGCTACCAAGCAGTCCACAATGGCTAGTAGTTCCTTCTCTCCCACTGTGTAGTTTAATTCGCAGGGTGTCATTGCTCGAGACCAATACGCAACCGGATGAAGTTCCGTGGTCCCTTTTATCGATGGATGAGGGAACCTTTGGGACGCTATTGCACCTATCGCACAGTCAGATCCATCGGTTTCGATCCAGGTTGGTCGGGTTCTATCGAAATGTCGAAGTACCGGTGCTGTCGTGAAAGTTTTCTTTAAATTTTCAAAAGCTTTTTGACATTCCTCTGTCCAATTCCAAGCCTGATCCTTCCTGGTCAGACGGGTAAGAGGACCCACAATATGTGAGAATCCTTTGATGAACCGTCGATAGAAATTGGCAAATCCTAGAAAAACCTGAGTATCTCGGACTGTCATTGGTTCTCCCCATTCTAGAATGGCTTTCACCTTGTCTTGATCCATTTCGATCCGTTCGTGTCCGATTACATACCCCAGAAACTTCACTTCGTCGCAACTCCATTCACACTTCCTCGGGCTAACAACCAAGTCGTTTTCAAGTAATCGGTCTAATACCTTTTGGACAATTATCTGATGGTTTTCGATCGTGTCTGAGTATACCGTGATGTCGTCTATGTAAACTACCACTCCTTCATCTAACAGGTCGTGGAACATATCCTGCAGGAAGTTTTGAAAGGTGGCTGGCGCGTTGCATAATCCATCCCGTAGAACAGTGCTTTCAAAACTACCGTATCGTGTTCGTAGAGCAGCTTTATGTTCATCTCCTTCTTTTATTCGAACTAACTGATAGGCCCCTTTCAGGTCGAGTTTGGTAAACACCTTTCCCAATTGAAGTCGATCGAGTAAGGTCGAGATAAGTGGCATTGGGTACGAATCCTTGATGGTTACCTTGTTAAGTGCCCGGTAATCTGTAACTACTCGATAGGGAATGACTCCTTTCTTGGGGACCAGGAATACTGGGGACCCATAGGGCGATTTACTTCTTCGCAGATGTCCACTAGTCAGTCCATCATTGATCCACTGCTTCAGGAAAGCATCCCCATGCTCGTCCAGTTGGTAGATTGGTCCTGGTTTCAGTTCAGCCCCTGCTACTAATTCGATTTCGTGGTCACATTCTCTTCTTGGTGGTAGTCTTCTTGCTCTTTCTACCTTGAATAATTCGAGGTACTGGTGCCATTGTGTCGGTATGATTTGTCGTAGTTCCTCCTCACTCATTTCGTCCTCCCCTTTCTCCAGTGTTGCTCCTCTTATTAATCCTTCTTCTAATCTTGGGTATTTCCAACCAGTATCTCGTCCAATTCCGTCGAATTCGATCAGTCCCTTTCCACAATCGATCCTTGCCCTAAACTGTCTCAAGAAATCTAGTCCTACTAGTACTTCTGGTCCTTCGTATGCCATAACATCCAGTCGAGTTGCAATCCTGAGTCCTTTTCCTAGATCTAATTCTGCTTCTACATATTCGGTCACTAAAGTCGCGGTAGTTCCATCCAGGAACCTAATTTTTCGTGGTACCTGATATTGTTTCTTTGGGAATAGATGGTATAATGGACAGGCCGGCTGCACATACCTTCCTGTAGCCCCGGTATCGATTAACATTCCAATCTGCAGGGTATCTTTCTTTGTTTGTATTTTTATATATATTATGGCCGAGTCATTACTGAGATCTATTGGTATTTGAATTCTCTGCGATCCGGGCAGATCCTGGCCGCAAGTGGTCGCATCACTTAGGCCAGGTAGTCGTTTCCCTCTTCTTCAAAGGTCACCGCCATTCCTCGAACTAATGGCCCTTTGGATCCAGTTGGGATCGAGTTCGATCCACTAGGAATCGGTGAGCTATGCGGATTTGGGGATCCCCTAATACTGTTTCTCGTGTTTCCTCCATTCGGACAGTTGTTGGCGTAATGTTCTGGACTTCTACATTTGAGACAACGTCGGTTCTCCCTCCTCCAAGTCATTTCGTTCTCGCTGAGACGTCCTCCGTCCTCTGTCCAAGTGACCGGAGGGTCATTTGGTAGACCATAATTCATCATCCCTGGTTTTCCACCGGGCAAGGGTCCTCTACCAGTCGATTGTGAGTGGCGTTCTACCGGGTTGGGCGAACTAGTATCCAATCATATCGAATTCGATCGAGGGGGAAGCCAGGTCGTCTCATGTTTGCGTCTAGCAGCCCATCGATTCGCTGCAATCATCGTTTCAGCCATCCGTTGGTTCTCCTCAGTCCCTATCACATGCTGTTTGAAATAGATCCAGTCCGATTTGGTTCGAGGGTCGGTGTTATTTACCACTACCACCTTCAGTAGCTCTTCCTTCAGGCCCTGTATGGCTGAGGCGATTTTCATTGCATCTGGTACCTTTCCAAGGTGTGTGGACCAAAGTTCAAAGTTGGCAAAATACTCGGCGGCCGTATCAGTCTGTCTTAACTCTTGCAATTTCCTCATAGCCGTACCTGCCATGTTACTATCTCCAAATTGAGTTCGTAAATGCTGAATGAATTTGTCGTAGCTCTCTAGCCATTCGGTCGAATTCCATATACTTGGATTGGTTATGGCCGGGGTTAGAAGCATTTGAGGGGTGCCTCGAAGATACCCGTACATGAACAGGATCTTCCTGCGATCGGTGGCGTACTCTGCCCCTTTGAACTTGAAGTTCATGTGACATGCTGCAAGGAAGTTGTCCAATTCTCCTCGTTCTCCACTGAAGGTAGGTGGATCCGCACACCTGGTTCTTCCTGTTCGTTCGTTGTTGGTAAGTTTTGGCTCCAAACACGGCTTGTTTTCTTCGACTTCGATCGAACTTGCCCCTTTCGATGTGAGTATCTGTTGGTTCTGTCGGTCAGCTTTCATCGTAGCCAGTTCTTCCCTTAATGCATTTTGTTCCTTTTGTTGCATCGTCATAATGGCTAACAATTGTGACAACTGCTGCGATAATTCATTTAGCGGATCTGGGGTAGTGGTGGTAGAAGTGAGATCATGTGAAATGGTACTTCTCGAAGAACTTGTTGGTATTTCTTCCTCTGGGACCAGCCCTTGTTCCAACTCCTCTTTTTCTGGTATCATTTTCCGCGCTTTTCCTCTGGTGAGCATACAGTACTCTCCGATTCGACCCAAGGTGCGTAAGGCTGATTCTTCAACTTGTAACGGTACTGGAAACACGACGACTAGGTCGCAGGTTGGGTCGAACTCGATGGATGTCTCGTGGAAATCTAGGGGCTCTGGTGCTAATGGATCGTGTCTCCTCTGCAATCGATGTAGCCAAAGAATGATATTGAAGAATCAGCAAAGTTGGTACTTTGCTGATTGTACTATATACTTGTCTACAGGTATTCGTGTCCTCTTCTCAGTCCTACTGCAAGCGTCTATGTACATACTCGGACAGGTGAAAAACCGCTTTTGAGCAAACCCAGTGGGGAAATCTCGAAAAGGGAAAACCCGTCCCTACCTACTGCAGCACTGCCTCCAACTCTCGCCGTTTTCCTTCCTAATCCGTCGAGTTCGATGGATGTCCCTCGAGTCGTGTTACTCCGTAACAAGGAGTTTATCGTTGTACCACGTCTCACGAGAAGCAAGGTTGGGAAATCCATTGTCTCCAAGGCTGCCGGCCTGAAATCTAACTGAGTTAACACGCATATTAGTTTAGCTAAACCGACGTCGGCCGACGTCGGCTGACATTCACTCACCGAGCAAACAAGTAAACTGCTAAGATACCCACAGGACACATAAAAACGTCTTTGTTGCGTATCAACCCCGAATACTCTACTTTTCCATGCTTGTTAACCTTTCCACGTCTACTGACACACACAACAACTAACATGGGTGTTGGTCCCTCGTTATCCCACACAGTGTAAGCCAAGTCTGAAAGTTCCATGCCTCGTTGATTATCGCCCCGGTAGAGCACATACAGGCCTAGGGCGTGAGCAACAGCATCACGAAGGCCTTGCTCAGTATTTCGAGAGACGTAAGCACTGAAGCAATCCTCAATTTGTTTTCTACTTTGATATCCGTCAAAAATCGTATCTAATGATTAATTAGGCCCTTAGCTGTGCTTACTTACTACTTGTTTTATCGATGAACATTTCCCTTTTCGTTTGTTCATCTACTCGTCTTAAGACTAACAAAAGGCTTTTCATTGCTGCCGAGCGCGGGTGAGGATGACTGTTCATGCCTTTGTATTTTTGCTGTTTCCATAGACTGACCAGAGCAGCTACATGCAGTTTGATTGACGCTAAACTTTGCGTCATTCGGCTAAGCTTTAACAAAACTGGCATTCAGCAAACGCTTTATGTTAAAGGCAGCAGATGAACACACCACTTTCCCTAGCTGTTGTTGTAGGCACTTTTCCTCCTCGAGTTAGGTCTTCAACTACATCCAAAGCTCGTAGTTGACTTTCCTCTAACGTATCAAGACTAGTTTCAACATCTTCAATTGAGTATGCGGGCAGCAAATCAGAACTTGCTTTTCTTGCTCCAGCAATTGATGTCTCTGCTTGCTCAGGTGTACTTTGACGTTGCCTTTTGCTTGTATCTGTACGATTATTGGGATAAAATAACACTTGCGTATATATCCATCTAAGGGCGTACTCTGGCGTAACCGTATCTCTGGAACAATTAGCATCTTTTGATCGTTCCTACTTTGCCCCATCAAGCAATCCGCCGCCGACGTCGGCCGACGTCGGCCAACTCATACAAAGTCACGTACCCGGTGCTAAACTTCATTCTTTGACACCATTCTTGCCATCTTCGTATGCGTACTTGGTAATGAGCTTGTGTTGAGGAAGCATTACTCATTTTCTCAAGTTCCCCAAAGTCTTCACGCCAATTATCTGACGTATTCCAACAATCTGCAATCTCATCATGTATAGTAGCGTTAAGACGGTTTTGACGAGACATTGTGTAGTTGAATAAAGCAAAAGCAGGTGGTAGAGAGCTGAAATGAATGAAAGACAGTTGCAGATAGTGAAAATAACGTTGCATTGTTCATTGTAACCCTTTTTTCACACTCAGGAACCCGCGGAGGTCTGTAACCGCGGCTGTTTGTATGGTGTAATTCCTGTAACCGCGGTTACAAGGACGGGACCTCGGACGCTATGGGCAAAAAGGGGGGTGTCACGTGACTTCGTGGCGGACGACGTCCGGACGCGAGCGGACGGCTGGGTAGGATAACTTTCAAAATCACAATATTGATACTGATATGTACCAAAAATTGTAACAGGTGGAGCATCTTGAGGCGCAAACTCCATGAATTTAAGGGTTTCAGGCAGGGGAAGCTACCTTAGGCTGCGGGCTGGGATGATGGAGCGGACACACAGCCTTGAAATGATCAAAGGTGACGAAGAACCCCGAGAGATATTGTTGTCCGCTTTCTTCCTCACCTCAAACTCTCTCCTTTTCCCTTTCCACTTACGAGATAGGGGGCATGGGAACGTGGGATATCGAGCTGATAAGAACACCAAGTATGGCCTATCATCACGGACATGTTTATCATCGTGTACTCTCCACTGCTCACGGATTCACGGACCATCATGGCAATCGTCATGAAACAGTAGTAGGTCGGACGAGCGGGAGATCCACATTTCTCCACACCAGTTTTTAGTCACCAGATGTACCAGTCGTCCGCTGGCCGCTGGCCGCTGGCGCGGCCTCACACATTGTCTCAATAATAATTCGAGTACTGACCCTGATTTATATGTTAGACGCCACATGCCACACGAGCCAATTTCATCATTGGGTTCCCTTCTTTCCTTTCAAATCTTCATCTTCCACTCTCTTCACTTCGTGAAGTATACTCTGTTCCCCTCAACCCACTGTATCAGACGCATGTCAATTGTTCAGCTACACTTGGTCATAAATTGACCTGAAGAATTCAGGTCGCAAATCCGACGGACAGGATATGGCCGTCGTAACATCCACCGATTCCGCCCACAAGAGTCGACAGACCACGACGGACAGTGGACCTTGTTTTGGAACGATGGAGACCCACGGGACTAGTAGAGAAGGGACGGAGACGTCGGAAACGATGGGACCTATCAAGAAGAAAGAAACGACCTGGAAAGATTTCGAGGCGATGTTAGAATCCACACCATTATTCATGAATCATACACCTGTCGAAGGGGAAGAAAATGAAGTTTTGGAAGCTTTACGAACGTTAAAGTTTGAAGGGAATGGGGATGGTACGTCTTTCTGTTTTTCTTCACCTTCCTCAATCGGCGTGAAATAATACATCATGATGCTGATAATTCAGAGGTCGCTCTTAATCTTAAAGATCACGGAAACGAACTTCATTCTCAAAAATCATATTCCAAAGCCATCGAAGCCTATACTCAAGGTCTCGATGCAGGTCCTACAGACATTTCACTCCGTATTTCTCTTCTCAACAATCGAGCTGCTTGTAACCTTCTTTTGAAAAACCACGGATCTGTGATACGAGATATAGGAGTTATCATTGCTTTATGTGTCAAGAATGGATTATCTGTACCTGTTAAAAGTATGTATAGAGCGGGGCAGAGCTTGATAGCTTTGGAAAGATGGGAAGAGGGAAGGGATTGCGTCAATAGGGGGAAAAGGTTGTCTGGACAGGGGGAGGAAGAGATGAAAAAGTGGGATAAGTTAGGTGAGGAGATAGAGAAGGGTATAAGAAGGATGAATGAGAAGATAGAGAGGTTGAGGAAAGAAAGAGAAGATAAGTTGGAATTGAGAAAAGCTATCTTGGTCAGTATACCTTACTTGATTTCGCAAACGTTGCCCATCACTTCATCCTCCTCGATTTGATTTCGTGCGACTTATAGAATATTTAGTCAACGACCCAACAGACTGATACACAGGAACGAGGACTAGTCATTATAGATACCCCTAATCCTCCTGATAACCCTCATCCGGTCCATTTCGAAACCACATCCTCATCCAGCCCCGAACAAACACCCCGATCTCTCATATTCCCAGTATTCCTACTTTACCCTCAATACACACAATCAGACTTAATCACACATTTTCACGAAGAGACAACATTCGAAGATCAAGTCTCGGCCATGTTCCCACCTTCTCTCACTGCCCAATCTGGTTGGGTACCATGGGATGAGAAACATGAATATTGGTATGGTAACTTAGTTATATACGTCGAGACTGCTCAAAAGCGTTTACTCAAAATCGGTAAAGGGCTGTCATTACGACAAGCTTTGAGTAATGCTATCAAAGAGGATGAAAAGGTGAAAGGCGGGAAAGATGGAGTGGTCTTACGAGATGGTTTACTCAGTTTTGTCGTTCTTCCAAAAGGGGAAAGGGAGAAGGAATGGGTAGAGAGATTCAAAAAGACAAGAGATAAAAGATGACATTGACTGCTGCATATTCCATTGACTTATTGAAAGATGACCGGAGATTGAGATCGACTATTGTGTCTTTTTTGTCTCTGCGACCGTCTTATCACCCACAGGCTCCGCCTTTCCCTCTGCCACTTGGCCATATTCATTGACACGGCTGTAATCGACACGGTAGATCCAGCGCTGCACGTCAGATATCCAAGAAGGAAAAAAGAGGGTCTGGAGCTCACTTGATATAAGAGAATGAGGAAGACAACGTCGTCCCTGAAACAAGCAAGACTACATGGTCAGTATAATATAGCAAAGCCGAGAACAAAAAGTACCGATGAAGCCATGGCATTCGGATACAGAAAGCACTGGACGTCAATAGGATGATCATTTGTCCACATGCACAGACTTACAAGAAATCATCGACAACGGTCGATACTACATGTCAGCCGGTTATCATATCGCGATTACCAAAGGACATGGAGAATTCACGCACATGTTTTATACATCATGGCTTTCATGCTTTCTGTCAGTATACTGTTCCTAATATATAGACTGAACTTACGGCATATGCGCGACACTCTTAAGTTTATAGTTGATGATTAGTTGAGGGACGAGTTGGACAAAGCCGAACATGTAGATCGCCTGGGCTAAAGTAGTGATGATGAAAGAATACCAGCCTCGGTGGGTTTCATACAGTACTATGCCATGTCAGCAATGGCTGGACCGAAGCTGGCTGACTCACATGAATAAACGGTGTAACCCATCAGAGCAGGGATGGCAAAGTATGACACCAGACGGAAAGCCAATTTGTCATACTCTTGAGTCTTCTTTTCGTCATCGGACAGAACTTTCTTATCTACGAGATCAGCGACGATGATGAACGGATGGAGTTGCAAAGTACCTTCAAAGGCGACAGAGTATCCTAACAGCGAGTTAGGGTTTGGGCGCACGCGAACGTCGACAACTGCGGATGTCAGCTTTACCCACGGCATCGGAACGATAGACTGACCTTTGGTGATTTTCCAAGCCTCAATAAGCAGACCACTGAAGTGATTAGCGAGCAAAAATAGACAACACGTGAGAATTTAGCTCACATTCCTTGTCCGAACAAGATCATGAAACTTGTCTCCTCGGAACTGTCATGGAGATACAGCAGAATGACCAATTGCACAAAACAATTTGTCAGAATGGTCCTCAATGACACCCCCACCAAGTCCTTGTCCTTCTTCCTCCAATGACCGATGTCACTGGAGAAAGCCAAAAACTCGAAGACAGTATGAAGCAGCGTCACGATAGCCGTCGTGATGAGCAGCCAAGGACTTGTTTCGGTGAGCATCCGTTTCACCTCGTCCATCTCTTGTCCACCACCCTGTTGCTGCGCTGCTTGCTCGAACGATTGGGTCATCGTGGCAAACAGGTGGAATTTCCAGTTGGTGATTGGTGCATAGCTCACATGCAAGGGTAGCTGATAAGAGGTATCGTTGATCGGTAGCATGTTCTCACGAAGAAGCCAGAAATCGTTTGGAAAGACCGGAGGATAATATTTGGGACCATCTGGACGAGTGACAATCTGAATATGCGGGACGACGAGTGGCTGGAGAGACTGAGTGTTGATCTTAGGCGACTCTGACATGATTGTCAAGGTCAGATTTGAGGACCAATGAGAGACGATTGTAGCAGGAGGTAATTCGGATGGTTCAGTCTCTTCTTCTTCCTGACCTTCACCGCGGATAAGTTTCTTCTCCTTCCGCACTCGTTTTTTTGGTAAAAAACGAGTGAGTTCTGGTGAGATCAGCAAAGATTTAAGAAGAAGAATTCAACGCACGTTTGCGATATGAAACCAAGTCTTCTTGAGTTTTTCCTTGTAGATCTGTACCACCACCTTTGACGAGAACGATGTCTATCCACCAAGTTCCATTATGGAGTCTGACGATTTCCGGGACTTCGAGCAATAAGTCCGCCGCTCTTTCTTCTTTCCAATTACCATATGTCAATCCGTCCCAAGCCAATAATGGTGATGAAGTGTCGACGTCATTTCCAGTGGGTGATGTTGACACAAACAGAAGCATTGACATAGGAGTACCTATAGGCCAAAGAGGAACGGCTACAGTATCAGGGACTGTACTTTGGACGTTGGGTATTGTCGTGGAATCAGGAGATGCTGGGGGGGCTGAAGTTGGTGCAGACTTATTCAGACCCATCTGATCTGTCAGTCACTGGCTCGTTATTTTTCCGACGCTGGTGAAGTTGAAGATCAGAACGAAACATACATAGTCCATACCATATCTCATGACTGATTATCAGTGATGAACACTGTACATATGACGAGGAATGCTGACCCATCTGAACGGCAAAGAACATAGCCATGGGCTTGAGAAGACCCCCGAACCTTGACATCCAATCACCATCTTGAGCTGGCGCATTACCTCCCGGGGCAGCGGCACCAGAAGCCCTGGCGGGCTGAGACATGCTGAGTGATATGGGTTGGAGGAGGAGAAGATTGGAAAACTTCCAGTGAAATGGGAGAAGAACGGAGATGGATCATTTGTCCGTGTCCGATCAAAAGTCACGTGTTCGGAATTCCGGCCATACACTTCTGTAATTGAATGTGATTTCCCCCCTTTCCTTGCCCATTCACTTGTTCTCTTAAGGTGAACCAGCAGACATCAACATGCCCCGGTCCAAGAAGAGTAGCGTGACGTCCCAGGTAAGTGAATGTTGACTTGTCGTTTTGGGAATCAGCTGAAGTGATAGACTCATGCCGCTGCTGAACCTACCGGAATACCTGTTCCCTCGCGACCTGACGACACAGGACCTTCGACCCAAGCTGAAACGACATCATCCACGTCTCTGAATTTCTTCGAATTCATAATGAAGGATGTCTCCCGTCATGATCTTGCTCTTCTCGCCATAACTTACTTCATTTTCGTTCACGCCATCGGCCTTTATATATTCACTCGTGGCTTTCTCCTCACTCGTCTCACTATACCCTCTACCGCCCCGCCATACTCCGTCTCAAACCCTCCTCCCATACCTCCCACTCACTCGAAAGCAATCGTACTAATCATTGACGCTCTTCGGACCGACTTCATCTCTCCTCACCATCCTCAACACTCATCTCCGTATCATCATGGGATTCTCACCCTTCCTGCGGAACTGGCCGCTACCACACCACACCATTCACTTATATTCAATGCCTTTTCCGATCCACCCACAAGCACCATGCAGCGACTCAAAGGGATCACCACTGGTTCCTTACCAACCTTCATTGACATAGGCTCCAATTTCGCCTCAACAGCAATAGACGAGGACTCTTGGATATCTCAACTAGTCGCTGCGGACAAAAAGGTCATCTTTATGGGAGACGATACATGGGTCAACCTTTTCCCTGAAACATTTGCCATTCAACATCCATATGATTCTTTCAACGTCGAAGATCTCCATACCGTTGACAATGGTGTCATACAGCATCTATTGCCTTATTTGGCGAAGGAGAATTCTACCCGATGGGATGTCCTTATTGGGCATTTCCTAGGTGTGGATCATGTGGGACATCGGGTGGGTCCGGAGAGAGAGACAATGCGAATCAAGTTAGAACAAATGAATCTCGTCCTTCGGGATGTTGTGGATAGGATGGACGAGAACACTCTTTTAGTACTGCTAGGTGATCATGGTATGGATCAAAAGGGAAATCATGGGGGAGACTCGGACTTGGAGACAGCCTCGGCTATGTGGCTGTACTCAAAAGGTGTCCCACTGTCTAGCAATATGGACGTCCCGACGTTGGTACGAAGCTGGCCGAACTATACATTTCCTGGTAGTCTGACACCCCTACGACACATTGACCAAATCGACATTGTGCCGACACTATCGCTCCTTCTGGGCATCCCAATACCATTCAATAATCTAGGTTCGGTCATACCTGAATGCTTCACCAGCAATATGTCCAGACTGGAGATGGCGACAAGGGTGAATGGGGAACAAATCAAACGATACTTACACGAATATGGGGATAAAAATGTCGAGGGTGGTCTCGATGATCCATGGGCGAGAGCTTCCGCAGCCGCCCGCCTTGTTGACATGGTCAACCCAGATGGCGAAGCCTATACAGCGATTGGTATTGACAATGCTACCGAGGCGGTAATACCACCGGCGGATTGGGATCCAGTGAAGGGCGGAGCGATGGCCGCGTTGCATCATTCCATAACCACTCACCGTGTCTTCGCTCAATCTTCTCTATCTCGCCTTCGTAGTCTATGGGCTCAATTCTCGCTTTCGTCCATTCTTGTTGGATTGACAATTCTTCTCCTTAGCGTGCCAGCCTTAATTCCGCTTTACCACCGCTCTCAACAACCCGGATGGGAAGAATTTGTTCGTGCGGCTTTGACCGGGGCCATGTCCGCTGCTGTAGTCGGTATGCTCCTACCTCTCCCTGTCCTCATCTTCATGTACTCGCCATTGGATATCCTCTGTATGGCCATCCCACAAGGAATTATCGCTTCTGAACTTTTCCTCTGTTCTCCTTTGATTTTCATTGTTCGCCTTACTCATCGTAAACTCACTCTCGAACGAGTCATCGGTCCCGTCATCCTCCTAATACACGCCTTATCATTCGGTAGTAATTCCTTCATCATGTGGGAAGATCGTATCGTTGTATATCTTCTCGTTACGATCCTTATCGTCTTTTTGATCAAATCTTTCACCGCTCCTACCGCAGCTCTACGACTTCGAATTCTTGGTCTATCTCTTCTTGCCGGTCTCCTGGTCCGATTGTGCGGTGCCATCACGGTGTGTAGGGAAGAACAACAACCTTATTGTCGTGTCACCTTCTTTTCCGGATCTACACCAACCGCTCCTACTTGGGCTCTTATCGCCATCCTTCCATTAGCCCTTCAATTACCAAGAGTGATAGGATTGACACTTGATCGTTCCAAATCACTCGGAGGACCAGCGAGACTTATCGTAGGTATTTTATGGCGATCAACTTTATTCATTTCAGCTTTATATTGGTTACTAGAATATGCAGAAGGAACAGATTCAGTCAATCCTGCTAGAATCCCTCTTCTTCGACTCATTCGTATGTGGTTGGCAAGAATAGGTTTCTTCATTCTTATCGGATCAATACCATATTGGTTAATCTCAGGATTGTGTATCACCATACAACGCAATACGAATCAAATCGAAAATGAAGATGAAGCTCCAGTGGTAGTATTAGGTTTCGCCAATGTTTATGGGTCAACTTATCTCTTATTCTATCTATTAGTATTTGGATCAATTTATCTTGTCAATCAACCCATGGGACAAATAACTCTATCTCTGCTGCTAATATCATTATTGGCATATCTTGAATTGATCGATTCTCGTCGAGATTCATTTTTGATCCATCGTTCATTTTCTTCTTCCATCATCACCACTCAACCTTCCTCACCTCACGATTCTACGTCAAACTCGCATACATCCAACACTTCCCGTAATCCCACATATCAATCAATCTCATCCCCACCCATTGATCCATTCTCGACACTGGAAACGACCCACGATCCCCTGTCTCCGTCATTTACCGAATTAGTCCCTTTGTTGTTAATGGGTTTCATCGGTTTTTTCGCCACGGGTCATCAAGCCGTTTTAACTACCATTCAATGGAAAGCTGCTTTTGTGGGAGTATCAAATGTCGTCTATCCTTGGTCTCCATTTCTAGTGGCATTGAATTCTTTCGGTCCCTTCCTATTATCTGCCTTGGCTGGACCTTTATTAGCATTATGGAACGTATCACCTTCTCTTCAATCCCCTACATCACCTACCGCCCAACGAATCCCTTCAACATCGTCAGCCTCACTACCCCCTTCCACGTCAACCCCACAAAGTTCATCGACATCAACTCGAAATACTACTCAAGAAATACATGTCACAAAGACAGAACCAAATCAAAAATCAACTGCACGAAGACCAGTTTTAGGTCACACATTACGAATAGGAATAGCGACCATGATTTACCATACCGTCTTGACCACTAGCAGCGCAATATGCGCCGCTTGGCTAAGAAGACATTTAATGGTTTGGAAAGTATTCGCACCGAGGTTCATGTTGGCAGCAGTCACTTTGTTAGTGGTGGATATTGGGGTGTTATTAGGGTTGATGGCGATGAGAGTTACAGGGTGGAAAGTATGGAGAACATTTAAATGTGAGAGTGTATAGGTCATGATGATGCATTGTGTGTGGGATCTATTTACTGTCTAGGACAATAATTGATGGTAAGGGTATGGCAAGGCTAGTCGTTTTCGGTGGGTGAATGAGAGAGATCAGAAAGGGGGTAAAAGTATGTACAGATGTCGATGATATCCAGGAAAAGGAAGGAGAATAGGGTTGGTAAAGATTGATAAAATGTCGTTGTCATGACCGTTAGAGGGAGAATGTCAACATGCGAACTGAAGAAAAGGAGAAAGATGAAAAATGGAGAATTATCATTTAACTTATCATATCAACATGTAATATCAAATAGCTATATACCTCTTATCTTCCCACTTGCATGAATTTGTTCAATCTCGTAATATACAGGTAAAAAAACGCTTCGATGATATTACCCCCTTGGATGGATCTTGGAGAATGTTCTTCCCAATCTTTCTCCTCCTAATTCATATCACACACCTCCTTCACTTCTCTCAACTCTACACACCTCATTCACTCCTCTCAACTCTACACACTCCTCCACTTTCAAAGTCCGAATTTCACTCTCAAACGTTCAAATCTCCCATTGTATACTATCGCCAACTGAGAACGACCTCTCATCTCTCCATTCGCTCTTACCAAAAACGTCGAATAGACATCTCAATTCGCCTTACCTCTACCACCTCTTTTCTTCTTCTTATCACCTTTATTATCCCCCACTTGTGGGCCTGAGACCCCACTTCCTTCTCCTTCACCTTCTTGACCTTTAGAAGCCTGACTTTCCATGGTTCTCACACTATTACTCCTCTTAACACCTTGATCGGAAATACGTCGAACGAAACCTTTAAGACTTGACAACCTCTTTCGTCTCTTATCACTCTTATCATCACCCTTATTTCCCTGGTCTGAAGATGTCGACACGACCGATTGATGGGATGTCGAATGAGGTAAGTTTGGAGCTGGCGGAAAAGCTATTCCTTGTTGACTTACTTTGGGAGGTGAATCAAATGAGATTTTGCCTTTGTTAGGTGAAGGAGGGCGGGATATATCAGGAATCGAGCTAGAAGGGGTTTGTTCTTCTTTAGGTTTTGATTCATTTTGCATGGTCTGAGCTTCGGGGATTCCTTCTGGTTGAGGTGCGAGAACGGCTTGAGCGGGGAAAGTATTGGTCGGTGTGGAATTACTTTCGGTCTGTTCTAATTCACGACTCACGTCCATGGGGTTTTCATTGGTTTCTTCATGGGCGACAGAGTCGTCTGAGCGGGCAAGAACCTCTTGTTTAGGTTCTGCACTGGGCGTGGAGGTGAATTGTCCCCTTGTATTCCAACCCGCCTTGACGGTAGCATAAGAAGCAGGTGTAACTTCCTCCGTATGCTCACCTTGTACTTCGTATCCATCAGATGGAGTTTCTATCGGGGAACCTTTCAACGACGAAGTTTTGATAGATGGAGTACGGATAGACGCTTGAGAACTGGTGGCTACTGAAGGAGATGATTGAGGTGCGGGAGTAGGAGCTTCTGAGTGACTTGCCAGAGTAGATTCGTCTGTTGATATGGTCAAAGGGATAGAGCCCGCTAATTCGATTACTTCTTCAGGGATTAATTCGACTTTGCTGGTGTATTGTTCATAGACTTGTTTTTGCCACCTGCGGGAATCAGCCAATCTTCGCAAGCACTTCTTCTACGGTATGACCTGTACAGTGGAACCAGGCTGGACCGATGTCAAATGGTGTCTCATTGGCGGTCTGGTGCATAGAGCAGGGGTTGAAATTCTGCGAGAGAGGCCGGGGTGAAAGAGAACTCACATCGACTCGAAAGCACCTTTCTTACGAAGCAATTCCCTGTAGCTGCCCATCTCAACGATGGAACCTTCGTCCATCACCACGATCACATCCGAATGAACGATTGTCGATAATCGATGAGCGATAGACAAACTTGTACGATTTTTCGACTAAATCATGAGCACCTCCACTTCATCAATATCAAATAGGATTCCAACAAGTCACATCATATGACGGTAGAGAGTATCCAAGGGAAGTTTATGGTGAAACTTACCAATTTCTTAAGAGCCTCTTGAATCCCACGTTCCGTTTCCGTATCTAAAGCAGAAGTCGCTTCATCCAATACCAAGATCTTTGGAGCTTTTACAAACATTCTCGCTAAACTGACTCTTTGTTTCTCTCCTCCCGACAATCTCACACCTCTTTCTCCTACCACCGAAGCATATTCATCCGGCATACTCATAATCTTATCATGAATCTGTGCCGCTATAGCAGCATCTATAATTTCATCGTCTGTACATCCGGGTTTACCATAAGCGATATTTGCTCCTAAAGAATCATTCCATAAGACGTTATCTTGAGGAACTATACCTATAGCTTGTCTCAAACTGAGTTGAGTGACATGAGCTATATCTTGACCATCTATAAATATTTGTCCTTCTCCAACATCGTAAAAACGATATAACAATCTAAGTACTGTTGATTTTCCTGATCCAGATCTACCTACCAAAGCCATAGATTGACCTTTGCCAACTGTGAATGAAACATTTTTGAGAGCTTGAACTTCACCATCATAAGAAAATGAAACGTTCCGAAATTCGATGACGCCGTCGGTGATGATTAAATCTTTCGCTTCTGGAAGGTCGTTTACATCTGCTTTTTCGTCCAGAAGATCTATCATTTTCTCTGCGTCTGTCATATTGTTTTGAATTGATCGGTATAAATAGTTGAGACTACTCAGAGGACTTTGTAAACGACTGAGATAAGAAGCGAAAATTACAAAATCCGCAGGATCGGCTTGACCATGAATAACTCTAATAGCAATGATAAATTCACCTAAAAGCATTCCTAACATCGTGGTGAGAGAAATGAGAAGTTCGAATATATAAGACATTTTGATCCATTTCCTACTCATACTTTGAAAATACAAAACTGAACCATCGTGTCGATTCACCTCTCTTTGTTCGGAAGTGAAATATTTGATAGACTCCCAGTTTGTCAAAGCGTCCGATACGATACCACGTGATTTTATATCGGCGCTGATGTAAGCTCGACGATGTTCTTTCATCGTATTGGTACGGTAAAATGATAATGCGAGATAAATACTCATGATGGATATCATGGTTATCGTGAGTGCCCAACCGTAGAAAAAGAAGAAAACTCCAAAAGCGATGACAAGATCCAAGAGGGTAGGAATGACCGTGAAGAGAAGAGTTTCAAGCATACTGTTTATAGATGATCCTCGATCGACGATTCTTTGAAGTTCTCCTGAATTACGTTTAGTATGAAATCCTAGTGAAAGATTGAGGAGATGATCAAACATGACATTGGCCATTTGTCGATCGACGTTTTGTGAAACTGGCATCCAAATCACTTGTCTTATGATGCTGAGAGGACTTGGGGACGTTTGAAAACCTAATTGTATGGCGAGATATATTCCAAAAGGTTTCATGAGAGCTCCAATATCATCGGTTCCTCTATAATTCGTAAGAGCACGAACTACGCCACCGTATGCCAATGGAGTGATAGGACCTATGACTCGACCTATGAGCACGATGATGAGTGCACCTAAACATGCTAATTGTAATCTACCATTTTTTGATGGCCAAAGATGTGGAAGTAATTTCTTTGCTTTTTTTAACATATCTCTAAGAGATTCTTTTTCTTCTTTCTTCTTTTCTCTGGGGACTTCTCCAAGTGTTTTCGGTATTGTCATTTTGGGTCTTCTCGGTTTCCCAGCATCCTCTTCGGCAGGGGTTTCTCCCGTTTGTGTTTGTGTTTGTGTTTGTGTTTGTCCATCGGTGGAAGTTTGACCTTGTTCAAATGTTCCATACGCCTCTCTTGCATCGGAGGATTCGGCTTGAGCATGATCTTGAGTGAGAAGTCCGGTAGTCTCATCGGCAGGTACGTATCCCACACGTGGTTTTGTCACAGCGACAAGGAGAATGATAAGGAATAAGATACGAAGTGCGGAAGGAGGGATGAACAATATAGCAAGTAGTTTATTACCAGCTGATCGGATCAGCAAGAAAATCTTTCAACTTGAAAAACAATAATGTCACCAGGACACACATGTTATGATGCATCAAAGAATACATCAATTGTGACATTGTTGCAAGAATTAAAGCTGAAAGGGAGGGATACAGGAATGAAAACCTGAACGAAAACTTACGTTGATGAACTTCCCTCAAGATGAGAAAGATGAAATTATGAATATCACAAATCAATCCGAGAGTACCTAAAGCAACTAAAGCTCCATTCCCCCACTTTTCCCTCCACTCAATCGCGGCCAACGTCACGAGCCAAATGACAAATCCACTTATACCGTAAATGATAGCGCTGGCCAGTGTCAAAGCGTCCTTGTATTCTTCTCGCTGAACAATGGAGATGTCAATGATGATCAAAACGGCATCGTAGATACCGGTAGCGGTGAGAAGAAGGAGAAGGGAATTTATGAGTGCTCGACGAGGGGTGATAGTTTGGATGGTGATTGGGATGATGCCTGGTATTTCTTCAACCGGGGGTTTGGAGGGAGTCAAGAGGAAGATTAGAGGTACTATGAGAATAGGAGGGGTGAGTAAATGGAGTAAAGTGAGTAGGGAGATCATGTTGGATCGCACTTTGAGGTAAAGGTGAAGATGAGAAAATTTCCAAAGGACAAGAATACCTTATAGCTGGAGTGGAGCTATGACCTATGTGGGCGTCGTGGTAGAGCCATGCCACTTCAAAGGGAGACTTGGTGTGCTTTTTGAGGGGATCCGTGATAGACTATGTGCGGTCTAAGGTTAGGGAATGCGGTGGGTGGAAAAGAAGAATGAAAGGAGAAATGGGCGGCGGCACAAGGAGAAGACCAAACTACTACAGGGGGTGTCAAAAGTTTTCGGACAGCCGGTTTGTCCCGGGTAATGACAGGGACAACTTTACTAATCAAAACCTATTGCGTAGAATATCAATCAACGATGGCTTGTCCGAAAACTTTTGACACCCTCTGTACTAAAGTTACTTGTGAGGCTGATCGATCAAAATGTTTCTAACCACGCGTCACTGTACGCAATCGTGTCTCATTTCCTCACCGCCAATCTGTCTTATCTTGATAGGTACAACAAACTCAAATTGCAGGCGCATATTCACAAACCACAGCCGTCACTCATGCACGGGACCCCCACCCGACGCCATATGACTCATGGGGCATGGTGTAACATGTACTAACGGTCACGGTTGCAGGGTCCACATTCGAAACGCCCCGAGCAACTTGCTAGCTACACTGGCTAGGGCTCACTCATGCTCCACTCTTCGCCCGAGTGTCAGACTGATCAGGGGTCTTATTGGGAATCACACGATGCATAGCATCTTCTGCACAGAGAAAACATCCATTTATTAGTCGGCCACGTGGACTGGCGCTTATAGGTCGTATTCAATATAGGATTCGGCAACGGCGAGGGAGGGAGGAAGAGGTGAACGGTTGATTTAATTCTTCTTCAAACCAATGGCCAGACCGATAGCCAAACCAGCAATGACAAGGATGAGCACTGAAGGTCAGCTAAGCAAACGACCAAACAGCTGTAAACGTACCGCAGATCCAGAAACAGATCCACTTCTTCCTTCTCGCCTTTCGGGCAGACTCCACAGCCTTTTCGGTCTGTTGCAAACTGGATATTAGCTGTCCGTACCCAACAAAAACAGGGAGGCATTAGTCGAGCAGCATTGACTCCTGCTCGAGTGAAAGTGTAATTGGTAGAGATGGAAGAATCATAGCCATGAATAAGTTATATGAACGAAAAACTCACCCAGCTTCAATATTATGATCCACATCAGCAGCCTGTGTCTCAACATTGACGATCGTCTCATCCTGTTGTTCCACGAGCATGGCCATCTCCGAAAACATCTGAGCCAGCTCGGTAAGAGTCTTCTCGATCTTTTGGATTTCGACGTGTCGTTCTTGTACTTCTCTGTAGGCGGTGCGGGCGGTACCATAGCGGTTAGAGGTCATCAACTGCACGTGAGCCGAAGTGCCGACTACTGATGGTACCAGGAGGATGGCTGAGTAGTTCAAGTAAAAGCAGAGACTCGAAGACTCACCGCATCCGAAAACACTTGAGGGCTGTCACTGTCCACCACTTGTCTGACCTCTTCTGGTGTCGCGTCCGGCTTGACGATCCTATACTGACGCTCGACTCGTAGCTTGAGCTTTTGTCGATAATCTTTCTCTACCACTTGATGTTCGTTGAGAAGAGCAGTGAAGCGCTGCTTGACTACTTCGGCTTGATTTTTCATCGCTTTGTCACCTTTGGCAAGCTTGAATAGACGTTTCGTTTGATTCTTGCATTGTTCACGGGTGGCACGAGCTTCTTCAGTGAGCTGTGCCGCGTAGTTGGTGGCTTGACTATCGGTTGATGCCTGGGTAATTAGCTTGACTGACTCATTCACCCCGCTTCGTTCAAGAGATACCACGCATCAAATCGCGATCAACGTCACTGCGATGAAGTACAAAGAATGCCCTTCTTCTCTAGGAGGGTTGACTCACCAAAGATTGGTCATGGGCACTTTTCAAAGCTTTTATTTGCTGCTCCAAAGTTGATAACAAGGCATTGGTAGAGCTCAGCTCTGCCCAAAAGTCACCCCCTCCGTTCATCCCACCTCCAGCATCATACCCCTGTTGTTGTCCATACTGCTGATTGTTCTGAACATACGGGTTGGCTGGCGGGGCGTTCTGCTGCGCATAAGGGTTGGGACCTCTAGTTTGACCGATAACCCCGTTCGAAGGAGGTGGATAAGCGTTTGATTGAGGAGGATAGGCGTTCTGTTGAGGAGGATAAGCAGTTGGAGCAGGGGCAGAAGCATCACTATCATATCAGCTATCATCCTACTGACACCGCATCAGCCAAGAAAGTGGCACGGACCCATAGTTGCGTTGCTGAACATTAGTGTGATTTCAACAGATGAATTGGAAAAAACACTGACAACGCCGGCAAGACGATCTCTAGCCATATTGATGAATGATCGAAAAGAAGATTAGAAATTAAAGTAGGAAATGGCAGGACCAGCTGCTAAGGGTGTGTGAGAAAATGGGCGCGTATATGTCCGTGGAGGGATTATACAAGATGTGGTCGAAGTCCGGAAGGATACGAATAGCGGTGTAGGAGATGTGAGGATTGAGAACGACTGAGGCTGGTCAAAGTTCCGCCTTGGGATGAGACGTCGAGTATGTACGTGGACAAATAGACGATTTGGGTATTGAACCCGTCTGGTGGGAACAAGGGGGTTTCCGTTTGAGAGAGTGCTTTGTGACCTCGTTCAAAGGATGATAAATACTCCAATTGTCTCTCGAAGCAAAGGAGGCAGAACTCGGAGCAAGGAGTCAAAGTCTTTCTTTGACCGTTGATCCTGAGTCGTGTTGCCAGTTGGAAAGAATCGATTCAACCAAGATGGGTGGGATGAGAGATGGCCAGATGTGGACGGGCTATGCTTGGCCCCTCAGCTAGGCCGAGGAAACAAGCACCGAGTGTGGCACTCGCACACGCTCCCCCTTCTTGGCCCGTGACCCTGTCCTTCGCGTGTATGTATGGTGCTTCATGCTTCACTGCTTTCAGATGGAGCCCGCTGTCAATATGCTCTCATGACCATTTGGCTCGGAAGCGGAATGTACATAGATCATACTCGTAAACACTGTCCTGATTGACCACAGAACTTCTTATACGCTGTACTCTATGGTAGGTCACCCCGGGAACCCATCTCTGACGTGTTCACCACGCCCCGCTCAGGTCAAACGCGGATGTCAACAGCAGGAGGAAGCATAAGACATGCAACACGCAATATTTGTATGCACGGACGAAACCTGACTAGCATTGTAGTCGCTGGAAGTAAGAATGAGGTCACCAATCGATAGGGTCGCGTATCATCGAGTTTGGGGTAAACATTGCGATATAGTGTTTTAGATGACAAAGAGATTAGTCGGGAGTTGTTTACATTATCGTTAGACGATCTCGCCTTTTACTAGATCGACCCGTGCAAACAGCTCGCAAACCGACGTTCGAATTTGTTCCCCACTCATCCTTATGAGTTTTTTGGCGGTGACTTTTTTTTACTCCTACCCATCATCTCGTCACCGTACATGCTGTTATTCAGAAGTTCTCTCTGCCTGATGCTCATGTTCTGATCATGCTCAGGTTGATTACACGGCTCTCACCTGATACATAGCGCCAATACATAAGTTTTCGTCTGTACATACGTAGAGAGGGGTTGGTTGCTTTTTGAAGAAAGTGCCACTTTAGTGTGACAGTCACGCAACAAGCTTCTCCCGTTTCCTGACTGAAGTATATCAACTTGTGACTTTAATCACCCTTCATTCAACCTTCCTCCCCTTTCTTGCGCGTATTTAGCTTCGCCGTACAGCCAAAGAACTACTCCTGCAAGATACTGATAGAGATATCCCCCTAGTAGGCAAAGGAGAGCTTCCTTGGTTGGTCTTCAATGGTCGCATAGCGTTACGTCCTGACCAAGTCACAGTTTTACACCTCCGGCCTTTGTCCTCCCATTCTCGCGATGTCTCCTGCGAGACCATCATCTCTGCGGCGTCCCTCCGCTTCTGATCATACCAACTCCCCCCGAACATCTTCCTCTACCAACTCTCAGTCCAACAATCGTTCACCAACGAAGAAAGGATGGTCCAATCCATTGAACCGCCCCCAACCCACATCAACCTCAATCTCCATTCCTCTTCCTTCTTTCAGACCCAAATCACCGTTACTTCCTCCTCCTCCTACATTACCTCCCAAACCCATTATAACTTCCGAAAGAAGAGTCTCTATGAATCTTCCTAGACCCGAATCGACTTTCCGTCCTACTCAACGATCTCCCCGATCACCTCCTAGGACAAATCGGGAAGATAACTATCGAAGTCGTACTAGAGATAACGGATATGATGATTTATCAAGATCAAATCGATATGAAAATAGGAAATACGATGATTGGGATGAACCTTCTCATATCTCATATCGACAACGTGAAAAAAGATCTCGTAGTCCTGTTTTGAAATACGAAAGTAGTTCTCGTCGACGAGATGATGAAGGTTATGATCATCCACGTAGAAGAGATGAAGATTATGATAGGAAAGAAGATAGAAGAGGTGATAGAAAAAGGGAAAGAATAAAATATGACGACGGGGAATATGATAGACCATATCGAGATGATCAACGTGATCGTGATAGAAATCGAAATTCGGATTCTTCAAGACATCGAGGTTCTCGTGATTTATCAAGATCGAGTGAATGGGATGATTATAATAATCATAGAGGTCAATATGATAGACGTGGACGTGAAAAAAATCATGACGAAAATCGATATCGTACTTCTTCACCTATCAGATCTCCACTTTCACCACCCCCGAAGAAAAGACGATCATCACCTGAAGAAGGGGAGACAGATTCTATTTCAAAAATTAAAAGTCCTTCCAATGCACCGGAAGATGGGGAGATACTTGATCAACCACCTACTCCTGAATTTCCACCACCACCCATTTTGGAAGAATATCCAAAAGTTACAGATTCTTATAAACCGGTAAAAATAAAAAATAGACCAACTCGAGTTACTTCTGTATCTCTTCCACCTGAACCTATAGCACCACCACCTCCTCCACCATACGAAGCTCCACCACCACCTGATTTCACTCCTCCTTCCCCTCCTGGACCTCCGCCAGGTTTACCACCACCACCACCTCCTCCTTCAGCTTCACAAGAAAAACCTTCGCCTTATGCCCCTGCTACACAATTTGGGAAGAAATTACATCGTCCATCACCTTACGGACCTCCTTCAAATGGAAATGAACATGGTAACGACAAGAATCCTTATACTCCAGAGGCTAAACCGATACATCGGAAATTGCAAGAGGTACAAGGAAACGAGGACAAATCTCAAGCCCCAAGCCATCATACTTCACCGATACTGAGACCAGTCACTCCTCATGTTAGCAAATCAGAGGCTAATTTGTTCAAGAGAAGGACGGTTGATGAGGAATTCGAGAAGCTGGAAAGACGTTTTGCAGGTACAAAGAATTTGTTGGATTATGATCTTGGAGCCAAGTTGGGAGAAGGTACTTTTGGGTAAGTCACAGCGAGTTTTCTATTATTATGAAGAAGCTCATCATGAAGGGTGGTTACGAAAGCTAAAGAATTGGCCACGGGGAAGACTGTAGCATTGAAGAAACTCATCACTCATAATCCTAGAGACGGGGTGAGTGGGAATTTCTTTTCCTCAACTGAGCTTGTCGGACGGAGAGTGCGCTGACATTTAGGTGTCGGTCACGACGGTCAGAGAAATTAAGATCATCAAATCACTCACACATCCCAACGTCGTCGACATCATGGATATGGTGGTGGAGCGAAGTGAGTCTCTGCTCGCTTCTCATCTCTTTGCAACCCAGAGGATCGGGATGGTTATTAATGACAGAAAATCCGAATGATCGTTCTGGTAGGGGAGAAGTTTTCATGGTGTTCCCTTATATGGACCATGACCTTTGTGGTCTACTCAACAATCCCGATTTCAAAATGTCACATTCGGTCGCCAAATTGATCCTCAAACAGATGTTGGAAGGTATCGCTTACATCCACGCTGTGAGTTGGCAATCTGTTCATCGTTCTCTTTCTGTTTGTCTTCTTTGATCACATATAATCCTGCTTCATACACCTCAAGATCTTCTTCGTCACAAAACATCTAGGACATGTGCGTTCGATTGGAATGAGGACGAATATGATGGTCCGGAAAGGGGCACAACTCATGAGAAGAACAACTACATCCACCGAGATATCAAAACTGCCAACATACTGGTCGATCGTAGAGGTGCCGTCAAGATTGCCGACTTTGGCTTGGCGCGAGCTTGGACAGAAAACAAATTACTTCCTGCTCACAAAGCCAAGGAGTATACAAATATGGTAGTCACCAGATGGTACAGAGCGCCGGAACTGTTGTTAGGAGATAGACGATATGGTCCAGCTATTGATATGTGGAGTATGGGGTGAGTTGTTATTGACGTCCGAGTTCTTCCCTCGTCTCCTCCTGATTTTCTGTTCCTGGATCATCTGCTCCCCTGATGAAACACACTTTCTCCCCTGTGTTTTCTTCGGATGTTTCCATTCGGCGGGATAGCGATGGAGGACGGTTCTCCGTGAACACGCAGGTTGCTGGGAAAGATGATTCAGGATAAAGCTGACGCTTCAGTTGTTGCCTTGGAGAAATGTACCTCCGCAATCCTATCCTTCAAGGCGAATCAGATCGGGATCAATTATATAGGATCTGTGCTCGTTGTGGACCCCTCAATCAAAGCACGTTTCCAGGATGGGATCGATTGCCCGGGTTTCCAGATAGTCAAGGTCATCCTTGGGATCGGACACCTGCTGAGATGTCGGTCTTGGCATCATCGAAGAAATGGAGGTGTGTACAAGACCTGTTCTTCCAACATGTCTGATCTCCCTATCGTATCGTTTTCTCCTTCGCACAACTTCGTTCAACATCCTCAAATAAACGTGCAAGCTTGAACAGACTTGAAAATGGCGTGGTGAACTGACAACCCAGTATGGATCGAGGTGGTGCCGATTTGATGATGCGTCTCTTGACTCTCAACCCCAAGAAAAGATTGACCGCTGTGAAGGCTTTAGACCATCCATGGTTCTTCATCTCTCCATTACCGGCCACCATCAAAGAGTATGTTTACTATTTATATTCGATGATTGTGCTAAAGTAGTAGTGGATTGATATCCGTCTCGTCATCACACGAAATGACTTCGAAACAACGAAGAGAACCAGTTGTTAATAACCCTATTCGACAACCTGCTGCTGTCAGACCCCGAGCTCCTGCTCCTCGTCCACCACAGCAGATGATGCCCCCACCAAATCAGCATCGTCATGGACAAGGATACCAAAACCCGAATCAAAACCAAAACTTTTTCCCACCTTCTGGTTTTCCACCTCAAAATGTTTATCCTCAACAAGCATACACCAATTCCGTTCAACACCATCCACCTCCACCTCAACTTTCATCTCATACCCACTCTCAATATCAACATCATCAACCTTCCCTTCCTTATTCTCACAGTCAAGGTTTTCAAGGTAACCCAAACTCGTCTTATTATCGACCTCCGGGAAATTCTCAGAGAATGCACTCTGAACCGTGGAATCAGAATCGTATGCCTTCTGGTCCTTATGGTCCAGGACAAGGACAAGGACATATGTCAAATCAATCACACGGAAGTCATGTGTTTTCGACCAGTGGAGTAGCTGTACCAAAACCTGGTTTTACTCTCGCTGGTCAACCATCGGGTAGAATGTCTTCCATGCCCAGTGGTCCAGGTCTTCCCGGAGGTCCCAGTGGATCTGGTGGGCCCGGTGGATCCGGGACGTTTGGTGTGAAAAGAGGATTTCCTGATCCTCAAGATAGGGATAGGGAGAAGAGGTTAAAGTCAGGTGTTGAATTACCTTATTGAACATATCTTATCTTACCGTGTGATGTGCATGAATAGATATAACAATTCTGTGTGCTGTGCTTGTTATATGGATAGGTGTGCACAGAACATTATCTGTCAACTCATTTGTGACTGACCTGGGAGAGTAGTAGAGTAGAGTAGAGCAAGTAACGGGTGTCAAGTGAAGGAAGGTTGCGATTGCTTGGTGCCACATTCAAGGTAACTTAAAGGGTGCGTGCACGTTTGTCCCATGCATCCACCCCACTCCCACTACTTAACTAACTCGCACTTTTAACGTACACTCGGTGACTCCATACCTTCCTCAACACAGCCCCGACTCAACGAGGTCTCAGCATTGCTACTCCTCAGTAATACACTCGTCTTCTCATCATTCCTCATCCCACACCCTGCTCTACCCGAGACGAAATTCGAGTCTTCCCTTTTACTCCGACTCCCCTCCAACTCGACTCATCCGACATCTTCTCAATTAGGTCTACATATACACCAGAGAAAACATCTCCATCCTGAATATTCCTCTCATACACTCAGGGAAGACTTTCAAAAAGGTTGTTTGTTTAAGGTGATCTATCAATTGGATTGAGTGGGAATATAGATGAAAGTCTTGGATGGTCATGCAACCACGCGCATCGGTACATACACGACATAGTTGTCTTTCCTTCTCTTCAACCGGATCACAACGTTTGACACGGTAATTCCATTCAACTTGGAAGTCAGTCATATATTTCAAGTCGATTTCCATTTGTGCGTACCAGACATCACGAACGGATCTTCAGACGATCATTTCACACTACTCTACTTTCAACTCTTCTCAACCCATTCGGTCCATTCAGTTTCAACCTACCAGACTCATCAAATATCTGGCTCTGCTCTCTGCTTGAAGACTTATCGACGTTATATTCCACGGAAAACAAAATCTCCCTAATCACCTTATCCGACAATCCACACCATGCACCCAACCCCACCCCTCGAAACTGAAGCTGGTCCCAGTCGTCTTCGTCGTCTATCCATTCCCTCCTCTCGCTCCCTTTCCACACGTCCTATTTCCCCTTCCACAGAACTTTTAGATCCTCCATCAAGACCTTCCACCCCTCATCTAGACCTAGTAACATTTTCCACCCCAACTCTTCTTCATCTTCTAGCTGCTCTTCTACAACAAATAGCAGTAGCTAACGATCAACTCCGTCCACCAAGTATGGACTTAGATCTTGAATTGGAACATTTGGAAAATGAAGATATGAATATGATCCCTACGAAAGATTCACCCACTACTGCTTTATTCGATCATCATATCCCTTCTCATCACGGATCAGAATATGGTAGTATGAGTAATACAAATTCTAATCCTAGTCCACCTTCTTCTCCCATATCAAGAGATTCTAAATCTAAAATAGGAGTGGGAACAAGAGAAAATGATAATGAACATGAACAAAATATAGAAGAAATGGAAGAAGAAAGATTTAAAAAAGTGTCGAATTTATCAGTTTTCACAGCTTCGAAATTAGCTCTTTTACAACCTTCCAGTTTACTATCTTTTCATGCTAGACATATACCCAGTATTTCAATAGAAGCTTATCTTTTGAGAATATTGAAATATTGTCCAACTACGAATGAAGTTTTCCTCAGTTTGTTGGTTTATTTCGATAGGATGTCTCGTTTAGGTACACCGTTGGGAGTAGGAGGAAAAGCTACTTTGGCAGGTGGGAGAAGAGGTTTTGCTATTGATAGTTATAATGTACATAGGTTGGTGATTGCTGGAGTTACGGTGGCAAGCAAGTTTTTTTCGGGTGAGTAAAATATGTCTCAATTCGTACTCGCTCTTCTCCCCCAAATCCAACATATGTCGTATATGTTCCACCCTTGCTTTTGTCTAGCCTTTGCGCTTCCATCACTCTGTCCAGGTCACAACGTTCAAGTCTTGACTTTCGAGTCTTTCTCTCTTCCGGGATAAATGAACTTTTTCCAACTTTGGTGACTTCAGGCAAATACGATAAAAGACTAACCACCAGACGTGTTCTATACGAACTCGCGTTATGCAAAAGTAGGCGGTCTACCACCCAACGAATTAAACCAATTAGAACTTCAATTCCTCCTGTTAAACGATTTTCGTCTAGCCGTCCCTTGTGACGAAATGCAACAATACGGTGATCGTCTTTTAGGTTATTGGGAAGGTAAACCTACTCCTACACAAACTTCAATTCCTTCTGCTCCTTTACCAAAGTCAACCTCTCAATCGGCTCCTTCTAGACCTACAGTCACTATCTCCACAAAACCAACTTCACGATCCGTCACACAACCTCCTGTTTACCGTTCGACCACTCAACCTTCTACTTCCCTTCCCACTGCTGAAAAATCTATCCTACACTCCGTCGTTCAACCAATTCAAAACTCTACCAACCCACCTCCCGAATCAATCACACCGTCTAACCCCCCTGAACCCAGCATGGACACTACGAGACAACATCCCACGGAATCAAACGGTCAATGCAATGACACATCAAATGGTCATGTCGACGGTTTTGCCGATATATCTGCAAGACAAGTCCCGGAGAATTCGCATACACCTATACCGACTGAACAGGAAATAACGGCCCGTGGAAGAGAACGGGATAATCAAGAAAGGACTTCGATGGTGGTATGACGTTTTTGTCGCGCGGCGCGAATAGCGTTGCGCTCTTTGTGTTTTAATGTGACAAGTTCGAAGATGGATGAAGAAAGGGGTTTGTTGGGTCAGACAGGTTAGTTGAAATTATTATTCGAGATGAGCACAATAGGGATTGAGAGAAGATAGATGAATTCTAGAATCAAGATATCCTAGATATGCATCTTTTTTCTACCCATTATTCTTACTTTTTGTGTGTTCATACAACATACAACATAACCACTGTGTAGGACGGTCTCGCTTCCAGGATAGCGCATCTGTCCCTTTGGAGCAAAGGTGGAGTGGACTCGGAAGAAAGATGAGGGAGGGGGTGATCAACATCCAGCTCGCCAGACCACCCAAGTATTACCAGAAGGCATCTCACGTCTTTCGCTCGGTCCAAAACCCCATTTCCGTGCGAGAGTATCGATGGAAGTGATGGAGCGAAGACCGAGGGATGGGTGTTGAGATTTGAGGTGTGTACGGTCGAACTGATATCAACGATATCCTTCCTGAATTCTATTATGACCCTTTTCATCCTCTTCATCTACTGAAGTTACAAGATCTAAACATCTTCCAGGGAAAAGAATGACAAACATATGTCTTGGATTACTTAGAAACGATGTAGATACCCCTGAGAGTGTCTAACTTGAATACAGAAAAACTGCATAGGAGAGAATTATATCTCATCTTACCCCAGTACTCTACTCTACTCTTTATGCTATGTGAGAAGAAAACAGTCAGGGAAATCGACCGTCTCAAGCGATAACAAGGAATATGAGTAAAATTTCCACAAAAAAAAAAAAAGGATGGGAAGAAACGATGAATGTAGGAATGTAGAAATGTAAACTTACCTTTTCGTCATTTTCCGATCTGAACAGACCGTCGTCAGTTAACCAAGGTCCATATACCGATATCCAACCGAATGGTCCTAGAAGTCTAGGTTGTGTAAAGGGAGAGAGTTGGCGGAATATATTTTCAGGTGATTCAGGTGGAAGACAATGAATCAAGTTTACTAGTTATGAGCTGACGTTAAAGTACCATTGTCTGATTCTAGATGATTTGTTGTTGGGATTATGAGTTGTAGAAGGGATACGAAAGGTGTGTACTTGATGACACGATGGATCGTATCTCGTGGTGCAAGACTGAGAAGGAAAGTTTGGTCTAGTTTCCGTTTACAGTAGTGTATTGAGAGTATTGAGGGAAAGAGCAAGTAAGTGATGGGGAAGGGCAAGGGGTGAAAAGAGGTCAGAAGGTAGGAAGGTAAGAAGTTAAGAAGTTGATGAGGTAGGGAAAACATACTGATTAAAACACCTTCAAACATCTCTCCTTGAAGATCATCTCTTAAACCCTCCCAATGGTGTTCAGAACTGATATCTAGTATCCGGATCGGTAAAAGGTTTGGAATATCCCCATGATGTGCGAGGTATGATTCCAATTTTCTGCATCGTCAGCTTTCCTCTATGAAACCGTCAGATACCTAGATGCAAGCTTCTGAGACTGCTGGAGATAATGTCACCACTGCCAATCTGGATACAAAGCTGAGATAACCCGACAGGATCTAGAGGAAGAGGGGAAGATGACGACGAGTGAAATTATGGCGAGTGAGAGATATCGCTCTGGGAATAAGACTGGAGGGGGAGGGGAAGGACTGGGAGGGGAAGGGAGGGGAAGGGAGGGGAAGGGAGGGGAGGAAGAAGAGATGATGCAGACTCACCTCAATTCAACTATATCTCTTACTGAACCATACCATTCAACTTGTCCCCATATCTTAGCTAGAAAAGGTATATGTTCACCTGAAGCTATCTCTAATAGTTTCCTCTTCTTTCTCTCCTCATCTTGCTTTGTTCCTGACGTCCGTGATAAATCGTGATTCCGCAATGACGATCTTGTTTTATTTATGGTATCCAGATTGAAAGAACTTGTCGAAGGTCCAGATTCTTCAGTATTGTGACTAGACTCTATGTGGGTGGTATGAAGGGGAGATATGGGGAGCTCGGGGGATGAAACAAGATCTTGAAAAGAAAGAAGAGGTTTTAAAGCTTCAAGAATTGGAAAAAGGTTTCGTTCTGCTGAACCTCTTTGTCAATCGCTTTCCAGTATCACACAATTCAAGGAATGTATGTCCCCATGATTCCACGTTATTGGAAAACCGAGTGTATGTAGACAGTCAATTGGATCGTATGGGAAGATGGTGAACGATGTTCGAATAAGAGAAGAACAAGAGAAGAACAAGAGGAGACAAGAGGAGAGAAGAGGAGAGAAGAGGAGAGAAGAGGAGAGAAGAGGAGAGAAGAGGAGAGAAGAGGAGAGAAGAGGAGAGAAGAGGAGAGAAGAGGAGAGAAGAGGAGAGAAGAGGAGAGAAGAGGAGAGAAGAGGAGAGAAGAGGAGAGAAGCTTAACTTAACATACCTGGTTGTGAGATGATGGATGGGTATGACATTACTAGTACTACTCATCTGGACGAGTGAAGGTGGAGGTTGGAAATGATGGTGTATACTCCTGAAGACACTTTATAGCTAATATCACGAGTAATGTGGAAAAGAGAGATGAGGTGATACTGCATGTGTGGAATATGCTTGACCAGAAGAAGTGACTAAGTGTCTCGGGCAGGAAATTGAACCGCAAGAGATCCAGTGGGATCTATCTTTGTAGAGCTCATCCATCGAAGAATTATCGGAAGCTCGATAACCTCGTAGATTGTAAAGTAGATCACTATATTCCATCGGCTCACTAATCATTACTCAGACAATGTCCCATATCCCATACCTCATATCTCATATGACATATCCCATATCTCATCTATATTCCCCTTTACCAAACCCCACTAATTACGTGCGAGGGATGGAATGGTATCTATCGGTCAGAAATTAATCCTCGTGACCCACGTATTCTAATCTGTTCCAACCAAATCCCCGGAGGACACGGAAGGTAGGGAGAGCAGGTATGACAGATGAACAACAAGTTAGGAAAAAGAATCAAGACTCACTCCGGAGGAATCTCCGATTGACCACCTTCATCATCATCCGGCATACTTGCCATATCCGTATGTTGATAAACTGTACTCCTCCCCTCACTCAACGCTTGACTAGCTCTCCTGTTCACCCCATCCGGACCCGTCTCCGCGGTCCCACTACCTCCAGGAGTATCATAAGTGGTCATATGCAATCTTTGTCTCTCAGCTTGCGCTTCACGTTGTTTCGCCAAAGCCGCCGAACTGGGTCCAGAAGATTGAGATACTGGGGAATGGATCGAATGACCACTTGAGGTTCTCCTATGTTCACCTGCGACTGCGGCTCCATAACCAGCTCCTGCGCCTGCTGCAACACCCGCCGCGACCCCATATCCACCGTCCAACCCATTACCGTAACCTGTCATGTAATCCCTCGCATCTGGCATTTGCATTGGGGCATGTGAATAAGGATCGTACACCATGTTGGTAGTTTCCGGTGCGCCCCATCCACCTGTTTCATTGGAAGGAAGGGGGTTAGGTTGGTAAGGGAAAGGATCAACTCGAGCTCCTTGACCGGCGACTGCCATATCAGGGACGGAAGGATCAAGTAGGTCCAGTGGGTCAGCAGTGGAATGACGAGTCGGGTCGAATGTCTTTTCGTCGAATGCGGGTTGACGGTTTCTTCTACGACGAAGGCAGAAGAAGAGAAGTAAAGCGAGAAGGGCGAGAGCTGCCAGACCTCCGATTACCCCACCGACGATAGCGCCGACATCTGACGATCAGCACCGAATAGTGCTGGGGAAACCCATGTCCGTAGGTCAAATCGACATGATGAGAGATATGGGCGAGGAAGCGAATCGGGACACGAGGAGAGAATGGACTCACTGGTACCACCACCGGAATGACCGGACCCATTGGCTCCTCCAGAAGCTACGGCAGAAGTTTCAGTGTGAGTACGACCAGAACCATCCGTCACGGTCTTCGTTCTGCTCGTCAGCATCTCAAGATAACCTAGCACAATATGACCCACACAAAATGAGTCGATGTATCTTGTGTCGAAGTAGGAGCTGACGAAGTGGGAAGTGTACTACTAGGACTTGTAGTACCTGACGAGCTGGTCTGACTAGGGGAACTAGTGGCTGAAACACTCGAAGTGGTCGAAGCACTCGAACTGTCACTAGCGGAAACGCTGCTGCTGGTACTACTCGATGTACTGGAGATACTACTCGTACTACTTGACGTCGAGCTGGAGGTAGTCGACGATGAAGTTGAAGAAGTGGTTGATAAACTTGAAGTCGAGGATGACGTAGACGAGGGAGGGGCAGAAGAAGTTATGGATGAAGTTGTAGATGAAGAGATGGAACTCAATCCAGAACCTGTATCAGGGGACGATGAAGGAGTGGTAGATGGTGTTAGGGAAGGAGAAAGAGACATGGTTAGCGATGTTCACATGGAAAAGAATGAGAAAAAGAACACGAGTCAAGTGATCAAGGAAAGATTGGCAGAAAAAAAAGGGGGGGAGGGGGTTCTGATACGCGATCCGCAGTTTTGGAGGATACTAGGGTGATTCGGTGATACATCATTCACTCACTCGGTAAAGCGGCCATGACGTTTTGATGAAAACAAGTAGCTTTTTGATGAGATCAAAACCTGTGAAAGCCAGAAAAAAGATCAACAATGATACAGGTAGGAAGAAGATACCAAGTCTCTTTTTTTTCACAAAGAGTAGAAGAGGTGTATGTATTCCTTTAGAGAGTTCCTATGTAATCCCTTTTTGTTTCCGCGAATGGCCGGCAATAGGCGAATAGCGCAATGCTACCGTATGACATTCAAAGCCTAACAAACTTTCTTCGTCTCCGCCTCCGCCTCCGCACTTCCGCCACACCCTTCTTCCTCTCTCTCCTATACTGATTCTCCCCCTTCCCCTGTCCTCACCTCCGACGCCGAAGGGGTCCGAGGATTCCTTGCACGCCCTTCCTCTGCACTGCCCTTGACATTTCTGAGATCTGAGACCCGACAGCGTGATTACTTCTTGGCGTCGGGATTAACCGGCTGTCGCGATCAACTGTGGCATGTGGCAATTTTCATCATCCCTTACTTCAGTACAATTCATGCATCTACCGTTTGATAGTGATATAAGGATGGGCAATGATGAGAGACTTGACATGTGACCACGACCAAACCACGTCGTGATATACTTTTTATCCTTACTCATAGATCTATTATAGATCGACTAGTAAAATACTACCCATTCCAGCTCAGTTCGACAATCATGCCGTTGGTGTTTGAATAGGGAGGGGCACCACAAGAACCACGTGACATCCGTGCCTAAAAAGTCAACCCACTCTCAACCCCCTCTTCTTGCATTTACTCGTATGTACAGATAGTACCACCCCACCTGACCACCTATCTCGTATGACCAATGTCACCCCGATCAACCTCATCAGTATCCTCAAATAAAGATAGAAAGAAGTTCAGATGGGAAGACCACGTACCACCCGAGAACATCCCGGAAGATTACGAATTCCCAACCAACTCTACTCTCCATCGGTCAAACCATAAGTGCATCGTAGTTGACGACAACGATGATGGGTGCGACGACAGTTTCGATAGAATGCCAATTGATTCTCCTCGACGATATCTGGCTCCTACGAAAATCAACGGTGTGACCACACCTTCCATGGTCTCTCTCACCCTCGATAGTGCCAAAAAGGGTAAGAGGAGAGAATCAGGCGACTCGGATGAACTGAACATACGACCTACTTCAAGCTCGAGACAATCGTCCCAGACTTCTCAAGCAGATAGGACAGATAAGATTGTCAGGAGCAAGGTAAGGGAAAGTGTGAAAATGTCTCAGTCAGGGGACAAGGTTGGTTCAACTCAGGGTGGTAAAATTAGTGCAAGTCAGAATGATGGTGAGAACGTAAACATGAGTCAAACTGGTGTTAGGAAAACGGGAAAGGATCAACCTGGTCATATGAGAACAGGTGGGAGTGATGCAACGAATCAGAAGATGACAAGAGGTGGTAGTGGTGGTGGGAGTAGTCAGGGTGGAGTCAGGGGAGGAAGTAATGGGGATGGGAGAGGATATAGGAATCAGAATACGCGAACGAACTCTTTAAATTTCAAGGGAAGGCATCAACCACCGAAGAGGAACGACTTTTATATTCCAACAGTCCAGGCTGCTTCGAAAGTGAATGAACAGGCAGTTATCACTACCTCCCGAGCCGATTCTGTCCTAAATAATGGAACGAAGAAAGAGAAAAAGAGACTGGAAATTCCAAGTACTGCCAATCTCCATCGTCCAGAACGTCGTCCAGAATTCCGGAAACGAGCCCCATCTCCTTCTCTAACTTCATCACAACCAGTCAAGAAACGGTCTACTTCACCTACCCTCACAAGCTCGCAATCTTCAAGCACAGCAGGTATATCTACCGTCGTCAAAAAATCGATTGACTTTCGCAAGGACATCGCGGGAGGGTCAAAGGTGGAAAAATCAAGACCGATTGGGAAGGATGTGCGAGGTAGGGACCGGGATGGTGGAGGGAAGGAGGAAGAAAGAGAGAAAGCTAGGGATGAACTTCCGGTGAGAACTGCTGAGAAAGAGATGAAAGTCATTGGGAAACCGACAGCCGCAAATATGTCAAATGAAGCGCCGAGGGCAGATGATGAGAGAAATGCCAAAGTGAAGAAAAAAAGCAAGCAGCAATCCAAATCGGAAGATGATCGAGAAAAGGAGAATAGATACGATCGAACTAGCCGAGAAGCATCAGAGTTCTTCGCGGCAGAGACCGCTCAAAAGATCCAAGCGATCAAGGCGGTGGAGGCTGAGATATACAAAAGGTCTGCAGAGGCAGACGCTTTCTTTGAGGATCTGAAGAAGAACAGCGAACAGCAGAGAGAGGCAGATAGGCGGTTGAGAGAACAAAAAGAGGTTCTGGATAGGGCTACGAGGTGAGTTCGTAACCCTCCAACTCACAGCTCTCATATCGTCAAAGCGATCGTTTTCGGGAAGAGAAATGATTGACGGTGTAGAGCGATATCGCCCGTTTCGCCTATGCCTGAAGACTTCAGTGTGGAGTATGACGGAATAAATGAGCTATCAGAAGAAGAATCCAAATACTGTGGTGAGTGTATCCGTCTTTGATTCTTCTCTCCCAGTAGAGTTGCTAATCTTTCAGAAACCTTCGTACATAAAACAAATTTATGTCATGTGAGTTTCTCCGTTTCATCTCATATACCTAGTTCATAACTCTTGGTATTCTTTTTACCGGAGAGTCGCCCGTTGATGAACCAGTACTGCGACAAACCCCTACCACTGAAACCAAGCAAATACCTCACCGACCTCATCAAACGCATTTCACGAATATCCACTCTACATCCTACACTTCGTAATCCAGACGCCCGTAAAGCACCATGGCAACAGACTATTGAGCTATGTGCCCAACATCACGCAGAGATCACTGTTATTCCTCTCGGATTGCGAGCAGGATATCCTTCCACGATCGATTTTCTTAAGATAGACCAACGTTTAGAGGATGAGTGGATTTGGGACAGAATCATGAGTATCATAAGGGAACCGAAGATCTCCAAAGTGTTTAACAGGGAACTTGAAGAGATTGAAAAGGTGGGGAAAACTAGATGGGGGATGAGGAAAGAAACGCCAGAAGGAATGAAGGGGATCATACCTGGCTAGTGGGTCGTCTTCTATCTCGCCACTTTTGCCTCTCCCTAGTTTATATCCCCTCACTTCTGGCTGTCGCTTATTGCTTGTCTTCTCCGATCTTTCTGAAACTATCTCTCGCACGGGTCCCTTCCCCACTTATATTCTTCTTTCTCGTTCTCGGGTCGTTCGACTGGAGAACATCAGCCTTCGTTGCCCATATCCATCATTTCCACCCGTACTTCAAAAGTCTTTGTCTTAATGCTAATCTCAGCTACGGTTCCCTCGGTCGAGCAATCCTCACTCGTCATTTCCGGTACTTATTCAAATGGTACTCTCCATCTCTCATCCATCCTCACGGCGACCTCTGGGCTCCACTATCAACAAACGATTTTATGACCCATGTTCTCATACCTGAAACCGCCATATTACTCATCATGCTCGATCAAGAATCCTCCGATACGGTCGATATGAACTTTGACGCGGCTTACGATCACGCAAGTAAAGTTCGAGAACAAAGTTCTGAATATGGTCGATGGCGATTCCGAGAAGAAGGTTCTGAAGCTGAGAAAGTTCTCATTTCATTAGACGAAACCCTCAAAAATAAGAGAAGACGTCTTAAAAAACTCTTTTCAAAAACATCCTCCACCACTTCCGAGGGACCTCTTGTTGATTCCATGTCAAGTGACAAAATCTCCGGTCCTTCTCGTAGTTCCATCATCGATCCTTCAAATCCATTGTCTAAACCCTCGAAATCATCTTCTTTCAGGAAAGAAACAAAAGAGGAGGTGGTGGTGATCTCTGACAATGAATCAACTTCCACCTCTACAGCACCTACGACAAACGGTCCTACGACGCCCCCTACAGTATCAGTGAGGATGAAAAGCAATGATGAGGTGTTAGTACCTAATTCCGATGATGTCCCGATAATGTCACAAGGGTCTAAGAAGGATGGGAGTGATGATGAGTTTGATACTTTATGGAATAGTCAACTGGAGAGGGATGTGTTGGCTATTGAGAAGGGGGCAATGGGGTCTGGAAGAGAGAGATGATGAGTAAACTTTTTCTGGAGTGGTCCTTGCTCCTTCCCCTCTTCCGGGCTTTCATCCTCACCTTTTCGCGTCTCATCTACCAGCTCCTTTCCTCATGTATATAATCCCTTCTCTCCTTATCCTCCTCTCTCACATCTCCCTCATCGTCGCCTCCGTCAGAAAACGATTTCACATACCACCCTCATGTAGAGGTTTTACAACAATAGAGCTTTAGAGCTTATGTACTACGGAACTTATGTCATTTTATGCATTTCATATTACACGTTTTCATACCTCGTTCTATATGTATCTCACAATCCGCCTCATTTAGTGCTCATGTCTCATGTCTCATACGTCGTTCTTACCGACCGGAGGTATGACTTGTAAAGCGGTGTGTAGAATAAAAGTACGAGTCTCACCAAACGCGCAGTACGAAAACTGGTTGAAAACTTACCAAATTCGGTAAAAATTTGGTGAGTTTGCGGTTTTCGCCGTGTTTTGAAATTTTCCCTTTGATGATCGATTTCACGATTTGCTCGATTTCGTCGGTCTTCCGCCCTCTGTCCGTCTATTCTACTCACACACCCATATATCATTCTTATAACGTATTGAACCGTCATACACTTGACACATTCCCTCTCCTACTCTTCGATTCATACTTGACTTATCGCTGTTTCCACAGGAACGACTTAAGAAAAGGGGGTGAAAACAACGAGGAGAGAGTAGTGAGGCCCGGCTTGAATCGAAGCGAGTTCCAACTGCATCACTAGTCACTAGCCAACTGGTTCATGGTTCACTGGTCGCATCATCGGACAAACTTTACCGACTTACCAACAAAGATCATCCTCCTCTCTACTCCCTCCGACTCTTTCCATCAATACTTCAGAACTTGTTCGCAATTCTCTGGAGACAAGCCAGAAGTCTCTCAAGCCACTCATTCGACATCACTTTCTCACCCCCCACTTCTATTCGATCCTTTCTGTAGTCGACATACGCACCCTCTCACTTCACATTCACATTCCCATTCCTCGACTATATTCACAGTCATTTCTTCTCACCGACTCGTTTTTTCTCTACCATCTATAGAGCTCAAGTTCATCGGGACACGAGTGATCACCATATCAAGATAGAGGACATTTGACATTTGAGACTTTTTGACATCGTCCAATCGTCCCATTTATAGAATACAAGACGATACCACGCTTCTCCCCCCTCTTCTTGTCACACCCCTAGATCCGTGGGATAGCCTCGTTGATCAGTCGTGAAGCTTACCTGAGATAAGAAAATCCCAGGTAGACCGAATGGAGTTGGAATATCAAACATGACCCATGGTCTTTCTCAACCTCATACTTCTTTATCATACTCCATTCCCCACTCTCACTCGAATGACCATGATCAATTACCTGAAATTCCCCCACAACCTCTCATCTCTCCCTCAGGCGTCAAACCGTTTCATTCTTCTTCAGCAGAAGCAGGTCCAAGTAGACCACGTTCGATCTCTCCTAGGAACCCTACCAAATGGATCAATGATACCTTTTCAAACACCGGTCCATCAGAGAATACCGGAGTTGGAATGAGGGTACGAGAAATGAATGGAGATCATGTTGATGAGAAAACAAAGATGAACGATATGGGAAACCAAGATGTACCTATCTCTGGGGAGGGGAACGGAATAGGAGTTACAGAGACCGAATCAAGACCTTGGCCAGTATCGTTAACAAGGATGGAACCTGATCCAGCACTTATCGAACCTGGTCAAGCTTATTATAAACTTCAATTCGGTTTGGAAGAAGATGGTTTCACTTATTATATTCAGAAAGAGGATGTGATGATTGGTCGAAGGTGTGCTAGACCTGTACAGAAGTTATCAACACCATTGGAATATGAATCAGCACCACCTCAACAAATGGGGGCTGTTGAAGATTCTGTCAATATCATTCATGAATCGGGACTTGGGATTAATTTACCCACTTTTGCTGCAGATGCTAAGGTCAAGGAAGAGTTGGAACATGTTGTGTCATCGAACGGATTAGTAGAAGATATACAACATGGTTTGAAGATAAAACAAGAACTTTCGCTTCATACTCCCATCGACGCTGTTTCCCCAAAAGCAGCCAATCCGCTGAATGAAGTTAAGGTCGGCAATACATTGGTAAGTCTCTCACGGAATGTTCATATGTGATGTGAGCTGACAAGAAGCAGAGTGGTCAAGAACCACAATCACAACCACAGCTCATCGAAAGCGAACATCTCCCTGACATACCTCTAGAAGAAAACTTTGGTCCTCCTCCACCCGCTACCCCAGATCCGGAGACCATCCACCAAGTTGACATTGATCTAGGACGAGAGAAACGTGTGTCGCGTAATCACGCCAGACTGTATTGGTGTCAAGATCATGCTCAATTCTGTATGGATGTTTATGGACGACAGGGCGCTTGGTTTGATGGCAGGTATAGGTTCAAAGGGTCACATGTCCCTCTTGCTCATGGGTGAGTAGTCCTTTTTCTGCTCCCGAAAAACTGTGGATCCCCAATATCCGTCATGCTTTCGCCTGAATCCTTCTGCTTCCACTCCCATGTTTGATGTTGTCACTTATGCCCCTTCCCAAAATTTGAGCGCGATCACTGAACCAAATATTTGTCTGCAGTGACAAGTTTCGACGCGGGAAATGAGACATGGAGTAGGCAAGGGATGGATGTGTATCGGACAAATCTGACAATCAGCGTCACTATCAACATGGGAGGTAGACAATTCCAATTCCTACTTCCTCCCAGTCCCGACACCCCAGAATACTTTCCCTCGCCCGCAGACCCGCATCCTCCTCCACATTATTACCCCGAAGCTTATGACACCCGTCTTTGGGTACCCGGTGCTGGAGTCCCCTTTGGCGCCTTCTCCGCTCCCGACGGTTATGGTCTGGGTCTACACGGTGAACCTCCTTCGAGTTCTGGTTCCGGTTCGAACTCTGATTGGGGCTTATCCACCTCTTCTTCCTCTGAGGATAGCGGAAGTCAGAGTGGGGATGAAGATGAGGAAGGTGAGAGTGAAATTGAGGACCCACCTGACAAGCCTCCTCCAAAGGTGAAATTGAGGATTGCTCGCGCTAAGCTGAAAGACGATGGGGATTCACCTGATGATGATCCCAAGTATCGGAAGCAGAATGGTGTCAAAGGAAAAGCTATCGCTGCTGGAACTGGGAAGGGAAAAGGTAAGGGCGGAAAGAAGATGGAAGAGGAAGAACAGCCAGTAGTTGCTGGGAAAGGAAAGAAAGGCGGCAAGAAGGTTGAAAAGGAAGAAGAAAGATCAAGTCCGGAGAAGAAACCGGCGGCCAAGAAGCCAGCTAAGAAAGGCAAACTTGCGGAGCTTCAAAATGCAGCGGCAGATTCACCTGCTACGACGGATGGTTCCTCTTCTACCTCTTTACCTCCTCAAGCGAAAATTGAGGATACCTTCAAATCGGTTTCCACAATTCCTCGTCCACCTCTCCCGTCTGACACTTCTAATCCATCCCTTCAACGCGTCAACCCTCGACCCGTGATTCCTCCACCTGAGATTCAAAGACCGTTCCTTATGACTTCACTCCCCGAAACACCCGGTCGACCAGGACATATCATAGTCAACGTCCCTATCCCTCCTTCTGGTTCTGGACCTCGTCCCGCTCCCGGACCATTATATGGATTGGATGGAAAATACTTCATCGGTCCTTCACCTATCAAACCACCCGACACTTACGCCGGTATAATCTACAAAGCCCTTTTACATCTTCCAAGAGGAAGAGGTACATTAGGTGAAATCTGCAATTGGATAGCTGGTGAATGGGAATGGTATCGTCTCAACGTGGATACTGAATGGCAAAATTCCATCCGACATAATTTATCTCTCAGTGATGTTTTCGTTCGTGTACCACGTATACCTACAGATGATCCTGAGAGTAAAGGTAGTGTTTGGATCATTGATGCTAAGAAAGGTCCAGCATTTGAAGCTCGACAACAGAGGGATGGATCAAAAGGTGCTGGTGGAAGCGCTAATGGAGATGATAGGATCAAAGGTGTTGATTCAAAGAAACAAAGAGAGAGAAGACAAATAGAAATTGAAAATGAAAGAAATAGACGTCAATGGGAATTACAACAAGCACAAGCACAAGCTCAACGAAATCGTCAATCTCAAATTCAAACTCAATCACAATCACAAAATTCTACATCTAATCAAATTCCTCGAAAACCTGGATCTATGCCTACAAGTCATACATCTACCGCTCCAGTCAGACCACCACCACCCAGACCTCCGAAACCAACTACAGTCATGGTTGACGTTCAACCCATAACACCGGCATTACGATCACGTAATATGGGTCAAGCTAAAGATAGTCGTGGACAACCTATGCCATTCGTATTTGACGGTACTACCCTCACTCTTGATCCAGGTGTTTTCGGACAGATAGAAGATAAAGTTTTGAATCAATTAAGAGGTTTAGGACCGAATGTCGCTATTGGAGTATTATCAACATGGTTAGATAATAAATATAGAGCTGACGCTGCGAAAGCTCCTCCTCTACCTAAAACAGCAGCGGCGAAACAAAATCTGAATTCCACTTTAGCATCAAGAGTAGCAGCTGTAACTCCTCGTCCACCTCAACGTGTTTTGACTGGAACAGGTAATAAAGGTCCAGAAAATAAAAGTTTACAGAGATTACCAATTGGTCCAGCTCCACCAGGCGCTAGTGTAGTACAAGTTATTAAACTTATTGCGGATGTTTCACAAGCGAAACAGAAGATTGATATAATAGGGGAGAACGTGCATGCTTTATTCGAATATATCAAGAGGGTAGGAAAGGATTTAGATTTAACTGTTGCTGGAAAGATTTGGCAAACAGGGGAATTACCTTTGGGTTTTGGAACTTCTACCGGTGCCTCTAATACGGCTAGAGTGAACTCGACCCATACCGGTAACTCGATAGGTGTAAACGATTCGAAATCTGTGAACAAGACTTTGATACCTGCGTCAACTTCTACACCTGGGACTGTTTCTTCCATCGCCACCACTTCCACTTCCACACAAATCAGCGCAACCCCCGTTTTATCAAGCAAAGTCGGAGCATCAACAAACATCGCGAAGACCACGGTCCAGACGTCTAATCCGACACTTCAAACTGTTCGTCCTCCACCTTCAACTCCCCATGTTGGTCCACCACCCACTTCCACATCTCATACCGTCCAACAATCACACACTCCGACGCCTCTCACCGTCGCTAAGGGTCCGGTCTCGACGACACACGTACTATCAAATGGATCGGACAAAGGCGGAGATATAGGTACGACAGTAGTTGGAGAAAAGAGGAAAGCGGAGGATGAAGTAAATGGTGATGCTAAAAAGTCTCGATTAGGATTAGATACAGATGTTGGGACTTGATTGTGTCCTTGACATTCTCCCCTGTCCTTTCTTCATCCTTGGCTCCCGTCAATGGTTGAGTCCTTTTCATGCTTGAATCACCCCCTTTCCTGATTACGTATAATACGACAGATCATCGTCAGGCTAAAGGGTTGATATCATAGATAATGACACTTGTACGCTTGATCGTGTACTTGACTTGCTGTATGGTAGATTTTGTATTTGCCTGTCATTCTAGGGATAGATGAAGAGTTGATATGTTGATGCATGACGTGCAACATGCAGCATGCAGCGTTGTCAGTGTTTAGTAGCTCTAACAACACTTTAGCCAATATGCCAGCTTACCCATTCCGATTCCTCCACTTGTAAGTCACTGCTTTTACGGATACTTTTACGTTGCAAGTCATACGCCGTGCACCATGCTACATGCTATGTACTATGTTTCGGATCCGAGAAATGCCAACAGGAAAACTACCACCGACTCGCACCGAGTGACCGGACGCACAGATCGCCCGGTTGCTGATTTTTCAGAGATACCCATCAAAATATCTCCCCCTTTCTCTCTTTCTCTCTCCCTCCTTCATTCTCTCTTTCTAACTTTTCCCAAGTATCAATTATACTTTCCGATTAAACTATCATTGAATCACCATGGAAGCTATACGACCACTGGGAAGTACTGTCAACCATGATCCACTACCCGCCGCCCCTACTCCCTTTCCTGTTCATTTACTAAACTCAACATTCCTCCCTTCCTCCCAAACTGACTCTTCCTCACATCTCCCTTCCTTCGTACAATCAGCTCCTATTGACACACTCTCGCCAGATTCTTTATCTATCCCTTCAACCGCCTCATCTCAAAATACGCTCCCAACCATCCAAAGACCTCAAGCAGTGGAACATATCAACCCTCCAATTCAAATCACTCATTTGTCAACTCTCGATGATCATACTTCAAATTCATATCCCATACCAGATCATATAAATGGACATAACGATACCCATCCACCTGCTTATACACCCGAATATGATCCTCCTTCTTATCGTGCTCGTATGTCAATCGATACTATTCATAATCATGAGAATCCAAAGGGATCACATTCTGCAGCGACGACTTCACATCATTCACTCGATAGGGAAAGAGATTCGGGTCCTTCTTTTCAATTCCCAAGAACACTCTCGTCTAACCTTTCAGAACGCGGTAATGGGGTTAATCAAGGAGTAGGTTCAGATGGAGTTTTCGATGAGAAAATGACAAACGGACGTGAAAGTTTGAAAGGGGAGGAGGGAAATAAAAGGGATGAAAAACTCATGTACGATCTCGAAAATGTTACTTCGGCCATTGAGAGGTTGTACGCTGCAGCTCCGCAGTTAGATAATCAGAGGGTTGAAATGAGGGCTGGACCAAGTACGGAGAGGATTACTGAGAATGGAGAAAAGGCTAGGGAGAGGATGGAGAGAGATAAATGGAGAGAGTTGGAAGAGATTTGGAAGATGATCGAACATGCTCATAGGAGGGTTAGAGATGGTAGAGATGGTCAGAGGGTTGATAGAGAAGGTTTGAGGGAGAGGAGAGAGGATAGAGTGAGTTTTTATTTTTGTCTCTTTCCAGACCCCATTAAATATCGCATCAGCCCGACCTCTCGCCCTCCCGACTTCCCGTCCTCCCATGCTCTCGCTCCCGTGTTCTCTCGTGAAAAGGCTCGATGAATGGAACTCTCGATGAATGGTACGAGTGTGATGCTGGATATCACACCATGGTGCATACAGCCCGGCTCTTCTGAAAGGACTGATTCTGGTATGATTTAGTCCTGTATGGTTCAGTCATGTCAGGTCTGATTCTCCTTGATGGCGGCAGGTCCAGATCGCACTTTCTTTCCAGTCCGGTCTTAGCGATTTGCGTATTCACGCTCATCAGCAGAGACAGAAATTTTTCGACGACCTCGTAGACAACGGTGAGAATGGAAGGTTTGTCGAACAAGATTGTGAACGGCATTCTGTGGACGCCACCGAAGCTCGGGCTAGGGAATCCCGTAATGTGAGTTCTCCCCTTCAATCATCTCGGCTATGTCTACTCTTCATTCTTTCACCCCATCCAGTCTCCCGATCAAGTTCTGCCAGTGCTTGTCAATCCTAGCTATCCCTTCTGCCAACGCTTCAACACTGACCATAAGCGAGATGAGTTCATTCAGCAACTCGTCGACGCCGCTCAAGACCGTCTCCCATCTCAAGACGCCGACGCCCCGGGGTCATCAGTGGAATTGCGCCAACGACGGGTCAGCCTATCCTCCGTCGACCCTCATGGGCTACAGCTGACTCTCAGTTAGAGGCTTTCACACATGACATCATTGAACGCGTCAGTGCTTCCCGATACAATTCACAAGACTACCCTACGACGCCAGAGGCGCGAATGCAAGCTCAGCGAGAACAGCTCGTAGATGATATCATACGTTATTCCTCTTCGGGAAGACTCGTAGATCAACGATCTCTTCCTCCTACTCCTCGCGCGGACAAGGCGGATCCCATGGAGGTAGTTTCCGTGAAAGATTTTCTACTCACCAAACCGAGTTCATCCAAGCTTTCCGAAAGGAGAAAGAGCGTCGGAGGGGAGACAGGAGGTCGATCTAGGTCAAATTCTTCGGAAGAGGGGAGAAATGGGTTTGCAAAATTCAAGAGCATTGTGCGACGTAGTAGCTTAAGCTTGGGATTGATCAGTAATCCTCTAGGTAAGAATCAATGTCTAATTTTCTGCTCAGCTTAAGAATCTTTCTCACCTACAACGTTGGGCCCTTGTCCATGAGAATATGTTCGAGCCGTAACTGTCGAAGTGGTTCAGAGCAGTGTTGTGACCGAATGCTAATGTCAGATTCTGCAAGCTTAAGCTATATAGTAGAACATCAAGAGAATCTCAACATTGTTCAAATCATGCTTCACGGACCACATTTGTCTTCCGTAACCGACCTCGTTGTTCAAGTTCCCCCGCCCCTCCCTAACCTTGCCCACATCACAAACTCCTCACAAGAGACAGGAGTGACAGAAGCTCTCATCGTCTCCAAACGTGACCCTGCATCATCTTTCCGAATCTCCCTTCCTGTCGCTGTACGGCAAGACCAAACAGTTCCCCTCATACCTCAAAGTCTTCATCTAGAAGCCAAACTAGCCTCACTACCCATCCGTCCTGAGCCCAGCGCATTCTCACTTCATAGCGCTCTATCTCATCCCATGTCCGGATCGGAACTTCGGTCTTTCAAACCTCACACGTTGGCGTGTGCGTCGTGTCAATGTGACTTGGCGGATCTGAGTGATATCACGTTGGAGGGATACAAAGATTTACCATCGGAACATTGGGCTGAAATGCTGGATGTGTGGATGTGTCACCAAGATCCGAGTTGGACCTCACAGCTAGCTGAGAAGACCAATGATGGGTTTTGGCCTACTTTGAAGACTGTATTGGTTGGAGGTAGTTATTTGTTAGTGCACAGAGATCATGTGGACTTGAAGATTCTCACTGCGGAAAAATCATCCGTAAGTGGACTACACATATCCTATCCATCCTTGAAATCTTGTTTCTCTCACATCACCACCTTTATCTGTCGATCATGCCAGGAATTGTTTTTTGGCATCATGGTCATGCTGTGATATCGTCGAACTGTACTTGAAGCAATACCATCCCACGGACTAGAAGAAGGCCAGCACCGGGTCTCCCACCGGTGGCTCGTACCCTCGCGACAAGAAGGGGAGAAACTCTTGCAAGTTTCTCTTCTTTTTGTTTGCGAGAAGGGCGGGCAAGATACGTCTTTTGGTCGATACACGTGTCCAACATTTAAACCGGCAGAGAAAAACATTCCTTCCCTCCTCCGAGATCAGGGGGGTGGAGGCTACTTTCTCTGCTACATCCCACGCCATACAGAACGTGTCTCCAATCCCGCTACCTCCCTAGCACCTGTGTTTTTCCCGAGTTGCGAAAAACCATCATGGGCAGGCACCTCTCATGAGCGTTGTTCGTGTGGAGATTGCACATACCTCTGAATACCAGTTGGGATCAATGTGACCTGAATTTCACTGGGAAGATGTTATGCTGATCTCAAGGCTGAACAAGGGTGGTTTTCGTTAAATTGTACGTGCGGCGCGGTACTCGGTAAACAGCGAGAGAAAGATGGACGACCTGGTGAAGGAACCGTGAGATTTGATAAATGGGCTCTGTGTGTCAATTCATCTGATCCGATGGTGACGTACGTTACTTTTCTTTCCCTTTCCTTCCCTTTTCTTACTTTGCCGCGTCCCCTAATTCCCACAAACTGGCGATATTTTCCTCTCATACATTGTCTTCACCCCATCTAAAGATCAAGCATAAAGTAGTCGTTCGAGCTGGACGAAATACTGAACTTGCTAACATCCCCAGTCCCCTTCAACATCCCCTTTCAGCATATATAATCTCCGACATGCTAGCTCTAGCTCAAGCACACGCATCATATCGTTTCATCATCTCCGACCCCATTGGACCTCGGATGAAAATATGGCTTTTCAATCCATCCGTCCGAATCTCTTATCGTCGTGCCACCTCCAATAACTCTCCAAGTCCTTCACCATTCCGTGCGACTTTCACCCCTTCTCGTAGATCGAGTAACACTTCCCTCGTACATTCAAAAAGTACTGATATGAACGGTGATCACTTACGACCCAAGGGACATTCAACTTCAAGTAATGTGAAGGGAGGGACGAGGATATTGAGAGCGGCAAAAATCATGTATCGTATTCTTCCATCTTCGTCAGACGAAGAATTACCTGGGTTTGGGGAGATGAATCAGGTGGAAAGTTTGGTTTATCCCACAAGTGTTTGTGAGGTTTTGGAAAGGATTTTAAGGGAGAGTACGGGGATGTATCCTTTAGCAAGAAGGACGATGGGTGCTTTTGATGTTGGGTTTTTGGAACGTGTGTGAATTGTCTCGTTACTTTTCTTTACTCGTATCGTCACTCTGTATGTCCCGACGACACCTGTGTTTGATCATCCTGAAAGATAGTCAATCATTACGGTGGTACGGTGGTACGGTGGTACGGTGGGACACCGTGTTGGATCGTATTGTACATATTGTTCTGCTTGCTGTGTGGACTACCAGTGTTAAATTAAGTATCGAGAAATATAGAAGTCTCGTGTATGGTTATGAGACATGTGAGGGATGTGAGGGATGTGAGGGATTTGTGAGATTTGGACATTCATCTATTGTAAATGCATGGAAATGATTTATCTTTTCTTCTCTTGCTGTATCCGAACCCGTTTCAAACCCTCTGAAGCTTCTCTACGAGCTTCTGGAAACCCTACTTCCTTCGCGTAATCTATTGCTTGGGCGAAATATTTTTCGGCGGTTGTCAAATCACCTTGCATCTATTCATCAGCCATGAACTCTTGTTGTACTTTCACTCTTCTTCTCAAACCCGTGCTCTTTCCAACTTTCCTTTCCTCTCTCCTCACTCCCCTCCTTTCCTTCCCTTATCATCTCCTCACTCCTCCCTTCCACTCTTATTTCTCTCCAAAGACGGACTATCCTCCATACATGTTCAGTGACATCTTCACATATCGGTTCATTCCTCAAAATTCAACATAAATCCATTCCAAATTTCACACGACATGACAAAGTACTGTTAAGATAAGAGATACAATGGAGCATTGTGATATGAGTTAAATCTACGAATAATTCAATATTTCTCACCTCTGATATCACTCCCATGTCATAAATAGCCACACTTCTCGCCCTTGTACAAACTGCATTCTCCATCGTCAAACCTTTTTCCTTCAAAGCTCGTTCGGACAAACGTAATGCTTCCAAAGACCAAGATTTAGAATGTTTAAGGTTTTGTTCAGATGGTGGATGAAGTAAATGAGAAGAGAGTGTCGTCATGAGTAATGCGGCTGAAAAGTTAATTTTTTCTTCCTCTATATCTTGTCTTCTTCATATATCAAATTATTTTCTTCTTCATATATCAAATTACCAAAATACTTCTGATCATTCTTGCGTTTCTCAGTATTTCCATAGAAGAGAGATCAATAAACCTATACATACACTTTTTTTTGTTGAAATTCCAGCCCATTTCTTGATTCTATCAAATGGATTGTGATGAGCGCGGACAGGAAAAGCTCTACCGGGAATGATATGTGGGTTTGAAGATTGATGTAGAATCTCATAAGTTTAGGAAAATGAGATGAAGAAAAATGAGAAGGGTAGACATACCTTGACATTGATCCTTTATCTCCACATCTTGTTTTTGAGGTGGTAATAGAATTGATATGGCTTGTAAGATCAATTGCATAGCTAAATCATATCTTCCTTTCTTAGCGTAGACTTCTGCAAGTGATTCCATAGTTATACCTAAACCTCTTTTATCAACTCTACCATTATCTTCATCATCTAGAGGTGGATCAGGTAAGTTTATACCTCTACCGACTACCACCCTGTTTTTTTCTTCACCTGTGAGACCGAGATGTAACATTGCAGTGAGAGCTTTTTCGAGATAACGTTCCGCAGCTTCGTCCCAACTTTTTTCTCTTTCTTTACCTTTCAAACTTTTTTCTGTCGTCTCCTTTCTTTTCTGTTTCTCATTATCCTCCATCTTTGCAATACCACCCAAGGTAGACTCATCGGATGGATTTTGGTGGGTTTTGGCACGAGGACTATCTATTGTTGATTGTGTTTCCGAAGTAGTAGACGTAGCTATAGTCTCATCGTAAGAAGGATAAGGAGGTGGGAATCTAGAAGTGGAGATATGTAATGCCAGTTGACCAATCTTTTGAGCTAAACCAATAGCTCGTCGATGTTCTTCAAAAGCTACCGGTCCCCATTGTCCAGGAGCCATAGCGTAATCCGCTTCTAAAGCTCTCGGTCCACAGAGTAGGAAAGCTTCTCGAAGAGCGATGTAGGATTTAACGAGTTGACCGTCGGATTCGAGCATCGAGGAGAGAGTAACGTAGATTCCGGTTATTTTGAGTAAAGGGTTAGGTTCGAGGGATGAAGTTGGTAGGGAGAGGGCAGCGTCGATAGCTCTGATTGTTCAGTTGCGTATTCAGCAGTTTTGTATATCCATGATCCCTTTACATAGAAGGTTGGAACGTTAGGAGATGGACTGAGGAGAACGAAGGAGGAAAAAGATGGACGGGGTAAGAAAGAGGAAGAAGGAGATGACATACTTTTTGAAATATCTCTCGGCCAGCTCGATATCTCCACGATTACGAGCCTTCAGAGCAGCTTTGAGAGGTGTACGGACTGGCTCGGGCCAAGTGCTGAGAGAAAAGTAATATTCTAATCTGCCCATGAGTCACCAAACAATACCAACCTCTACACCATCGCTCCCCCCACGTCACGGGTGACTTGTGGAGTAAATGGGAGGCAATAGGCGATCATGCGAGACATGGAGTATGATAGAAGAGAGTAACGTGAAATGTGAGAAAACTCACAGTCCATAGATAGTAAGAAGCATTCCCAGACCTGCTAACCCTCCGAAAAGATACGAAACCTTCATTCTCACTCCTCTTCCCTCAGAAGAGGCCCAGGCCGCAGAAAAAGATCGACCATGCGCTGCCCGGAATGGACCTGTGGTAGAAGGGCAAAAACGGGGTAAGCGTGCGGATGTGCATGCCTTGGGTAGAATTGAGTTCCTTGTTGGTCGCAGAATTGAATTGATAGGTATTCTGGACATGATAAGATTGAGGGAATGTAGGTAGAACAGAGGAAGAAACGAAAATCCCAGTTGGATCTTCTGACTCGATCGTCTCTCTTCACTCTTCCTCCTCTCCTTCCTACATTCCTCTTTCATTTGAATCACCTCATATCAGAGGTCTGAACAGAGATATAGACACCACGTCAATATGGCATCTCTTTCAAGCTCCCCGTATATCTCTTCGTCTACCCTATCAGGCCCTTCCATCCCCCGGCCTCGTTCTGCGGTCCTTTCCTCACCTAGAGGATTCGACGTTGTTCAGGCGTACAACCGAGCATTGGAAGATGACCAAGTGAGTATGCTTATTGTATACAAATACAAACATTTTGACTTATAATAGATCCCTCATCCCATAGCTGCTATACTTGCTTTGGTCGAATTGATGGAAACTTCCACTGGTCAGTCTTAATCCGACGCCCAACCTCCCCATCCTTGATCTTCTCCAACAGCAATTTTGATAACTTGGGAACCTGTCTTCCAGAGGATCTCTCCATAAAAGTCAGACAATGATCCGTCTTTGACCCTATAAAGACGATCAACATGAAAGGAAGAACATAAAGTCAGTGCTTACTGTCAGCATCCACCATTTCAGGTCTTGCAACGGAGCTCATGCATGCTCGTCAAACGTTGATCGAAACTCAAGCCAGTTTGGGAGTCAGAGCAGGTTGTCAACTCTGGGAAAGGTTCTTCGCTCTTTCCGCGGGATCAGAGGTGATTCCTCTTTTTCATGTTCAAATGGGAAGAGGAGCTGATGGATGTAGGAATTCCCAGCTTACAAACGATCTTTAATCACCCAAGGGAGATCTTTCTGTTTGGTAACTGCTCCTCAATGTAGGGAAAAGATTGCCAATTTGGCTGTGGGGTTTATCAAAGATGATTGTACGGTAAGTGCTTCACTCTCTTTTCTACTAAAGCAACCCCTCTCTCTTTCCCTCCTCTTATTCCTATCATTTCTTTTATTGCTTGGGTGCTTTTCCTTTTACCTCACTTCAAAATCGTCTTTCGCTGTCGTCAATTACAGAAAGACTGGTAGATCATAGTGGTGGCTGGATAACTGACGAGAACAGATCTTGACACATTCGTATTCGAGACCCGTAGTTCAGACCATTTTGAGAGCACACAGGCAAAACAGACGTCTCAAAGTTTATGTGACAGGTATGTTCTTCCCTTTCATCTGCTCCTCTTCTCATAACATCATTATAGACTCTTGATCATCTTGTGATTCTGACAACCGTTTCGAAACCAGCTGGAATATCGGAACAGTATGAGACTCATGAGAATCCTGTCCGTTTGTGTGGCCAAGGTCACATCGCTGACAATGACAGAAGCACGGCCAGCTTGTACAGGGTAAGACTCCTTCATCAAGATCATTGATGTGCTTATTGACGTTAGACTACGCACTCACCAGATCCTCACTGCTGCAGGAGTCCCATGCACCGTAGTCTTGGATTCTGCAGTGGCTTACATCATGGAAAGGGTCGATATGGTCATGGTGGGTTCTGAAGCGGTAGTAGAGAGTGGAGTGAGTATTCGTCTTCTTTCTTGACTCTATTTTTTGTCAAATCTCCCTCTTCTTCTCCAAAGAACCAAATCAGTATCTCAGGATCACTCAAATATGATTGAGAGCAGCTCTCCCTATCTCACTCAAACATTACCGTCTACTTCTCCCGTGACACTTGCAACTATCTGCCGTCTTCGCTCTCAGAATAATCCTTCACATCTACCACATCTCTCTCGCGCCCCCCCCCCCCCCCCCACCCCACCCCGTTACACCTTTAAATCCAGACCTGTCTCTCTCTCTCTATCGGCCAACGAGGTGGTCAGTCAACGAGTATTGTTCATCATATCTTTGACATACCGTCAAAAAGTCTGAAACGAAACTCACAACTCACACCATAGGGTCTCGTGTCCGCCGTCGGTACCTACCAAATAGCTCTTGTCGCCAAATCGATGCAAAAACCTTTTTACGCTTTAGCCGAATCATATAAATTCCTACGTCATTACCCTCTATCTCAAACCGATCTGCCGATCCCTCGTCTAGCTTCGGCAGAAATCCAAACACCTCTTTCTTTCCCTTCTTCATTTTCTACCTCTCAACCCGTTCGTCCACATACACCCCTTTCGCAAGTATCTCCCATCAAACAAAGTCATCCGATATCAAATGAAGATCTCAGCACCAACGAAAGGAATGAATTCGATAAATCCGACACACAGAGGAAAGATGAGAAGAATGTATTGAGGATGTCAGAGGAAATGATCGCCATGAATCCAAAAGTGGACGTTACGACCCCTGATTTGATAGATTTTATCATTACGGATTTAGGAGCACCTTTGAGTCCGACTTCTGTCAGTCAATATCTCGTTGCGCAATTTTCATCTTGATCCCTTATTAGAGGGGGATAACGAGATTATGAGATTATGTTATGGGTTTTATCATATTTTGTGTGACATGCATATAGTTTTTCAAACTTCGTACGACCTGCGTGCGGATGTGGACTGCACATTTACTAGATATAGTATCTTCATTCTTTTTGTCAATTTGTCACTTTGTCACTCATACACTCATACACTCATGCACTCATAAGTCGTCCTCTTTTCTCATCTTCGAGATAAGCACTGAAAGTCAGCTTGTCCATTGTACCAGTCAAGAAATTATTCTAGCTCATAGAATTAAGTTTACTCGGGGAAAGAAAAAGGGTAAGAGAGGGATGGACGAGAATGATAATCGAAATGACTAACCCAATAGCAATCATCTGTTCACCATATTTACTCAAATACAATCTCAAAACACCTTTATCGGCATTAGGTAAAATATCTTGCATCTGTCCAACTTCTTCTTCCTTTTCCAAAGGTAAACTCAAAGTATTTTTAACTGGCATTGAACCTTTTCCTATCCTTCCACCATCAACACTTCTTCTTCCTCCTGTGATCCTACTTAAACCAGTATCTAAACTACCCCTTGGACCAGAAATGTTGATAATTGATTTATCCATATTTGGAGGAGGTGTGAAACTACCTCTTGGTCCTCTAGGTCCCATTGGAGTAGAAAAAGATCCAATCATACGTACTCCTCCCGTTGGAGAATCAGCAGATTTAGAATTGGATTTAGTGTTGGTGTTGGTGTTGGAATTTGTATTAGGAGCTGAAATTGGTAATCCTCTAATATCTTTTTTAGCTACACTACCTGTTGGTGGACCTAAAGAAGTTGATTCTTTTTTTCCTCCTCCTATTCTTATAGAAGATAAGAAACCACCTTTTTTATTATTAGTTTGAGAATTGTTTGAGCTTGAGTTTGCATTCACGTTTTGCATTGAGATAGAAGATTTGAGTGATGATTGATATTGATGTTGTAATTGTGGATATGGTAAATTTGCAGGTAGAGAAGTTGGATGATCATCAGGATCTATTAAACGTGCTGATATTTCACGAGCTGTTGTGGCATCTGCTCTCATTGGGAATTCAGATCCAGAGGAGATTTGACGAGGATGAGAATGAGAATAATCTTGTTCAGGAGATAAAAGTGAGGGATTACCAGTGGATATGGATCGAATACCGAGTGATGAATGTGTGGAAACTTTTGAAGGTTTTCGAATAGGATCGTGATGATGTGCTTGTGATACTGGATATCAATCATCATATAATTGCAACTGTCATGTACAGTATCATATCGAATCTTCTATTCCTCGTCTTGTTCCACAAAGAAGGGTTCACAATTCTCAAAAACTGCGTAAAAGGGTCATATGAACTAACACGAGGGGGGAGGGAGCAGGGGGCATGTCAGATTGATGAGATGCTTTACGATCACTCATAACAAGGTAAAACTCACAGGTTGCCCTACACCAAGCTTCCAATCCCGAATCAGCCATATTCAACTCATTGGTACCTCTGGCATACATGAGCGCTCGTTCACCAGCATCAGGTAAACATTTGATGAACGAAAACATCATGGCTCTTGGCCAAGGACGAGTTCTTTGAAATTCGGCGATTGAATCATCCAGAGGTACCCAAGGTGGGAGAGATTTTATATCTGATCCTAATCTCAGTCCTGAGGGAAATATAGATCTCCAAGCTAAGTCTGACGAGAAAGTCTGAACTTCTCTTCTAGGTGTTGAAGAAGCTGAAGCTTTTCCTGTGGCTATTGGAGGTGCCAGAGAATTTGAAGATGTATTGGATAACGAAGGTTTATCTTTCAAAGGTGGTAGTATAGTAGGTGGCGGTGTATCACGGGAATTGACAAGACCAATTGCGTCTATAGCACCACCCAACATTTCAGTGAGATCTTCTAATGTTTGACTTGATCGAAGTGGTGGAGAAGCTAATCTATCAGGTGATCGGGAAGGTCGTTGAGGACCATCTACGGTGCGTGAAGGGGAAGAAACTGGAGATGAAGCAGTGTTGATTATCGTTGGTATTTGTTGTGAAACTTTTTTAGGGATACCAGTTGGAACAGGATTAGGACTGGGATGATTTCTCCAAGTCAGCTATCATTCCATGTATAAGGGACAGCTTACTGAGGTCGGAGTGTACTTCGAGTAGGTATATCTGGACTTTTATTATCACCCAAACTACTTTTACTCCCTTCTCTACTTCTCGTAGTGGGACTTTCAACAGTCGTACCATTAGACGAAGGTCCTTCATATTTCCAAACTGTTTCCACCAAACTACTAGATGAAGAACTTGGTAAAGCAGCCAAAGTCGCTCTATATTTTCCTTTGACATTATCCTCTTCTCTTATATCATATGGGAATTCACCTTGCCAAGGAGGTGCACTCATTGGTATTTCATCTCTTCCTGTCACTTCCACCCTCATCTTTTCCGGATGTTCCGATTTCTGAACTTCCCTCTCCAAAGCATTTATGGAGCGTTTAGACACATCGGGCGGAGCGACAAAAGCCAGTCTGCCAGCATAATTTGTAGTTGGGGTGGTCGAAGTTCTTCTCGCATGAGTTGCACGAGTGGGTGTAATTTGTGTTGCATCTTCAGATCGATCGTGATAATCATTCCCATTTCCAGAAGGGTAATCCTTAGCAATAGCGTGATTCTGAGGATTGAAAACTGGTGCTAAAGGTGTTTTGAGTAAAGAATCTTGTCCTACGTCGTATTCCATAGGAACAGCAGTATATGTCGCACTAGACATTATACTTGAAACACTAGGATGACTTTCTAAATCTCCATAATCACTACTTTGATCTAACAACCATAATTTCTCACCACTTCCAAAGGTTTCTACTTCTTTACGATAATCCACAGAACGTTGACCATTCGTACTTTGAGTCGAACCGATAAAATCCATCATTTCAGATTTCAAATCCGTAGAATATTTGCTAGATTCTGATGTAGCTGATAACGGGCTGGGAATCTCTGTCGCTGGAGAAGGAAAACCGACTACATGTATGAGTCGATTAGATGGACCGGGATAAGATCCACTTCCATTTGACGTTAGAGGTGGTCGTGGTCTTGGCAATGGTTCGACGAGGGAAGTGGGAGAAGTAGGGGAAGAAGCTTGAGCGTATAGATCTTTGAGTGACATGTGTGATTTAGATCGAGAGGCAGAGGAAGTGAGAGATGATGATGATGAGGAAGGACCGTTGCCTGCTTCAGGTGAAAAGTAATAGTCTAATCCTGGAACGGAAGAAGGTCGACGTAAGAGGATGGGTCGATTTTGAGAGGCGGTAGAAGTCGTCGATATGGCTGAACATTAACGATCTGATCGAAATATGGTTCATAGCGAGTTAGATTGAGGGGATAGAGTAGGAAAAGGGTCAAAAGGTTGAAGGGAAGTCATCAGAATGGAAGGAAGGGCTGACCACTTGGAGAACGAGCCATGGATGGATCACCGACTGTCAAATGCCCTCCGACGGTGGGACGACCGAGGACGTTGATAGGAGCAGTCATTGTGAGGATCCTTTGACCTGACTGCCTGTGTATGTGCAGCAGAAGAGAGGTACAGTATGTCAATGTGACCGACACGAAGAAAGATTGGACGGTAAAGTTGGTCGAGGACGGAGCAAGGTCCAAGCGCCGCGCAGGGGAACTACTTGAATATACCATCACATGGTGTATGGTGCATCCACATACGACCACCAGAAGTATACCACCGACGATAGCCTGTACTTGGTTCCTAATCCTCCTCCATCATCACGTCCTCTTGAGACTCGTAGATCCTCTCACTTTCCTCGGCCATTCCAAAATCGACCCGAGTCCAATATGTAAAAGTCTTATACTCCTCCTTGACTTTATTCTCCTTCGTCTCTTCCGCCTCATCAGCCCGATAGGTGAACCTCACCTCGAAATCGGACTGTCCATCAGACACCCATCTCTTCAAGTTTGCAAGAGTAATCACTCACGACGATAGGACCCTTCGCTCCTGGCATGATCTCAAGCTCTATCGGCACTCTGCTGACATTGCCCCTCTTCTCCACCCCACTCTCCGCTTTTCGCTTGTCCCTCATACTTCCGCTTCCGAGCACGCTCAACCTCGATCGTTTGCTCAGACTGGGATCCCGAGATTCTTCACTACCGCCATCCATGGTGGAAGTTTCCAGACCGAAGGTAGGATCCTCTTCCTCTTCCTCGTCTTCATATGACCATGCATCTTTTAATGCGGACACGGTGAAATGTGGAGTAAGGATGTGAACTTGATGTGTCAATTCTGAGACTTTTTGTGGTTGTGTCAATCTGATCTGAATAGGATCATAGAGTGGGTTTGTGAATGCCATCTGAAAAAAGTACTATCCCATCAGTTTATTCAATCATCAGTCACCGGGAGACTTACCGTTTCACCAGGACTCAAAGGTAAACCCATTTCTTCCTCTTCTTCCCTCCCAAACCCTTTTATTCGTCTTCTCTCCCTTCTCCTCCTTTCCACCTCCTCCACAGTCCTCGCTACACCTTGTCCCGCTACTGGCCTTCGTCTACGTCTACCAACTTCCACCCTGGGCAAGTAATTCATCGCGACCATTTTGATCTTCATACGCGTGCTCTTCGTGTCGGGTTGTATCAGCAAATGACGGCAATTAGGTTCAGGACATCGTTTAGTGAGTTTGGTTAAGAGTTCCAATCTCTCAGGTAATTGGTCCACGGCAGCTGTCCCCATTTGCCAACTATGACTCCAGCGTCTCTCTAAATTTGCGAGACCCCCAGGACCGGCTTCAGAGAAGTTGCTTAACCGTTCCAGTTCGTGAATATGGTGAAGGTTGGCATCTTCCCAAGTCCCTTTTGAGGTGTATTCCCCTAAATCATCCCAGCCCGCTCGATCGGTCGAGGGTTCCGAACCGCCTGGAACTCGCCGTTTAGCGGTGGCAGCTGCGAGTCCCGGAATGTCTCGATGTAATGCCTTGGCGGCCATTTGAGTCAGGTGACTGATGTGTCGACTAGGTTGTCGAACGGGTGTTTTGGCAGGGACAGGAGCGGTGCTGGTGATGTATCCTTCAAGATGGTCTTTGAGAGCGTCGAATTCATTTTGTACATTTTCTGTTTGTGTACTCAATTTTTGCGCTTGCACTGATACAGTCAGCTTGATACACATCAAGGGCGAGATCTCATGGGACTCATACAACAAGTCACATATCTTGATTTATTTCCAGGGGAATGTGTTAGGTAGGATTTACAACGAGGGACAAGTCACATACATGACAGACCGGAGGGTTTCTCAAATTCCCATCCCACTTCTTTACTTGACCACTTACAACACGGGCAAATGAGGAAGTAGGGTGAAGTGGCAATCGGTCCCGTAGAAGAAGAAGGGTCTAGAGGAGCTTCGGTACCTTGAACAATGAGCATGGTGCTGCATTGCGGACAGGAGAAACACGAGCGAGCGCATCTGTCGATCAGTTTTGCACGTTCAATGTAGGGTATGGGACGCAGAGAAGACACATATTGAAGTGTTATCAAGGGTAGATGGTAGTAGAAGTAGATTAGATAGCTGACCGGTTCTTGTCACCTCTCACGTTGGCAGAAGGAACATCGAAATGACACCCTGGGCAGTAATACGAAGCGACCTCTACGGCGACGCACTGATCACATCGTACCGCGTCACATTCTTCGCAAAAGTACAGCGAGGTGAGAGGAGAGAAAGAGGCGTTGGAAGATGGATGAGAAGAAGAAAGAGGAGGACGTGGGAGTGAGAGATGTGAACAGTGATATAGCACCGACATACTGCACAGGAGAAGGAAGAGGGAAGGGTAACTAATGCCAAGTCACTTGTGATGGTCGAGTCTCACCTCTGCGGAGGGACGAAGTGGAGGGATGACTGCCACGTGGCGAGCCAAAAAAGTTGTCGACGTGTCACTCCCTCGAGGTCGCTTTTCTTCCACATTTTTCACTTTGCCGTTCTTCTACTCACCTCACAAGCCGCCTCTTCATTTTCTCGCAGGCGGTCCATTCAGTGACAGCAGATCTCCTCTTCCCGCCTGCTCCATTGAACGAGATAGACCGTCTCTCTTGTTGGCTATCCTCTAGTCCACCCTTCCATCCACCCGATCAAGATGCTAGACGACGCTTGGACATATACCCCGGAGGATGCATTGGCTTACTATGGGACTTCAGCGGAGAAGGGTTTATCAGACGAGCAAGTAGAACGGAATAGACAATTGTATGGAGAGAACAGTGAGCTTCCACTTTCCCCTCCCCATAATTCACTTAGCCTTCAACGCTGCTCAAGGAGAAGAATGTCATACTGAAGCTTAGCTCTACCCGAGACAGCACCCACCTCACTCTTCACACTCATCCTAGCCCAGTTCAAAGATCAACTCGTCCTTATTCTTCTCGGTTCAGCTGTAGTCTCTTTCGTCTTGGCCATATTCGAAGATTCCTCCGAACCTGGCGGATCATGGTTGACAGCTTTTGTGGAACCTTTGGTCATCCTGTTGATCCTGGTGGCCAACGCTACGGTAGGAGTAGTACAAGAAACCAATGCAGAGAAGGCTATCGACGTACGTATCGTCATCTCGCCTCATACTACTGGCTGACCCTAAAGGCATTGCGAGAATATTCTCCCGACGAAGCGGTTGTCCTTCGTAATGGACAAATGAGCCGTGTCCCCGCTTCCGCTTTGGTGCCAGGTGATATCATCTCCATTCATGTTGGCGATCGTATACCTGCAGACTGTCGAATTCTGTCTTTCTCCTCGTCTTCCTTCCGACTGGATCAAGCTATGCTCACTGGAGAATCCATGTCGGTACCTAAAACAGAACGAGCCATCTCCGACACATCTGCTGTGAAACAAGACATGCTCAATATGCTGTTCTCCGGAACCACCGTCGTCAACGGGGCTGCACGTGCAGTCGTAGTTTTGACTGGCTCTCGTACGGCTCTGGGTGCCATACACTCTTCCATCTCGGCCAAAGACGAAGAGGAAGAAAAGACGCCGTTGAAGAAAAAACTCGATGATTTTGGTGAACAATTGGCTATCGTCATCTCGGTAATCTGTGTCTTGGTCTGGCTCGTCAACATACGACATTTCTCCGATCCAAGTCATCATGGATGGCTCAAAGGTGCTATATACTACCTCAAAATAGCTGTAGCTCTGGCGGTCGCTGCTATCCCCGAGGGACTCGCTGCGGTGATCACTGCTTGTTTAGCACTGGGAACGAAAAAGATGGCTAAACGAGGAGCTATCGTCAGGAACCTCCCTTCAGTCGAGACACTCGGTTGTACCAACGTCATTTGTTCCGACAAAACCGGCACTTTGACCACCAACCAAATGTCGGTCGCTAGATTCCTCACCATCTCAGACAAGTCGGACCTAGCGGAATATATGGTGAAAGGAACGACTTTCTCTCCACATGGGGAAGTCACGACGTTGGACGGTCAACATGCCGAAAAGTCGACTGTCCGTACCACTCCTGTTGATCGAATGATCGAGATCTGCGCCGTTTGTAATGATGCCAAAGTCGCTTTCAACACTGAAACGGAATCGTACGCCAACGTTGGAGAACCTACAGAAGCTGCATTGAAGGTGCTGGTAGAGAAATTGGGGTCGGATTCTGATGCCTTCAACTCCACCCTCTCTTCCCTTCCACCACAAGGTAGAGCGACTGCAGTGAACGATTATTACGACTCTAAGATCCGAAGACTGTTGACATTCGAATTCACTCGAGACCGCAAATCCATGTCTGTTCTCACCTCCGACACTCGAACCGGTCGTGTTTCACTCCTCGTCAAAGGTGCTCCTGAATCGGTCATCGACCGATGCTCTCGCGTACTCTTACCTACTGGAGTGCAACCTCTTCGTCCCGCTCTTCGAAGCAAGCTTGCCGAAGCGCAATTACAATATGGTCAAAGAGGACTTCGAACTTTGGCTCTGGCTTATGTGGACGAACAAGACGGTGAAGTGTCACATTACAAAACCGACAGTTCGGAAGATTACGTCAAATTCGAAAAAGATTTAATCTTTGTGGGTTTAGTAGGAATGCTCGATCCACCAAGACCAGAAGTGAAAGAAGCCATTTCGAAATGTCGTACAGCCGGTATACGAACTATAGTCATTACTGGAGATAACAAAAACACCGCTGAAACTATATGTCGCGAGATTGGTATCTTCACTCCAAATGAAGATCTCACAGGGAAATCTTACACTGGAAGAGAACTCGATGCTCTATCACATGAAGAGAAATTGATAGCTGTTCAAACTGCCAGTTTATTCAGTCGGACAGAACCAAATCATAAATCTCAACTGGTAGATTTATTGCAATCTTTAGGATTGGTTGTTGCTATGACTGGAGATGGAGTTAATGATGCTCCCGCGTTGAAAAAAGCAGATATCGGAATAGCAATGGGATCAGGAACAGACGTCGCGAAATTAGCTGCGGACATGGTACTTGCCAATGATAATTTCGCCACTATCGAAAAAGCAGTAGAAGAAGGAAGGGCGATTTATAACAATACCAAACAATTTATAAGATATTTAATTTCTTCAAATATAGGAGAAGTCGTTTCTATATTTTTAACGGTTTTATTAGGTATGCCAGAAGCTCTCATACCTGTTCAACTTTTATGGGTGAATTTGATAACGGATGGATTGCCAGCGACTGCTTTAGGTTTCAATCCACCTGATCATCAAATCATGAAGACTCCACCGAGGGATGCTAGGGAGAGATTAGTTGGGGGTTGGTTGTTTTTCAGGTATATGGTTATTGGGATTTATGTTGGTATAGCAACTGTTGCTGGATATGCTTGGTGGTTTATGTTTTATGAAGATGGACCGAAAATAAGTTGGTATCAATTGGTGAGTTTGTCGATTTCACCTCTCATCAATTTTTATTCCTCCCTTCCCCCTTCCCTCTTTCCCCCCCTTCCTCCCTCCCCTCCACTTACACATCATGAACATCCTTTAAGTGGAATCTCTCGCTTTTCTCCACCCACACATTTACGTACAAGTAGGAACACCCACTTTGTATCCGAGCCATTTGCTCGTATCCCAAGATATTCCTATCGACTTTCACCTCTTCTTAATACTTTCCGATCCAAACCATATAACTCATGTGAGGCAAAATAGGAATCCCAAGTTGATCTCAGACTCATTTCCATCAATGTTCCCCATCAACAGGAATAGATTGTTCAATATTCTCATCCCTCCCTTCAAAACAAGCAACAACAATGTCACTATCAATCCTCGTAGTCATCGAAATGTTCAACGCTTGTAATTCTTTATCAGAAAACGAATCTTTGTTAGTGTTACCAATATGGACAAATCCATACTTGGTAGCTAGTATAATCCTAAGTATGGGATTACATTTCATGATACTTTACGTACCGTTTTTCTCTACTTTATTCCAGATCACCCCTTTAGGATGGACTGAATGGATGGCCGTTTTGTCTTTTTCTATACCGGTGATTGTCATAGATGAAGTTTTGAAATTGATTTCTACTTTATGTTTTACTCCTGTCAATAAGACATTTGTAAGTGATGGGATGATTGAGAAGAGGAAAGTGGTAGATGAGAAGATGAATGAAGGGAGAGAAAAGATTGACGGGTTGAAGAAGATGATTTAAGGTAGTTCTGGTGTGTTTAGATGGTGATATGGGAGAGGAAAAGATTGTGATTCGACTTTTGTTTGAGAATTAGAAAGATGCATTGCACATTACAGAACTACATATATCTTTCCCGACTTATTGCTCCTCTTCGCTCCTCTTCACTCCTCTTCCTCCTCTTCCTCCTCTTCCTCCTCTTCCTCCTCTTCCTCCTCTTCCTCCTCTTCCTCCTCTTCCTCCTCTTCCTCCTCTTCCTCCTCTTCCTCCTCTTCCTCCTCTTCCTCCTCTTCCTCCTCTTCTCTCTCTTACTACTTCTTGTTGGCCTTGCACCCTACCAACGATTCGGTCGAGACTCGACGACAATATCAGAACATTACATTGCTACATCACACATTCTACGGATAATCGTACTGTACAATAGATTAAACACAAGTACTCCATTCAACGCTTTTCAGGAATCTTCGAAGAGGGACACAAGTTCAAAGATGGAAAGGAGAGTAAAAGCATTACAGGAAACTTGTAGAACAAGTCAGATCTGAAAAAAGAGAAAGAAAAACAATCACATGATAACACATTTCGGTCCTTTCATTCGACGTTTAGGACGTTTATAATGATCTGATGATCTTATTTTCCTAACTATCTCTTCGAACACTAACCAAACATTTGTGTCCGTTCTCTGCTATATCAATTATAACTCCTCTCTCTCTCTCTCTTGCATCACACATCACCCCGACTATTTAAGATTGAGACCTCTCATCCTTGGCAATCCAATATCTTATCGGAATGAAGGTATACAATGTTGAGAGGCAATTATGGATAAAGACCTGGAGGGAAGCAGAAACGACTCACGGCGGAAGTTTCGAAATATTTAACACCCCAACGTTCAGCTAATTTCTCTCCTTCGGAAGTTTCTACTTCTCTTTCATCCCCCAAATCAGATTTATCTGCAACATAGTCAATTACAAGTCAACCCTGGGCATAAAGTACTGATGTAAAGCGATACAACGGGGTTTGGTGGATGAATTGATTTTGGGAAGAAAAACTCACTTCCTACGATCACTATGGGTATGTCAAATGTCGATTTAATGGAATAGATCGTATCTCTCAATTTGACGATTTCTCTGAATGTATCTCTTTGTGTTAATCTTGTCGTCAGCAAAGTTGCTGGAATGATATAACCGAGAAGGGAACGTGAGCGCGACGTTTCAACGAAGACGAAGTAGGTGAAGATAGGAAGGAGGGTGAAGGAGTCCAAGAGGGGAAAAGGTGGAAGAAGGTGAGGTAGGAAGTTGAGGAAGAAGATGGGGATGAAGGAAGAAGGAAAGAGGGCAAGGTTTCTAAGTGGGATGTAAGGGAGAACAAGAAGAGGGACTAACGAAAAAACTAATACGAAACCTTGTGATTCTCTTATGAATAAATCATTCAAAGTGAGATATTGTTCTATCCCCGCCGTGTCGAGTATCTCCAATAAACAAGCTTGTCCATCTACTGTGAATTGTTTTCTATCTTCTGTGTTATTTTTGGTGGTACTGAATACATAAGATGTGGCTTACATGAATCTTCAACTGAAAGTTAGCATATTCTCTTTTTCTAATCTCTGCTTTCCTTTTATCTCAATTCACTGTTCTGTCTTTCCCCTTCCCTCTCCTTCCACCCCTTCCCTTCCCTCTCTTACTGACCATCCAAAGTAGATGGTGTGGTGTGAGTAAGACATTCATAAAGGAAGCCGGGCTAATGTAACAGAGAAGCAACATGATAAGGTGGGTGAGAACTGAGAAATAAAATCAACTCACTAGTAGGATCATACCATTCCAAATAACTAGAATTTATAAATCTCACTTTTTATCAGTTCATAATCATATGACACAACATCTCACAAGACTCCAAGTATTATCTTGATCAAAAGGTAATCAACTCACCCGTCAAAGCTGACTTTCCAACACCTCCAGAACCCATGACGGCACATTGGAATAATCTCATTTTCGAATTCTCAACCTGTCCCTGTTTCTAGACCTTGAACTTTTCCTTCTTCCTATAGTCCCTGCAGTTTTGTCGCTGATCAGCCCTGGTAACAGATGGGAAAAGAGATACAGAGAGTTGTCAGAAAGTGAATGATTATCCTCTACCGTCACTTGGTGATGAAGATGTTTGAGCAAAGTTTTAAGTTGACGACGGTGATGATCCGTGCGTTGTCGCGTCGCGTCCTTGAATAAGGGTATGACAAGGTCCTTCCTTCCTTCCTAATCAGCCTGAGACCTGAGTGTGAAAGTGAGACACCCTCTGATTATGAGTCAGTATAGTGGAAGAGACTTTCTTAGCTTTCAGTAGAAGGATGACTAACGATTGGACCGAGTCCATTGTGATAGTCTCTTTTCTCGCAACATCAGGAGCAGCCTAGCAGCATGGCAGCATGGCAGACAAGCATGAAGATAGTGCCACACTTCACTGCCACTTTCACCATCGGATCCGAGCCGATTCCGATCCCCCCTCTGCCCTCGTGTCGGCCTCGTCGGTTCATGTTCGATCATCTTTTATGTATCCGCAATCACCCATGTCTTCTATCGTCCTCTCTTCTAACTCTTCTCCTTCGTACTGTCCCGCACCAAGTCCAAGCTTGTCAGAAGAGCACCTAGGTCATCAGCTGCCGCCGAGACATTACTCGACGTCAAGGTGGAAATGCTCGAATACCTCTCTTCACCTGATAAACCCTTCGGACCTTTCAATTTCATTCACGAATATAATCTCTCACATGCTAAAAACTTGACATTTACCAACTGGCCTTGTCTTTACGTTATACCTTTGATACCATTAGGAGTTCAGGCGTATTTGTTACAGTTTGAAAACACTCGGAGGTGGAGATTAGCTTTGGGTGCGTTGGGGTTGGGATTGATAGTGAAGGCTTGGTGTGACTATCGGTTTGTCGGTGAGTTCTTGTCAAATTAATTTATAATGCAAATCCACAGCTATTAAACACATCAAGTCACGGTATTTCTGTCCGTATCTGCTCTTTGCAACGTGAATTCAATTGACTCGAACTATCCTTACCTTAGACATCACACTCAGCGCTTTCAATCAAGGTATCACGGTCGGTGTTCTTCATCTGGCCGCGAAATACATCGAGTTTTCATTTTACCCAAATCCCATTTACGATCCTCGACTACCCTTGGGAAGATCTAGGATTCTGGCAGCTATTGACCTGTGCGTAAATTCCAGAGTCATCGATTTGAGTCGTATGGGTTTGGACAACTTTTCGCCTTCGAATACTTTTCAACCTTCAAACCCGTTGGAAAGTCTAGTCAGTGGATCCAATCACAAGAAACCTTTGGCACATGCATCTCTTCAAAACGCAGAGGACAATCAGTCGAGAAGCATCAAAAGTGAGCGCTCTGATGATGTGGCGGAACATCAAACCGCCGGGAAGACTCATTCTCATCCTCGTTATCTACCCACTCGTCCAGCTCATCGTCTCACCCGTTCTCAAGCGGTATGGCGACATGCACGTCTCGCCTTGTTTCAATACACCATTAATGATTTCCTCCTCACTCTCTTACAAGTCTACGGGAGCAATAGTATTGCCGACCCTCACGGATGCCCCAATGCCCTTTACAAATTCTCACACGAACACAAATTCCAAGTATTCCCGTACACCCCTTTCTCGTTCAACTCACCTGTTTGGTTGGTGGAATTGTCCATGGAGCTCAGTGTGGGATTAGCTGTCTATCTGGGGTTATCACAGGGATATCACTTCCTCGCCGCGTTGGCTGTGGGTTCAGGCATGTGGGAAACAGAAAGCTGGGAAGTGGACTTGTTTGATTCTCCTTGGAAAGCGGATAGTGTGTTGGATCTTTGGGGGAAGAGGTGGCATCAGGTTAGTCATTCTCCGTCTCTATCAATGCGTTCTCATTGTTGATGTTATAGTTGTTCAGAGTGAGCTCCTTTTCAACCCAAGTAATATCCTGAAGAGTCCCTGTGATACTCCACGAAGACGATAAAAGTTGATGTCTAATGAATAGCATCACTTTACCCTTCTTTCTTCACTCCTCTTACGATTCCTCAACTTACCTCAATCTTCCCCCCTATTCCTCCCTATATCAGTCATCACCATCTTTGCCGGTTCCGGTTCAATGCATGTCATCGGTGAATTGTCCTCTTACCCCGTCCCACCTCCCATACCGATTTTCAATTATTTCGTTCTGTCCGGTTTCGCCTGCTCCCTAGAAGTTTTATTCCGACGTGTGACGGGTCGAAAAGTGAGAGGATGGTGGGGGAGAGCATGGACATGGGCATTCATGTTATATACGAGTAGGAAAGTCATGATCGCATGGTTGGACGCAGGTATGGCTGGAGGTGTTTTGAATCAACCTGCATTGGGAAGTGTGATAGCTAAGGTCGTGGCTAAGTGGGTGGTCGTGGCTGTTCCTGTAGCATAGTAGAAGTACTTATCATTGTCCAACTCAATATCGTTTCCATCATATTTACATATCATCGTAGATCTCTTTGCATGTTCATATATACGAACAGTCCCGTTCATGCTCATGCATCACTCATACATGTCTGTGCCCTCTTGGTTATGTAATGACCTGACCTAGGGAGGGATAATTGCCAGGGTACGAGAGGTTGATAATGAACGGGGATTTTCGATAATTAGCCTCCGAGTTTTTGTGTATTTTCGGTAATCGTCAAGGGAGAAAGCCGCAGCCGTTATCGCAACTGAATTTCCTTCCCCTTCACCACTTATAATCCAGGCCACTTACCGGAGTACTTTACTATAGTACCTTCTCCCACGCCCCTTCGCTTAACTATATCCTTACCACTGCGCCTGATCATCCTCGTCTCATATCCTCTTTATATCACTGGAAAAATCATTTCTTTCCACCGGGAGCAACCAAACCCATCGGGAATCCCGCCCAACGGATGACCGAACCGTGACGACGTAGCGAAGCAACGTCTTTTTGTTCGGTGACCAACAACCATCCTTTCCTCTCTTTCGCCTACCCCCAACATAGCCTTCTGACCCCCTCTCCGTCTCCGTCAGTCGTGCCTTCTCGAGTAGTAGTGCCTATCAATATTCTTGGCAGATCCAGACCGAACGGCCACTGTATGACAAGCCCAGCCTCCAGGTGAATCGCCGACTTAGGGTCATCAACCGAGGTATTTTGGTTGTTACCATTTGTGAGGATAAAGATCTAAAAGAGGAAACTAAAGGGATATCTTCAGTCCGACTAGTTTCATCCGTCGACGCCACCATCTAGTCTATCCGTTCTCATCTCATCAAGCTCACTAGTTGAAACTCTCCTGGATATTCATTCGTTCGCTTCCTTAATAATTCTCTTTTCCGACTTGCTGACTCCTTTACAGATATCGAAATCTTTTCATTATCTCTCTCTACGGATCTACGCAACTACATCTTACAATTTCTATAAATTCCACTCGTCATCGGACAGGATAAATGATACAGATGAGATAATCAAAAACCCGTTCTCTACATTGGTTTGTCGATGCGTTTTGTAAAATGGACAAGATGACATCTCTTCAAGAAGAAATAACAAATGTAAATGTTATAACGGATCATGAATCTCTTCAATCGATATCTACATCTACACATTCAACAAATTCAACAATAACCAATCATTTACCATCATCTTCAACTTCACATTTAGATAGATCTGGTATAGGATCAACATCTAAACCTAAAAGATTAATCTTTTCAGCTGCTCCAACACCTAACAATACATATCTACCTTCTCCCATACCAGAAGATCAATCAAGAGATAAAGATTATTCAAATGAATCATTTACAGAAGAACTTTTATATTCCCCAGATGATTTTTCAATCTCACCTTCACAACCTAGTTTATCACCTTCACATCAACCTTCATCATATTCAGATCATACTTCAGCTCATTTACTTTCTTCCGATTATAATAGTTCTTTATCAAGTATACCAATATCTTCTAGACCTATACCTGCACCTCCTCTACCTCTAAACGAAACCAATGGGAACAGCGGGACGGACCTTCTTTCTACGCCTTCGACAGTAGGACCTAAACCGACGGAAGATCATCTTGAAGCTCAAACTTTGAGAAGTACAGTGAGGTTGAAACAGGAAGAAGTGGATGCTCATAGGTTAAGACAATTAGGTTATGATGCGGTTTTAGGAAGGGATTATACTTTTTGGAGTAGTTTGGCTATTTCTTGGTTGAATATTGGGTGTTTACAGGTGAGTCGGGGTTTCCTCCTCCTCCTCCTCCTCCTCCTCCTCCTCTTCTTCTTCTCTCTCTCTCCCCTAGGTTCTGGGTCCAATCCTCTTGACAACACGTCTGGAGACATACATATTCTCCGGTCCTCACGTCAAGCTCTTTTAACAATCTCCTTTCTTGTCGTCTATACGTCTCCACGTCTTCAGGTCTTCTTTTCTTCTCAATTATTCTCAAAAACGTTGTCAATGTTAAAGCTGCTTATTGTATGTGCTAACCTCACAGGGAACCATCTTTGCAGTTTCAGGAGCTTATAGTTACGGAGGTCCCTTGATGATTGTAAGTATCTCTTGTTTCTTCATCCTTTCCTTTCGACCAACCCTTGTGGTAAAAAGGGTTCTATAGATCTCGTGACATACGTTAGGTCGTTTCTAATGATCTTTCTATTGACCTCAGATAATCGCTTGGCCTCTGTCTGGAATACTATCCATGTGTCTCACTCTCACCCTCTCCGAACTCGCCTCAGCTTACCCGGTATCTGGCGCCATGGCAAGTTGGGCTTGGAAGTGCGCCCGGGGCGGAGTGGGTGGGGAGAGAGGGTGGGGTTGGTTGATGACTGGTTTTGTGCTCGGGGGACATGTGGGCAATGTGAGTTTTGGACGTGCATTGACTACTTCGCGATTGAAATCTATTCGAATAGTCTTAATTCCCCCATTCCTTCGCTCCCTCCATCTCTTCAGACGGCCTCACCACCCTACTTCTCCACTGGTATTGGTCTCATACCGCTCAAAAAACTTTCCGCTTAAGACCACACTTCCCTGCGAATTGCTGTCCTGGGGGGAAGGGTTTATGATTGATGATGGGGTTCATTTCGGAACAAGACGAGTCAGCGACAAGCCTAGACGAAATTGACCAATAGGTCCTGTTAGTTCTCTGGGAAGTAGCGGAAATCGTCACCGGTACAATGGGCCTTTCATTCGTCTATAATCCAAAAGACTGGCAACTTCTTCTATTCTTCCTCGTAAGTTCCCCACTTCTAGCATATATGAAGATGCTAATCGGTCAGGCGGCATTGGCGATATGTGGTACAATACAAGGAACGGGATGGGGGAGAAGCCATACTTTTTGGTTGGTATCTGGTGCTTATGGCTTTACGATGTGGGCCGTTTTAGTTATCACTTTGATTGTTGTCATTGCTTCTAGGTAAGTTTATTCATCTTGACCGTTAAGTCACTCACTATTTCAATGTTAATTTTCTTAAGTCAATTCTATCGCCCTCTGTCACACCTCCGGGCCCCTACATCTGACATCGATCAAGACTCATTGTCAAATCCTGACACCTTGTCTCGAGTTCCGGTCCCAGTGACGGGCTCGGAAGTTAGACACATAGTCATATGACCACGACTGGAGTGAAATAACTAACTCACAGGCCATCTCATGCCAGCTTCCGTCACATGTACTTCAACGACACTGGCTTCTCCTCTAAAGCGTATGTTTATCTCCTCGGATGGACATATACGACAATTGCCAGTGGAGCGGTGAGTCTTTTTGTCTAGCTCGTCAATGATGTCGATGCTGATGTTCAGGATGCGTCAGCTCAGTGGGTTGTACGGTTTCATAATGAGGACCAGAGCTGAACAGACAGTATGGCGGAGGAAACGAAAAATCCAGCAAGGAACGTACCGAATGCCATGTCGGCCGCGATGGCTTTGACTTATGTTTTGGGGTATATCGTGGGTTCCTCCTTTCTTATAAGTCATACTCGCCTCTTGTCCCCATCTTTCGCTGCATGCTGCTCTTGCTACTTCGGCCTGCTGTCGCTTCTACGAGCCTTCTTATCAGTCAAGACTGTGACACGTTATATGAGGTCCAACCCTTCTAATTTGTGCCTTTGTGTAATGACTTGTCTCTCCACCCAGTATTCTCGGTATATTGACATTTCTACATCTGAGAGAAGCTGTCCCGGCCAGAAGAACTTGACTGACCCCAGTCCATTGTTCTTCTCCTACTAGCCATAGACCCTAAAGACGGGAATGCTGTCCACAACCATCCCTTCGCCTTCGGTTACGTCCTCGAACAAGCTGTCAATAGACAAGCCGCCATCTCCCTGTGTTGTCTTTTGATAGTCGCTCTTCTACTTCAGATCATGGCTCAACTACAAGCGTCATCACGCTTCGTCTTCGCCCTAGCAAGAGACAACGCGTTACCCTTTTCGGAAGCTATCAGAAGGACGAATTCTGCTAAGCAACCTGTCATAGCTAATTGGGTGGTGGTTGGATTATGTGCACCATTCGCGTGTTTGTTGATTGGGTCACATAACACTTTGTATAGCGTTGTGGCTGTCGCTTCGAGTACTTTAAGTTATGTGGGATATGTAAGTGACCAGCTCTCCATCCTCACTCTCCCTACATCTACAGATTCTCTTCCCCACACCAACTTCTTGCGTTGTCAAGACACACGTAACCTTTGTCACCTATCTCTCCCTCGTCCAATCACGGTATAAGGCAATATCCGTTCGGATCGGAAGGAGATGGTCAATTTCTCGAATGAAAACATAGCTGACCAGTTAGACCGTCCCCGTCATTCTTTACCTCCTCTCTCGTCTAGATCTCCAACAGGAAGGTCGTACCTCTTGGTCATTACGAGGTCTCAGGTGAGTTTCAAGACTCTATTGGTCGATCCATAGCTCACTATCTAGTAAACCCGTTGCTGTCGTCGGAGTCTTGTTCGGTCTGGCCGTGGTTGTCGTTCAAGCTCTACCGGGATCAAAGCCAATAACGGCAGATTCGATCAGTTGGAGTCCGGTGATTTTCGTGGGGACTTTGTTGATCTGTTTTTTGACGTGGAGGTTTTATGGTGAGACCAACACACTTTTTCTCGTACCTTCTTCTTTCTTCTTGTACCTTCTTCTTTATCCTCGATCTTGTGATTCTACCTCACAATCACTCTTGGCACCTCACCCTTTGGTTGTTTTCCTCGGGTCACCACTGTCTTCGTTCATGTTGCTATGCCTAAGGTCACACGAGACATGGAGGATACACAATTTTGGTCATCTTCAGTGTTCCTTTCTTGAAGTATTAGCAGTAGCAGCACACTGTCACACACTTGATGCTGGTCTCGGCTTTCAAGCTTCGCGTGGCGGATGCTAATCTCCAGGCGACAAACATTACTCCGGTCCAATTCGCGCCCTTACTAAATGGCAAACCGGTGTAGAGCTCGATCTCCAATCAACACTCGCTTCTCGATCCCGAACTTCCAAACCATCCGAACCGACTCAACCATCAGCCACATCCGAGAGTCGTTTCTGTGAAGGAGAAACTCCTGATGCAGCGATGAAATACCCTATTCAAGGTTACTTCCCAGAACACGTCCCGACAGTTATCGTTGAACCTGCCAGAACATTGGAAGATCATTCTTTCGGTACTGGTACTGAATGGACGGATGCGAGTATGACGGATCTTGAAGAGGATGGTGAGGTCAGTAGAGGTACTGTGACGAGTGGAGGTGGGAGAAGATCTACAATTGTACGTTGGACCAGTATGAGCGTCATGCCTAGTGTATCGGAGGGATAAGCTGGGAGGGATTGAGGATAGAAAAAAAGAGAAAGAAAGAAAAAGTTGTACTGTAGTATCTGATATATATATCAATTGGGATTTGGTTTGTTTGGTATATTTGATAACATCATTTTCTTTCAATATGGATTTGAGATAAAGATGAGATATGCATTATGTACTCTGCTCATTCTAAAGTATTCATCGTACAGTCGTACAGTCGTTTCAAGTCGTTTCTAAGCTTCAAGCTCTCAAAGTCTGTACATTATTCGAGGGTTGACAATTGATGATAGAGTAGTTGTTGGAATCACATCGTGCCTGACTTTCTTTCCACATCAAGGGTGATCAAAGCAAATGTCAAAACACTTTCGATCTTCTCCTTTTCATAACTTTTATCACCTCGACTCTATCTACTGATAAAGATCACATGAAGCGGTTGAAACTATCAGTGGATTAGTAGGTCATAAAGGGGAAGAAATGACAGAAAAACATTCACGTTTGGTGGTGGTACGTTTTCTCCTTTGTTCTGACCTGTTTCCTCAGTCAATACACAGTACACAGGTAGGTGAACATGTGAGCATATGACGAAAGTAGTTGTACGGTGTTGATATTCTATATCCTGATGAGATGTCGGGTCGAAAATGGTGGAGGAGTAAGATGAGAATGACTGATTCATGATAGATCGGCACAGTAGGTTTTTATATGATCTCTGCTATTTCCATGACGTTGTTGAATAAGAGTGAGATTTTCTTCTTCTTCGTGTTCATCCTCCGACTCCCCCTTCTCTCGGACGAACTTCCATTATTGTCAATCCTCCACTAAGGTTCACTTATACACTGTTCACTGTTCACTGGTTGATGGTTGATGAAATGACACTACTCATAATCTATTCACTCTTCTCAGATGATCTAATTTCAGATTGTATATGTGAAGTTAGCTGATATCAGCCGTATTGAGCTCGACTCCTTTACCTGTGGTACTTCTTCTGTGTCAATCTATTGTAGCTGTATGTTTATTAGAATTGGGAAATCGTTTAGGACCTCATCAAACCCCCAAGTTTGTATCCTATTCCTTCAACTTTTTCCTTCCCTTCTTCCTCCCTTTCCCCCCGAATCCCATGCTGCTCTTCTGATCATGACGGATCGATTCTGCTTTGGCTTTGTCCATCTTCTTCTTCATGATATCGTATCTATAGTGACTCTCGATAGTATTCATACAATACGAAACTTATATAATAGATTCGACCTTAAAGTCGCTCGTGATCTTGTCCCATTATGTCTAGTCAGTGTTCTCGGACTGATGTAAGTTTTCTCTTCTTTATCCATCTTACATCGCTAAATAGGTAGTTTCAATAATTATTGTTTACAATATGTCAGTATTTTAAAAACGAATATTTGAACGTTAATGGGAGACTAAAGATTTAGGTGGACGCTTCTTTTCATCAAGTGGCTAGAGGATTAGTTTTACCATTCACAATCCTCGTCACTGTGATTTTCCTCCGTGTGAGTTCATTTTCATCCTCGTCACCCTCAGGTTCTTCTTACAAATCTTCAATGAATGGTTATGTGATGCATGCCTGTATCCTCATATTTTCATTCTACACGCGATGAGGTTTCATCATTGGTTAAGGAAATGAAGGCAGATACTCTCATCTGGTGCAGATCAAGGGATCTATCATGTTTCAATGAGATTGAGAAGTAGTATGTCGATATTAACCCATAGCAATACCCCACATCTCTCACCTCGATCGCAGCTTTTATAGTCACCTCAGGTTTCTTCGCAGGAGTAATATTCGATCCTAATCATTCTTCTTCTACAATATCATCAACATCAACCAATTCTCATACTTCTTCTCTCGGTGTTATATTCGGTATCATGTCTAGCGTTTCTTCAGCTTGTCATGCAGTATTGATCAAACGAGGATTAGTGAGTATCTCTTCATTTTTTCTTTTATATTCCTATCATATATCTTCCATCCCCCCCCCCCCCCCCACACCGTATATTCACTTCATACAAGAGTGATTCAAGTATATATCAAAGATTATATGTTAAATGATACGTAGACAACAGTACAAGGTTCTCCAATATCTTTATCATATTACAATAATTTAATCTCCACTTTAATACTTATCCCTCTTATCCCACTTTCAGGAGAGATGAACGGTTTATCGAAATTACTTTCTGGTCAAGGGACTAAAACTTTTATATTCGGTGTGGGAATCACAGGTGTTTTTGGTTTCTTCATTTCTTTAGCTTCTTTTTTATCTATAAAAGTTACTTCTCCTGTGACACATAGTGAGTCTCTATTTCCCCCACAGAATGGTTCTACCCCTAATAGAAAATATGTTAGTATTGGTACATAAGGAGTAAAATGGAATATTACTTACACTCAGTGATCTCCTCCGCTTCTAGAGGTGTTCTTCAAACTATACTCGCCGTCTGGCTTTTTGGCGACGTAATGTCACAAGGTAGAATATTAGGTATAATATTGATCATATCTGGTTCTGTCTTATACGTCTATGCGAAAGAACGAAACACTGAAACTACTTTCGAACCGCCAGAAAGAATGGAAGGGATGTTGGAAGATGGTAAGACTGGGTCGGAGAGGGTTTGAATTAATTTAAATTTGTATCTTCCATCTATGTAGAAGCATCGTGTTCTGAGCTCATCCTTCATCACTGACTCGTTACAATGAGGAGTGTCACTCAACATTTGAAAGGATGAACATACAAGTACTTACCTGGCTGAGGAGACTGATTACCTGTTCGTGGGCGTGGGAAAATAAGGAAATCAGACAATGATTGCGGTCATTGCGTGTATTCTGCAACATGCAACAGAATTTAACATGCTCCACTAAGTATTCGTAACTGAATTCCATCCCATTCCGCCACCTTGTCCAAATTGAATTTATTCAAATCAACACCCAAGAAACAAGAATTATGGCTCGTACTTTGGTAGATACACACCATCTGTTTTTCCATTTACACCTCTATCAACATTTCTCCCTCTATCCTCCATCCTCAGTGTATCCCCTGATACATCTCCACCTGCTCCAACATCATCCACCCCCGTAGCGGATGTTATGGATCCTGTTGACTCTGACGAATATCGATTGGATTCGGAAACCACTTGAGAAACTTCTTCTCCCCCTTGCTGACGTCCTCGCCCATTCTGCGAGGCTGCCGCTTGCTGTGCCTCTTCTCCCTCTTCCGTATCATCCTCTTCCATCGGTGGGGCAGAGGGAACGACCCCCTCCTCAACTTCCAACAATGGTGGGGCGGACGCTATGACCAAAGGCGCGAGAATAGGAGGAGCAGAAGGTAGGGGATGTTCGTGACTTCCCAAACCCACATCTGACGTTTCCAACACTTTTGGAGTGATCCGTAGGGGAGGTGGAGGAACACCTTCATATTTTTCTTCTCCACTCACAATTCGCCGTCGTCCCTCGACAACAGTCCCGAGATTATCTCCATGACCCATCTCCATGTGACCTTCACGATCTACACGTTCAAATCCCTCTTCGTCAACCTCCAAACCAGGTGCAGAAGGACCCGCTCCTTCCGTCTCACTGCTCGAATCACGCAAAGGAGGAGCTGAACCACCTAAACGGAGACGTTCCAATTCCGTCTTGTCGTCCGTCGCTATATGTACAACTGTCCTATTACCCTCTTCTACATCGAGATTGGGAAGAGGCAAACGACGTTTCCCATCTGCGGTCGATACCACAGCTAAAGCCATTTCGGATTCCGCAGTTGTGGGAGCTGGGTAATAACCAGGTACGGAAGTTTTATCCATGACTGCCCCACTGACAACGTCTGTGGCAGTTTGTTGATTGGACGAAGAATGAGGTGGGGGACCACTTTGTACAGATGCTGGTCGATAAGCTGGGAGAAAGAAAGGATGGTCTGGTTCGATAGGATGACCTTCTGGTACATTCTCCGGTTCTACTCCGCCGGAAAGATGAGGTGATGGTGATGTTGAATCATTCAACTGTGGTTCTTCAGCGGATGGTACATTAGACGTTTGGTCCAAATCTTGAACGACAACTTCGTTCACACCTTCAACAGGTTTATCCTCCTCTACCACTCCCATTCCCTCGGACGTCTGTTTCCCTTTTCTCTTTCGCAAACCTGCACGCCATCCTCGTATCTTTGTCCGAACTAAATAACTCCCTCCCTGTCTGTTTTGCCTAGTCTTATGGTGATTCTCCAATTCGGCCAATTTGTCCCTCAAAGCAGTTTCGGCGACGTTGGCGGTAGTATCGTCTGGGTTAATCCCTGCCGCCACCAAAGTTTTCCGTCTCAAACGCTCCGCTCGACGTTTCCGTTTACGATGAGCTTTTCGACGAGACCATGTTATGCTATACTGTCAGCTATGTACAGGAGTAACTACAAGGAGCTCACAAGATGATAGCTGCTGTTATGGCAACAGCTAATATAACACTTGACACAACAATGAGAGGAACTTTGTAAAAGCTCGATCGATTGGACGATACTCCCCAACCACTAGGAAGAGCTTGTTCAATGACGAAAGTAGCGGTGGTCATTCCACTCGTAGTGGTTTTAGTGACTTCCGCTGCTGTGCTGATATCGCCATTATTTGCTAGATCTTCGTTTTGTTGCACCTTGAGATCAGCGTCGAACACGTTTCGGTAGCATTCCGAGAAATATCACGACATGACCATATTCCCATTTCATTTCACAAGCTTCGGATATACCATGAGAAGATACCCCGTAATTCATTTCGGGATGAGATACACGGAGAAATTGATTCGAAGGAGGGTATTCGTGGGAAATCCAAAGTGTGATGCCAAAGGAGTTGACGAAGGTATCAAGAGTCTCAAGATCACCCTCTTGAAAGAAGGGTGGATTTTGACATGATCGTACAAAAACGAAAAGGTCAGGTCATTGAGAAGATATATGAGAATGAAACGATCGGAATACAAAACTTACACCTGGAAATCTTCCATACATCTTCCAACCATGTTCAACCTTTATCCAAGATCCATCTTCTATCTGAGTGAGCAAATAAGGTAGACTCGTTTCATCCACCATACTCGTCGTAGTGGGTAAATTCATGGGTGTGGTAGAACTTGTTACATGGTTTTGAAGTAAGATAAGTCCTGTCGTAGGTAAAGAAGTGGATGATGATTCTTCGTGTCGAATTTGAGTAGGTGGGGGTAAAGCCGATGACATTGGTAAGAATGATAAAAATGATAATCCTATCTTTCCATCTCTCAACCGACCTCTTCTTCTTCCCTTCTTCATCTGTTTGATCGGAGGAGAAGGAAGGTTGAAAGATGAAGATTTGGAAGAAGTTGGAGAAGATGGAGCTACGTGTCGTTCCAGATCGTCGATGGTGATCCTAGATGGACCACTCTCAGCTTCTCCTTGGTATCTCGCTTCGCTATCTTCATCCATCCTATCATTCCCTATAACTACTCGTAATCTTCTTTTCGACATTGCATCTGTGTTTATGGATGGTGATGATGTGTTGAGAGAAAGAAGATTGGAAATGAGGGTGGGAAGGGATTTGAGGTATTTTTAGACGGTATCCGTAGTCGGAGAGTAACCCTAAAGGGCGAGAATCAAGACACCTTGTTTAGTCTGATGGGAAGATATATGTAGATGAGATATTTTGGGGTAAGAAACGAACGAGAATAATTGATGTGATGCTATGAAGAGAGAGAGGAATGAGAGAAGGAGAAGGAAGGAAGGCAAAGATGCAAGCAAGGGCAAGGGAGGGAAAGGGGGGAAAGGGAAAAACGTCGGTAAGTTCGGTGGCAACGCGTCTATGTATTTATTTATGAACCTCTGGTTTTCACTCGAACAGGTAATGTGTACAAGTGAGGGTCTCAAAGGGGGTTTGACATGTTCTTGTACCACTTCAAGTAGAGAGGAAGAAGGATAGAAGACGTGAGAATGAATCAAGTGGAGAGACAAGGAGAAGAAAGGATATGGACGGAGTACGGGCTGGGTGAGATGTCAGTAGTCGTAATCCCGTTTGTAGTTAGTCGCACTTTTGTGTCGGAATACCTCACTTTTCAATTTCACTCTTGCCAAAAATACATTTCAATCATTTTCATCACTCCTACTTAATACCTCGGCACCGAAGATTACTACACCGTAATGATATTTCTACTTGATAGATCATGGATCATGGAGCTGCTTTATCCCAAATGGACTTGCCAAAATGACGGAAATACCTCTCCTTTCCAACTTGGGCTATACGATCCACCTGATCATCACTGAGGGGCGGCCAGATCGTGAACGCCTCCAATTGCTCTTTTTGTCTTTGAACTTTCGTAGATGTGCTATGGCGTCAACGACCGGACACTCATGAAACAAATCACATCTAGAGACAATCTTTCTTTGCGACAGAAGGATCTTCTCTCGGAGGGCGTTGAAGTTTTTGTGTGAAAAGGAGTGGATTCACTCACGTTACGCTGATCCCTCCTGAATACTGCTCAGACCATTTGAGTAACACCTGACCCGTCGTCATCCCTGTCTCTTTCGCCATTCCCTCTATCACGTTCTCGAGAGGAGGACCAGTAGCTCTAGTGAGAGGAGCTAAAGAACCATAAGCCATGATAAGGATTTCATGCTTATCGCATATGGTTTTCATGCGGATCATGTTGGCTGGGTGAGCGTTGTAAGGGTGATACTCTAACTGAATCTATCAGCCATTGTCCGAACCATGCAGATAATAAAGACCCATTGTCAATGTAGATCAAAGCAGAGATTAAAGTTAGAGGGAGAAGGAATGTGGGTAAAAGACTCACTTGGTTCACTGCAGGTGGAAATTCCCAAGTGGTTTCGAAAGCGAGGAAATCTTCTTCCCTGTAATTGCTTACCCCTATAGAACGGGCCAGACCTTCTTTCTTGAGATCTTCCATCATTTTCCAACATTCAGATTGGGTACGTCCATTGACTGTAGCATGCTACGACCGATTTCAGTTCAAAATCCCACGGTCACAGAAAATGAAACTCACGAGAGGGGTATGTATCAGATCTGCGATTATTAGTTCGTTCGATACATTGTCTCCATATCAATCATCATAACGTAAAAAACAAAGGATAGTAAGTCCCAGTGGCCAGTGGGTGGATGGAATCAGGTATGAAATAACAACTCACACAAGTCCACATAATCAAGTCCCATTTGTTCCAACAACTTTAGCAAAGTCTCCCTAGGGTCATTATCACCTGAGAGATCGACAAGACCCCCTGAGAATCAGCCAAACCATCTTCCTCCCTGACTGAAATCAGTGCAATGATGACCTTTCTAGTGAGTCTCTTCCGGGAGATACTGTATGATCCCAGACGTCCACTTCGTAAGAGAATACAAGACGAGTGTTCAGAGAGGATCATTAGAGTATTTTGAACTTACATTTGGTCAAAATGAAAACATCTTCTCTTTTCCCTCCCCATTCAGCCAAAGCATCTTTGACACTAGAACAGTTCTTATACATCTCTGCAGTATCGATATATCGATAACCCGTGTTGAGGGCGGAGACGATTTGAGCCGAACATTCTTGTCGGGAATTTGCGGTTCCTAAATATCAATCTATAAAGTAAAGTCCTTCAGTCTCCTACCCTATTTGATAATTGATATCCCCAGTATCTCGCTTCTCCTATGATGAAGGGGAATATCAAGCTTTGATGGGGAGAATAGAAGAAAGTGGAGGAAGTAAATTAGGGGTACATAGTAGTAGTAGTGATGGATGGGAAAAGTAAAGGTACCAACCTATACCATATCCCACAATGGGTATTTCATTCCCATCATTCAACTTTTTGGTAAGTATAGACATTTCCAACTACGGTTCCACAATTCTAAAGGAAATCATAAACAGTAAGAGTTAAGAATATCATGATCAATCACTCTATATAATGTTTCCTTTGACAGAGATAGACATATCCGCCGAGAAGCGATTGAGTACAGTTGCAATGGTCGGCCGGTCGAGTCGGACCGTAAACCTTTAAACCTTTGAATCGTCATCGTCGGCGGAGTTAATAAACCGATTTTCCAACTTTGTTCCATCGACTTCTTTCTTTCTGTTTGAACATCCTTTGAAATCCTGTCAAATGGTCTTGTCTCCCACCCTCTGCGTACGATGACGTGGGGTAGGTACGAGAGCACAGTTTGGAGGTAAATAGTCCAGAGGCCTGACAGCTCAGAGGATCAGAGCCAAGAAAGATGACACTTATTTCTCACGTCTCCTTTTAACGTGACAAATATGCGTTCACACGGCGCGGAGCTGGTACGCAGATCAGATCTAGTATAACCCCTCTCTCCTATATCTTTCTGCTTATTTCCATCTTTTCCCCCACTCGGTCAAGGCCAATCGACTAGAGAATCATTGGACATCCCTCACGCACTCTCATCTTCCTCATCTTCTTTCAAAATGCCCCAAATCAATAGCGATACGCCAGACCCCGATATACAAGTGGTAGTGCAGGAGATGTCCCATACTGCCCACGATATAGCCGCCTTGACGGATTCCGAAATGAATCGTACTCAACAACCTCCGGATCCGACAGATACCACAATCCCTCTTGCCTCGTCTCGTATGTTCCTGTCGCTCTTTGCTCCAAACGTATCACATGAAATGTGGAATCACGCTGATCACACCTTGCAAGAGTTTGTAAGTGTTGGAGCTTGGACAGGATCTAGACTCCCTGCCCTGTGTCAAGCCAATGAAGTGATGGAACAAATTCACACAAAGGCAACTGAGTTGATCTCAATAACTGAAAGGGATTTATCATCACATGTTGGACAATCTTATCAAGGCCTCGACATTGGTCCTCTCTCCTGTGAAGAAGGTTACGTCGGTGTATGTACGGTGGGCAACCACCTATACCGCTTGATATACGTGATTGGAGAAGGAGATGAGTTACCTAGATGTACGGTGTCAGTTCAAACTATTTCCAATCGGGAAGAGATCTACTCACAAGTACGCACAGGAGATATAAAACTGTATCTGCACACTTGGTTGAGTGACAGTGGCCGTGAAGTGGAATATCAGAGGGAACATACAATACAGGACTTGGTCGTGAAAAGAGGGGAGCTCTCCTATCAGGCTCGTATCACAGAAAACAGGTTGAGAATTCGCGACTACACAGTTGGTACGCGCTGTCTGAAAATAACAGATCAAGCACAGTCAGGTCGTATTGTCAAGATATGGAAAAAGAGCCTTGGAAGATACTCTCATGAGGCTGTCTGGTTCAGAACGCAACTTGGAGAAGTGAGAACGTTTGGCTGAGTCATCCCTTGAGCCCACCATAATTCCCACTGGTATACTCAGTCGATTGAACCCACTAGGTTCATTGGTAGTGATGACCGTTAGATACAGATGTCAGACATGAAAGTGATGGGTCGGGCCAAGCGCGACATCCATCTTTTCTGATTGGTGAGGAGCATCATACTAACAAGAGTCATGTCTATCAGGAGGTACCAGCAATTTTCCATACAAATCACACGCATCTCGGTCATACCAATTTCACTTCCATCCGCAGTCATGTAGAATTCTCTTATGACGTATTCCGTATCGATCTCTTCTATCACTTTTATCACTCACTTTCTTCATGGTACAGCCTCCCAAACAGGTCTCATAAAGTGACGGAAGACTCTTCCTTCCCCAGCGTTAGCAATCGTCTGTACTTGTTCCTCGGTAAGAGGGGGTAGGATGAACGCTTCGAGTTGTTCGTTCTGTCTCTGAGGATTGGTCGAAGTGCTATGACGTTAGCGCAATTCAAAGATAAATCGCACGTTGGTTCCGATGACTAAGTAGGTCGGTTTCTCGAGCACGATAATTGACTTTGAGAAGTATATCACTCACGTAACACTGACACCGCCAGAAGATTGAAATGCCCATTTCAATAACACTTGACCCGGGGTCAAGCTTGTTTCCGAAGCTATACCATTGACCACATCTTCCAGAGGGGGTCCGGTTCCACGGGTCAGAGGAGCCAGTCCACCGTAGGCCATAATGGTGATCTTATGTTTATCGCAGATTTCTTTGAGAGCTTTCATCCTGGGTTCATGTGCGACATACGGATGATATTCGATCTATTGTCAATTTTATTTCCTACTTCTAACATCTATGTTCTCGTTCTCTTCTCACATCCTCTTATCATAAAGTATAAGTCCGTATCACTAGTACTAAAATTGATACGAAATCGATAGGATGTCAAGTGAAGGAGTACGACATGGCTTGTTTAAAAAAAGCTCACCTGATTGGTAGCTGGTGGAATAGTCCAATTCGATTCCATCTCTTTGATATCTTCCGGACGATAGTTACTCACACCGATCGACTTGGTGAGACCTTCTTTCTGAAGTTCTTCCATCAACTTCCAGGTTTCACCCAAGGTACGACCGTTAGCTTGACCATACTATCATTCAGCTTCTCCTCTCGGTCAGTCGTGCAAAACTTACGAATGGTGAATGAATCAAGTCTAAGATCATGTCAGTTTTGTTGATTGCTCAAAAGGATAGGGTGTACTCACACATATCAACATAATCTAAACCCATGTCTTTGAGTTGAGATGTGAGAACGCCACGAGGGTCGTTGGTTCCATCATCGGCTCCGACTAAATGTCAACTCTGATCTTCTTTACGATTTCAGACATTTGAAACCTCTGAGATGGACGAGTCATCTGGTTATTGCTTATAGAATCCTGATAAGGAGATAAAGAGTCTTGACGGAAAGAATAGGGCAGATAGCGACATAACGAAGGAGCGATCAGGAGAGGGGTGACAATTTAGAATTCCGAAGTGAGACTCACACTTGGTCAAAATATACACATCTTCCCTTTTCCCACCCCATTCCTCAAGAGCATCCTTGATACTAGCGGAATTACCGTACATTTCCGCAGCATCAAGGTACCTATATCCTGTCTTGAGGGCAGAGACGATCTGCTCGGTACATTCTTTACGATAGTTTACGGTTCCTACGAGTCAGCATAACCTTCAATGTCCATGATACATGCCAATAACCCTGCCGAGTACCTCACCGCTACACGAGCTATGAAGATTGTTTTTCAGCCAGTTTGAATTGATTGAATATGAAGTCAGGATAACAATCAAGTGAAAGAGTATGGTGGAATGGAGAAGGTACTGACCGATTCCATACCCCACAACAGGGATCGAAGTTCCGTCGTTAAGCGTTTTCGTAGGTATCGACATTTTCATCAAGACTTGCAAGTTTGACAATAAGCCGTCGGGGAGAGCAAGATCTGACGACAAAGTTTAGAGGAAGACTACTACCAATGTTTCCTCCTAGATTACTCTTACTACTATGAGTAAGCCTCAGGAGAGGGAAGTGGAGGTGATCCAGGCACAAGAACGCTGGCGCCGGCTACGCGGTGTTATGGTATGACACCTTCTCGATTATTCCCTATCACTACCACTTAAGCACAAGATGGAGGTTCAACCAAGGATAACAGAAGGAAAGAGGATATGTCAAGTGATACGTGTCAAACCTGAACGATTAGAGGAATATAAAAAGGTGAGTCGCCCCTTCTTTCCGAGCTTTACGGTCCCGTATTTCTAGGACCTCCTATATGCTTGATGCGTAAATTTCGCTTAGCGGAATTCATCAGGAAAGAAAGGGCTTTCAGAAGGGAGAGTAAAGGCATGGGATGAGGATCAGGGGTTAATTGGAAATTAGGTACATTCAGAAGTATGGCCACAAGTACTTGATACTCTAAGAAAGGCCCATATAGTAGGTAAGTTTTTCCGATCTCCTATCCATCCTTACAGTATGATCAAGCCACCACTCAGAAGGGTTGAGACTGCCAGATTTAATCTTCTCCTGAAAGATTGGACATCTAAAGGTAGCGGCATTTCAAAGGTGTCTCCTGATCGGAAAGGAAGTCTTCCTTTGACACTTGTCAATTAGAGGACAAAGGGCTTTCCCAAGCTCGTAAAGAAAAAATTGAGGTCAGCAACAATTACTGAGTAGATAATGGGATAAACGAGTAGATAAACAATATATGTTGATTCGGGAGATCTGACGATTAGATTATTCAATCCATTATTTCGCACCACTCTCTCTTCTCATTGCTCACTTACGATACCTCGGAAAAGACTACGAAGGGGATATGGCTCGCATACGTTCTGATGAGACCACTAGACAATGGTGGGCTTTGACAGATGGGATGCAAGAAAGTTTTGTGGATGGTGCTGTTGGTAGTGAAAATGGGGAATGGTGGATGAATGCTGTGGAGGTATTCCGGATGGAATAAACACATATAACCCCTTCTCCCACCTTGCCTTATGTACATAATTCTCCTCCATAAAGGGATAAGTCCATCCCACCTGCTCGCGATCTCAGTTGACCAAACATTCCCGACGGTTGTGTGGCTTGTACGATTCGAGGACTCCTATTGCGTTTTCATGTACCATGGGATCGACGAACAATACATCATACATTGACAAGGTATGACATGACAATATATGATAAGATGATAGAAAGACAAGTTTATTCAACCCCCTTGACAAACTTCTCCACAGCAGCAACAGTCTCCATAGGTCTTTCAGCATGAACCCAATGACCTGCGTCTAAAACTTCTAATTTCATGTTTGGAAAGAATTCCTTAGCCGTTGGGATATTATGTCTGTTGAGATATTTCGAATGTTCACCTTTTAGAAATAAAGTTGGTCCTTCCCATGTCACCTCGCCGGGATGATAGGGGAAATCACCGATGGAAGGTATGGAGCGAGAGAGAAGGTTGAGGGGTATACGGAATGATAGATGTCCAGAGGAGGAGTGGATGGTGTTGGTGAGTAAGAATTGTCGGGTGGGTAGGGACTGAGGAATCAGTCAGACCCTCTATCTATGATCGGTATCAGAACCATGTATAAATTCTGAAGGCCCAGAATTCTTCATAGATGAGCGACGAAGCGAAGTGGTGGAGCGGGAAGGCAACTGTCAAGATGAGGGGAAGAGAGAAACCCAGGGAAGGGGGAGGGGACGGGGGATTTAGTGTGGAATATGAGGAATGACAAACTTACATGTTCATATTTCTGAAGTATTTTATCTGCTTCAGATTTCGTCTTGATCTCCGCTTCTTCAATCTCCAGCATTCCTTTTGTATACGCCGCGAACCTCACTATCAGCTCGACCCATTTATGAGGAAACACCCGATCTCATGGCGGTACACCAACTTTGATCGACACATGTTGGACAAGACATGATAGTGACAAGGGACAATGACATGTTGAATGGAGAAAGTTGTAAGATTGAACTCACTCGGACGAAATCTTACCACTCGCAGGTGACATATCAACAACTATCAAACTTCTCAACGGTCCATTGATCTCCTTATTTAACGCTAAAGCCATCACAGCCTTTCCTCCCCTTTTCATTAGCCCCATTTTCACACCTCACCACCAAGTTGTCACTCACATACTATGTCCAAGTAAGTTGACTTTCTTCAGATTTTGTTTTTGTATGAATTGTGAGATGTCAAGAGCCATGGCGGAATAAGAATGAGGTTCAACATGTGGTGAAGCACCATGATTCCGTAAGTCCTGATATCAACATTCACATTCATGACAAGTCGAGGTAAGGAGCAAACGAACAAGAGTGTATACTGGCATTCCTAGACGTTGGGCAAAAGTCTTTGCTAGACTTCTCCAATTTTGTTTTGAACCGCTTATTGATCAGTCTTACATCTTCCCGTCCCTGCTACCGCACTTCAAGCTGATTCCTAGCCTCAACATGTGAGTGAGTAAGAAGAATGAAAGGGAGAGGGTTAGGAAAGAGTAGCAGCAAACTCACAATAGACCATGACAGAGTATCAATGATTGATCCGGACTGGTAAGACTGGAAGGAGAAGTGAGATCGTATGCCAGATCAACAGGCTTGATATCGGTTGTCGAAGTTTGATGTCTCTTTTGAAACCATATTCCTGTATCTCTAGGTTTGTCTATTCTCAAACATCTCCGAGTCAGGGATAGCGAAGAATGTAAATGCCTCATTGTGGGGAAAACACACCGAATATCGACACAAAAGTCAAACTTCGTCTGAAACGACCTCCCGACCTGTCACGTGGTTATTTCCGTCGGAAATTAAGGGTCCATTGCCGCCGATTGCCGATCGTTGCCGAAGCAGTTGCGTGTCGTCCTCGCCACCCTGATCCCTATAACAACCCTTACCTTCACCCTTCACTCCCCAATCATACTCAAACACTTATCATGTTCAGCTATTGTTAACACTCCATGGCCCCTCTGAGCAGTACCACCATGACCACCTTGTGGCGCAAGGTGGTCCGTGCTGCTTTACATGTTCAACCTACCCTTCGACCTCCTACCTCACTCCCTACACCCACTGTTTCTCATTCTTCGGTGAAAAACCTACAAAATCTACATACCCCTCATGTCTCTCCTCACTTCTCATCCTCGTCTGCTGTCGTGCAGAATAAAGTCATGTTCAATATCCGAAATATCTTCCCTGTCCTTAGAAAATTAGCAAAGGACACTTTCCCCTCTATATCCCAACCAAGTCATCGTCTCGCTGTCCAACTTCAACCCATTCGGATTTCTCACAGAGGATTCTCCACTGCTCAATCGACTTCTAGGCGTTTAGGAAATATACGATTTTCCAGAGGGATTGGACCGACCAGTCGAATCAGTCAATCGCCCGGTATTAATTCTCTTGGTCTTAATTCTGCTCGTGGTTTCGCGACTTCTGGACCTGCCTCCGCTCAAACGTTAAACAACATTCCCGTTGTATTGAGAGCTTTTGCTTCTTTACTCGATAACGAAGATTTGTCCTCTCGTATTCCAAAAGCATCACGATACACACCTTATTCTCATCTCAAATCTAACGGCACTTCTAAACGTCTTCGTCGTCGTCATGCTCCTTGTATCAACAATCGTTTACAATCATGGAAAGAAGAAGTCAACCATTATTTCCCTCTTCCCATTACTCGTATCACCTCTACTAAATCATCAGTAGCTCTTCCCCCTTTACCAGAAACGTTGATCACTGAGGGAATCAACACCATCCTTTCTGTCCCTCTTTCACCGAGTTTACACACATTACTCAGTCCCACAACGACAATACCATATTCTGAAGCGGAAGTTGGGGTCTCCATACTTGCTCGTTTGACCAAAGGACTTTTACCTCTACATGAAGCTTTTGCATCTTATGCGAGTACTCGTATCATACCCTTGTTGGCAAAACTGGATGGATTGGGAGTTCTGGGAGAGAATGGGAAGACTAGTATGGAAGTTTTGTTGGATACACATGGTATTCCAGATATTTTGAGGATAGTCTTTGAGGGTAGGTCTCATAGGGATGTACGTCAATTACTTGGGGAAAGTTTACGAGTAGGGGAGGAAGGTCAATGGTGGGTTTTGCAAGAATTTCAAAAGCTTGGGAAAACAATCAAACTTGACCCGTCGGAAAGTAGGGATATACTCGAACGATGGGATTCGCCTTCTTATTCTCATCCTGAAGAAATGTTCAGATCGACGAATGTGATTTCGCAAGAGGAAAGAGTGGATCAATTGATATTTCCCACAATCGACCTATCCGATTCCATGCAGATCACTTCGATGGGATGGGACGATGTAACAGATATCTCTGATAACCTCGCATTCGCCTCTCCTCCAACTTCTAGTGGATCTCTCACCCCTCAATCCGATATCTCCATCTCTCCTTCCTTCCTTTCTTCTTCACCGGAGACATCAATCTGGCAGGTCTCTCGAACAACGGAATCGCGCCGAACATCTCTAAGATCGGTCATAGCGTCGGAAGTGTCGGACGGTTGGACGGAAGGGGATGTATCGGAACATGTTTTAGAAGACGGAGAAGCCAGTCAGGTGGATATACGTTGGTCTGGTCAAGGAGAAGGATTCGGTTTTGCTCAGCCTTGGTAGTTTGCTTCTTTGGAGGGTTGTGAGATGTAAGAGAAGAATGGGTGAGCGTGGATTGGATGTACGAGACATGTCATCAGGAGGGGGATACGAATACATGAATGCAGATGTGCGATGTATGAGATTTATTCCTACTAAATAGCCAGAAGTATGACGAAAGTACCTTCTCACACTGTCTGTCACTGGCTTCTTCCTTTATAGAATCAATCAGAAGAGGATACAAGACAAAGTGATAGGGGATCATTTACGTCTTCTTCTACCTCCTCCGGTCATGCTGTTGATCTTGGGTGTAGAACTTCGGGCCGACTCTGTAGGCTGGTCAGGAGGGGCAGGTATAACAGGTTCTGTAGAGCCTGATAACATGCCCGATAATCTGATTGTGAGCTAGGCCCCCCTTCTTTAAAGACTATCAAGTGAATGATTCTCCCCTGGCATTCTAAGAGAAATATAGCCGATGATCCTCGCCTTCTTTGGCCTCACACAAATAAGTTCAGGCCCAGCATCCTTGTATCGGAGTTGGCTTCTGAGGATCCTGAAGACAGGGCTTTCCAATGGTAAAGTGACAGCGGAGTTCCATCAAGCAAGAAGGGATCAGGGGGAGGAGGGGGGTTATACAGAGGGTCAGATAAGAGTAGCGGAAGAGAGTAAATGGCTGTGTGGAAAGATGAAAGTGTGTGTGTGTGAGAGAGAGAGAGGGAATAAGATAGAGTAGATAAACACTCACGATCCCACCAAATCCATATTTTGCATACTTTGCATCTTTTTTCTCGTCTGAGCCATCTCTTTAGCCATCTCAGGGTCGAGGTCCATACTCGACTACAAATCAGCAAAGGTCTTCTTATATATATCTCAGAGCTCAATCGTACACATGACATACCATTAATTTAGGCATGACGAACATCATCCCAGCGCTGAAAAGCATCATGAGAATCATAGGACTTTTCAACATTCCAAAGACGTTGACTCCTCCGACAGGTATGAAATAATTTTCTTTGCCCGTCGCTCGGATCTCTATTGGATAAGGTAAAGAAGGTATGGAGGTGGGTGTTGGAAGACGAGCTGGATGATAGGTTTGGACATGGACCGAAGGGGATTGAACGGTAAGATACATCTAAGCGTTAGATTTACTTACCTCATTATTTTCTCATCGTCTTTTCTCCGTATGTCTGTGGTCATACATTTAAGAGGAGAGACATTTGTGAAATGATACGATGTTGGTACTTCCCACGCTACATCGTCTTTTCACCATATCATCAGATAACAGGGCAAATGTTTACACTCTGAGATGAGAAAAAGAGAAAGGGGAGGAAAGTGGGAGTAGCATGATGGTCTACAAGGAAGAGAAGTCACATAGAGAAAGGGATTGAGAGATACGAATAAAAATGACATACCATCGGTACAGACCAACCGGGTATCAAGCTCTCCAAAACGTAACCTCCATCCTGTACATCCGGTCTGATCATTAATCCCTCCTCTACTACCTCATGATACGCAGGGCCTTCCTCTTGCTGCTGATACTTCCCAAAGTTATCTACCCTCTGTGTGATTGACGGATGGAAACGATATGAACTCACATGGAAAACGTCCCATCATGTAAGATATAGGCGGTCTTATGACCCAATTTGACATGGGAAGAGATAGGGAGAGAAGTGACATTGGGAAACCCCACTGAGCCTGTTATGGTGATTGCTCGTACTAAAGGTAATCTGTGCTTCAGATTGAAGTCTGACCAGGAATAAACAACTTACATGAAGGGAACGACCAGAGTAAGGAATCGCATTGTCAGGAGAAGGATGAGAAGGAGGTCGAAAGAAAGTTGCATCCAAACTACAATCGAAATATCCTTTCCTTTCCTACACTTTTCACCTTCTCTTCTTTCATAACGACAAGTGTCAAGTAAAAACACGACACTATCAACATTCTTCGATTGCTGATCGCTTGATATGGAGTTAGAGGAGCAAAAAGAGATAAAAATGCAGTCAAAAGTCTGGTTCTCAACGTTCGACGTTACTCGTCAAGGTGAATCACCTTCTTTCCTTCTGTGGTTTGTGGGAGTGTACCGAGGACTCAGTGAGATTGACAAATAGTATTCTTTCGTTCTTCATCATCAGTTGGAATCGTAAACCTCAAACCCCTTCTCCCAGGACGTAAGTGACTCACACATGTCTACCACACGTCCATCGTCTCGAAAGTCGTTGGTCTCCTTGTTTCTCCAAGAAGGCGAGACATAGACGTGATATTTTAGAAAATCAGAGTTGACTCGTGGAACAGACGTCTTACTCATTCCACGTCGTATTGTCCCTAGATTAGCAGATTTGAGATCAGATGAGGTGATCGACTTATTTCTTTCCGTTCAGAAAGTGGGCAAGATTTTGGAGAGGGTGTATGAAGGTGAAGCATTGACCATTTCTCTTCAAGTGAGTATGTATTACTCTTCTGCCCATTGTCATTTACACCCTCATAACATACCTACACCTTCTAGATCTTCTAGACCTTCATAATTACTTCATACTACACGCGTTCATTCAATGGAGCTCGGTCAGTTAAGGTGTCGTGCTTTAAACCGACTTAGTGGGGATCATCCCGGTTCACAACCACAATCACCACCACAACTGGTGTATGGAGATACACAAATCTGATGGATAGGATGGCAAAATAGCTGGTCAAAGTGTCCCACACGTCCACGTACATATCATCCCACGTCGTCCTACCGACTTCAAAGGTGATAACGATCGAATTTACCCCGCTTTAGAAACTTCTGAACTGCGACTTGAACATGACTTGGCACGAGCGCAACAATCCACTGAAACTCCCGATGAGAGTAGCTCAACAGCTGGGTGGAGAATACCAAAAGATGAAGATAGATCACCTCGTACGATGGAAGAAATGGAACGTGAAGCTACAAGGTTGGCTGGGTTGTTCACCGACCTGGCGTAAATCTCATGAAGACTCGACATTGTCCCCTCCAATTCCAATCACTTGTTCTCCTTCAGCTCTGAGATCTCCGGTGTTCTTAGTCCACTGGACCATGCTATCGAATCAACAGGGTATGGCGTTCAACCAGGTTGGATCAGAAGGATTATGGACTGTTAGTACGTTCCATGTCCATCGTTTGCATACTTTACACTCCTCGCTCATACAGCCGTGCCATAAGTAACACCCTGTGATGTACCCATCGGAGCTCCCTTCTCTGCCAACTTACGCTTCCTAAACTGTCCCTTGTACTTTCTGCGTTCGTACATGACATAACCGACAATGATGAGGGTGAGAGCGGTGAGGCCTGGTATGTCAACTTCGAGTTTCGATTCATACCTCACTGATCCACCTTAGTCTCGCAAGACGTACCCACATCCTCCAATTTTGAGTTCTTCAAAGTTTGATAGGATTCTGGTGGGAATGACAAGTTGGGTATCAGAGATTATGGTAATTTGAGGAGTCTGAGGAATATGACAATCGACTCACCCCCGAATATGCCCAGTCCGATCGGCAAAACTTGCATGTGTTGACCTGGAATGACGACCGCAGCCTAATCTCATCAACACAACCTTCTCAAATGATATATAGAACTCACAGCAGTCGCATTATCCTGCTGAGCTGATTGAGTAGACTGCTTCATCAGATTGTATCTCTAAGGAAAATCACGGAAGCTCACGTTGGTAGATGAGGACGTGGCGGCATTAGCAGCAGCCGCTTCGACTGAACTTGTCGGTGTGACCGTGATGCTATCTGTAGGAGTGATAAGGGTCGGTCCGTCCTATTCTTCAATTTGACTCAAGGGGCTGATTAACGCAAAAACTTACCTGTGTAGTAGTCGTTGAGGTTGTAGCGGCAGTAGGATCGTTCTTCTCTCAGTTTTCATTATTTCAGTTAAATGAAGGAAGACTCAGACTCACCACGACAGCATCAACCGAAGAGGTGGTTTGAGGATCGGTACCTAACGTGGCCAACGATGCGGAAGATGTCGTAATGGTTGCGGGTGCGTTCTGATGTCAGCTCAATATCACTCAAAGCGCAAAGCTCACCACAACCGCATCCACACTATGAGTACTAGTGGTCGAAGTGATTGTGCTGCTGCTTGTATCGCTGGTAGTGGTTGAATCGGTATTATCGTTGCTCGTTGTGTTGGACATGGATCCAGTACTACCACTGTTGGTGTTGGAGCTAGAGGTGGAACCGGATGAATTTGACTCGGTTTCGGAGGAACTTGAGCTTGAGCTGGAATCTGAGTTCATACTTGATCCACCGGACGAAGTGGAAGAAGAACCCATGGAGCTTTCCGAGCTACCAGAACCACCGCCGTTTAAACCCGAGCTGACAGCTTGACCATTGTGAGTTGTCTGACAATTCTCCTGAGACGGATCATTGGGATCGGTGATACAATGCACTGTGGTTGTGCCCGCGGAACTATCGGTTATTTAGTGTTTCCTCATCACCCTCTCTCCCTTCCACTCGATTCCGCGACACCGCTGATTGTGGTGTAGGATGTAGCTAAGAGGAAAGAGATGGAGCAAAGAGACGTGAGAGACCATGAAAAATCGTATTCACCTTATTTGAGTCTGTTGAGTTTCCACAACCTCTTTAACACTTCCACCTAAGATGGAGCCCAACCCTTCCAGATCACCCAGACCAAGAGAACCCTCGGCAACATCGATAGGACTTCCCACTCCTCCCCATCCCGGAGCGTTTCCTTGACTACCGATATCCCCTACTTGAAGGTCATCTAAAATCTGCGAAATTTCTCCTCCCAACCATCCCTCACTACTCCCTTCTCCCACCCCTGATTGTCCTCGTTTCTCGAAGTCTGAAGAGACATCAGAGGAATCATATCTGGAGAATAATTGTCTTTGTTCCATACGTTCGACATGTTCATATGTATCATCGCGTTTCCCCATTTTTTCAATTTCATCGAAACTGAAGACGTTCTCTTGTGAACTCCTCGTTTGGGAGAATCCCATTGAATCTTCAGATCGGTGTCCTCTTTTCTGTTCTGAGATGGGTGGGAGTGGAGATGGAACTTTGGCATTGTTAGAGAGAGCGTCGAGTAGTGGACCACTTAAGACGTCTACGATGTTAGATCCGTCTTGCGGGGAAGGTAATGCGAAAATGAGAAGGATAGGAAAGAATAAGGTGTCCAGCAACCTCATTTGTAATGACAAAAAAGCTCGACCGGCGAGACGATCGAATTGATCAAATGAAAGTAATGAAGAAAGAATGAAAGATGAAGATGTGGGAGTGGGACTAAGGGTTACATTTGGTGGAAAGGAAATTGGACATGACGACGGTCGTCAAGAGACCAGCGAAAATCCATGAGTTGAGGGAGATGAAGGTAGGGTGGATACGGTGGTTGGAGATGATACATCTCCTTGATTCTATCTTTGGAAACCCCTGTTTCTCCCTCTTTCTTTGCTACAGAATGTATGTTGGCATGCTGCGTCTACTCCACCTGACGCTCATGTTCTGCCTGCAATGATTGATATCTGCATTTATCCATGTTGAATTGCCACCTGCCACATTTTACAAATCGCCACTTTCAGCTTATCGGACTGTGCCTTAGCCGCGCGGCCCGAGAAAGAGAGGGGAACTTCCTTTCGATCCTCTTTGAATCTCCACCCCATTCAACTCTTTCTCTTCTCTTCTCTGTCCAACCTGTTCTCCTCATATTCGGTCCCTTATCATATCTCAGACCTGCACTGAATTATCCTCTCCATTTGAACTTGCTTCCTTGAGTGGTCTAACCTGAATGATCTGCCCTACCAACCTCTGAAGAGAACCTCCCTTCCTTGTTTACCTCTCTCCCGGCAACCGAATATTCGCACACCTTGACAGTAGTTACTATCACAATATGTCTCACCCCCACTCTCCTACGTCATCCGACTTTTCACTCACCTCTTCCTTCGTTCAACTCTCCATCTCCTCATCCAGATCACGCAACGATGCCCCTCTCAGCGTCCGAAGAACAAGCTCGTCAGCCACCTCAGAGGCTTACTCTATCCTCTCGGACGAATACAGTCTCATCTCCCCTTCTCCTTCTCAATCAGGACGTAGTGTTTCAGGATCGCTCATGTCAGTAGGAGGAGGAGTGTTGGTCAACCGACCAGAATCAGCGGCAAGTGGTCATTCGAGTCGGTCCGCTCAGAGAAGAGCGAGAAGGAGGAAATTGAACGCTGCTACATCTGTGAGGGACCAAGTCGAGGCTGGTCCCTCCACCACTTCAAAGACGACACTTGGAAAGCTATCAGACATTGTACAGTCACCAAATAAGCAACCGAAGAAAACCACTGCTTCGCCTGCAAAGAAGCCCATGTCTGCCCCTTCTACACCTGGAAAAGCCAAATCACCGTCTGAGACGACAAATAAGGCTCCTACATCGAATATTACTACACTAGCAAAGTCGCCCTCGAAAACGCCAGCTAAAACCTCTGCCAAGACCTCTCAAGCTGGACCTTCTACGCCCGCTGCCAAATCGTCTACCAAGACCCCAACGCCTGGACCCCTTGTCCCCGACAAGAAACCGGGTTCGAGTACACCGTCAAAGTCATCACCCAAAAAGGGTCAATTATCCCCTTCGAAGTCCCAAGTCTCTTCATCCGTCCCGACCGTGTCAAAGTCGGCTAAGTCACCCAACAAATCGTCCTCCAACAAGGGTCCGGGGCCATCGAAACCTCCCGACCCACCTAAGATACCACTCATTTTCCACCAACCACCGACTCCTGCTCGTCTAGACCCCACGGATGGATCTATTGTGGTCCTCGAGAAGAAGAAGAGGATCCGGCGAGGAGGAAAACAAGTTCGGGGAAGGCGAGACAAAGCAGCCGTGAGGGAAATGCTGGTCCCTGATGCAGAGGCCTTGGCGGACGAACATCTCATCACTCCTCAAAGTTTGTCAAGACTCTCACCGGAGGAGGAAGACGAATGGTCCGAAGATGGGTCTTCGGGATATCTTCACGCTGAGACGGGGACAGATGAGGACGAGGATGATGAGGATGAAGTGGATAATTTGTCTGCACTGGATGAGGAAAGTCTGGAAGGAAGTCCAAGGAACGGCACACGATACGCCAAAAGTGTACTGAGTACCGAAGATGCAAAGTCGTCCATTGACAGGTGAGTGACTTCTTCATCACCCCCTTTAATCCTATGTAACACCCATGGGCAACGAGAGTCGAAGACGATGGGAATGAGAGACAGACTAACAATGCAGCTTTTTGACAGACTCGGACAACTTTACCCTGTTCAAGGCGAACAAACTTCGACTCTGGCAGGCAATATGTATCGAGCTCGGTCTCGTCGCCGTTCCCTCGGAATCCTCCTCTCCTGTCATCACTTCTCAACCCTTTGAAACTGAAACCGACTCAGACTCTGATGACACGATTGACGGTGATTCTCGCTGCTCGACTCCTCGTCCTCCTCTACCCCCAATCCCACAAAGCCTGACACAAGCACGTAGGATTCTCCAAATGTCGGGTCATGTGAATATCATCGAATATCTCGATGCGAGACGTAGTGGAGCGGAGACGGGTGCAGGATCATACGAGTATCTGATCTATCCCAGTGCAGTAGAGATGATGAGAGTGGCTAGGAAAAAGAAGAAGTTGGCTCGTCTGCAGGAGGTAAAGAGGGAATGGCTCGAACCTCTGTTGCGTGATTTCGGCTTCAAACGTCGCAGGGAAGCTGCTGTCTGACCGATTTTGGAAGGAGTTCCGGAGAGGAAGGAAGGACAATGCGATCTGTCAAGGACTTTGGATTTGAATACATCTGGATACGTATGGAAGGAAATGTGCTATGCATGCTGGTGCGTCATGCTGTCATATCAAACTCACATGCTAGCCATTCGAACCGTCAAGAGTACAGTAAAGTGGTCTCGTTGATCGTTGATTATCGAACGAAACACCCAGTCGTAGGTTGTGAATGATCCATCCGATCGGGCCGGAACATGACTTACCCCGCATTGCTCCCCATACCCCGGGGCCCGAGCGTCCTTCCACCCATTGACGATGTCTTTCTCTTGATTCCTCACTTATGCTGTATATAGCATGTTGCGTATCCCTAAACCATCTGTGTATGCTTGGAGACGAAGGGTGAGGTGGTATAACGACGATGCAACTTTTGGGCATCGAGTGCCGGCGAGGTATACCTTACCTGATTGTGGGTACTTCTACTCCTCTCCCTCTCCCCGTTCCTCACTCATTCCGCTCTTTACATCTTGTCACTTTCACTTCATCTTTCTCCCTGACTTCTCTGTTCAGTATCCTGCAAGGGATGGGACTCCCCGCGGGGGGAAGCAAGAGAGCTTCTTTCTCCTCTTTCCCTCAACATCGGCCAAAATTCGAAACATGCTGACCGATTCGACACTCAAACTGAGCTGGATAATCGGTAAGTGTTACCGTACCAATACCAGTCTCTTTATTGATTATATAGTAATACCAATGCCTCGCTTCTACGTTATGTTGAAAATGTACGTCGACATGGACACCGAGCCGCGAAGATTGATCCCCTTGATTTGATGGATCGAGAGTGAGTCATCTATCCAGCTAAGTATCCTTTGTGAACGTACTCCACATGTCTTCCCGATGCTCCGTTACCCTTTTGGTCAAGAGTAAAGGTGTAAGTAATGAATTTTTCGCTGATTGTACCAGCCCAGTTGGTGCTTTGAGCGCTGAACGTTATGGTCTTTCATCTACCACATCGTATCCCCTCCAAGGGATCCTTCATCTCTCCTCGCCATCTTTCGACGAGACAAACACCCCCAGGACAGAAATCGGTGAAGGTAGCAATCGTTCTGCTTCTCTGGATGAAATATCGGGACATTTGATGAAGACTTATGTGGGACATATAGGGTATGAGTACATGCATTGTCCTGATAAGAATGAGAGATTGTGAGTTGTCTTTCTACCACCTTCGCTTTTCCCGTCGCGCATTTATCACTGAGGGATGTTTGTGAACGATGGAAGGAATTGTGAGACTTCTGAGCTAATCACAGATGGTTCTCCCACCATGTAGAGACAGGCACAAGCTCCTTTGAATGCCCTTTCAGTGACGAGCGAAGACGACGGATATGGCGTCTTCTATCCAGGAGCGAGGAGCTCGACCATTTTCTGGCCAAGAAGTTTCCTCACCTCAAACGCTACGGTACGCTTGCACACTTTACCTCTATCACTTTGTAGCTGACATGCAGGGTGTGAGGGTGCCGAGAGTATGCTACCGGCGCTGGACACCTTGTTTGAACTCGGTGCTGGAGGTGAGTTCAACGACTAGGTTCCTCAGGTGCGAGAAGTGCTGACCAGTAGCTGGTATAAAGTCCATCATCGTTGCTTTGCCTCACAGAGGTCGCTTATCTCTTCTTTGTAATCCGGACTTACTGAGATATCCACCCAGTGCACTCTTTGCCAAAATCAAAGGTCAGCCAGAATTCGACCCTTCTACTGCACCAGGCGCAACAGGCGATGTTATCTCACACCTTGCCGCTATACGAAAGATCGATTACTCCGATCGTTCGGTGGAAGTGGAAGTGTTACAAAACCCCAGTCATCTAGAGGTGAGCTTTCATTATCAGCCAGCATAACGCTGATTGGTCTATAGGCTGTCAATCCTGTGGCTTTGGGAGTGACTAGAGCAAAGCAAATGTCTTTACTGAAATCATCTCCTCGTGATTGTCGATTAGGGGATCGTGTCATGTGTGTTCAACTTCATGGAGATGCTGCTTTCGCCGGTCAGGGAGTTGTCGGGGAGTCGCTTGGTTTATCCGGTCTTCCACACTACGGCAGCGGAGGGACAGTCCATGTCATTGTCAATAATAACATCGGATATACAACCCCGGCGTCATTTGCCAGGTCCAGCGTGTATTCTTCGGACATTGGCAAGATGATAGGTTGCCCCATATTGCATGTCAATGGAGATCATCCTGAAGGTCAGTCGAGCTGGTGTGAGGGTCTTTCACAAAAGAGCTGACTCAGTAGCGGTGGTACAAGCTATGGGCGTCGCCTTTCAGTATCGTCAAATGTTCCGTAAAGACATTATTGTTGATCTTATTTGTTATCGCCGATGGGGTCATAACGAGCTCGACGAACCGGCTTATACTCAGCCGAAGATGTACGAGAAGATCAGGAATAGAAAAAGTGTTCCAGAACTATACGAAGATCAGATCATCGTGAGTTCAGCTTTCCCATTTCTACTCCATCAGCTGATACTCAGGCGGGCGGATTTTTGGATAAGGCGGAAGCAACAGAGTCACGAAAGACATACAGCGTAGAACTGGCTCGGCACCTGGAGCTCGTGGATGATTATCGGCCAAAATCAGAGATGCTTGATGGGAAGTGGAAAGATTTTGTCTGGCCAGCTCTCAACGGCGTGGAACATGATCCCGTCACCGGTGTTGATAAGGAAGTCTTGGAGGAGGTAGGCAGAAAAAGTGTCTCATTACCAGAAGGATTCGTACGTTTTCGTTCAGACCATCCTGTTTTGATCAAGCTGACTCGCAGAATGTACATCCCAGATTACTGCGTCATATCTCTTCCAGACTCAAGTCATTAGAACATGGGAACAAAGTTGATTTCGCCACTGCTGAAGCGATGGCTTTTGGAACACTCATGGAAGAGGGGTACGATGTGCGAGTATCTGGACAAGATGTAGGAAGGGGTACATTCTCCCAACGGTTAGCTTTGAACCTTGCGGAGTGTTCAGCTGATGTGTAGGCATGCGATGTTCGTCGATCAAGTCACTGAACAATGTAGTGTTCCATTAAATGAGAACATCGACGCGGGTAAGGGTCGATTGGAGCTTGCCAATAGTTAGTCCCTTCCCAATTCCTCTTTCAAACAGGAGTGATGATGACGTATAGGCTCTTTAAGTGAGATGGCTGTGTTGGGGTTCGAAGTGGGTATGTCATGGGCCAGACCGAACCTACTGCCTATTTGGGAGGCTCAGGTCAGTCCATAGCTTCCCTCTGCCTTCTTTTGCTATCTTTGATTCCTGTGAAATTGTATCCGAGTAGGCGGTGTGGGGCTGACATCGGTTAGTTTGGTGACTTCATGAATGGAGCGCAGAGTATGATCGATACGTTCGTTGTTGGAGCTCAAAGTGAGTCGACCCTTTCAGAAATCTCTCAAGGCAAACGAGGGATGGACGTTAATGGAGAAGCAAAGTGGCTCAAACAATCTGGATTAGTTATGATGCTTCCGCATGGATATGACGGTGCTGGTCCAGAGCATTCTTCATGTAAGATTGAGCGGTTCTTACAGGTAATTTCTCTGTCACTCTTCTCACCATTCAAGCACTCCATCCCTGAGTTAGAGTGGGTCTATCTTCTTATGTTTTTGTTGCTGAATATTCAGATGTCTGACGATAGTCCGACGACAGGACAAGCTGTCAATGTGGGAGTGATCAACCCTTCAACTCCAGCGCAGATGTTCCATGTCCTTCGAAGACAGATGAAGCGACCTTATCGACGACCGTTAATTATTGTTTCCCCGAAAGCTCTACTGAGATCTCCAGTGAGTCTTTCTTACCTTCTTACCTTTTCAACTTCCGTATCCACTCTCCTCTTCCTCGCCCTCATCGTCCATCTTCTGACATCTTATTGACTGATTACCACAGATTGCCTCTTCATCTCTCTCAGATATGTCTTCAAACACTTCCTTCCTCCCACTCATTGATCCCTCGACCAACTTATCCGACGCCACTCGTCTTATCCTCTGTTCAGGCAAACACGCTTATACACTCTCTGAAGCATTGTCCTCCCATCCCGGACCAGTAGCAATAGTAAGAATCGAAGAACTCTCTCCTTTTCCTCGTAAAGAACTCGCAGAGGCGATACGTAAATACGCGAAAGCGACGGTTGTGTGGGCACAAGAAGAGCCGGAGAACCAAGGTGCGTGGACGTATGTACGACCGAGGATTGAGGATGTTCTCGAAGAGGTTCGAGGTGTTAGAGAAAGGGTGAGGTATGCAGGAAGGAAACCTTGCGCGACTACTGCGACGGGTGTTGGGGAATGGCATAAGCGTGAGATGAAAGAGATTTTGAGTGTTGCTTTGGAGTAGAAGTAGACATGCTTCATGACCCAGTCATAAACTTGATGAGCAGGTCATGTCAGTAGCTAGAAGCTGAGCAATTGAGGCTTAGTATTGATAAGATATGTTGTACTTATGCATAATGTGAGGTATGGGTATGTTGTATGTACGTGATTTATCTACTGTATGTATGTAATCTACCAACCGTACTATCTCACTTCTTACCTTCTGGTTCCTTCTAACATCCTACGCGAGACTCTATATAAATTAAGTAAATGCACTAGTGTCCATAGTGTAAAGCCCCTAACGTATGCGTCAAGTGCGTAGGTGATCATTCACCACCAATCAAGATAATCTTTGTAACGTTCAGGAGGGTCGATGACCATACAATCTGAATCCCGTTGAAGTTCCAACATCAAACCATCGTAAGCCGGCTCAATCTTTGCTCCTTCTTTTCCCCATTGATCTAACAATTGTTTCTCCTTCTCGTCAGGTTGAGTATACCAGAATTTATCCACTATAATACTGGCTACATCCTCATCAGGATGGTTATCCTCATTCACAACTTTCTTTCCTTTTAATCGTTCTTCAATGCCTGTCGATACATCTTTTCCTACTCGACGATCATGACCATTTCGTTCGGACTCTTCAACCTGAGTATTATCCGACACTGGAGGGATATCAGAAATCGATTGACATAGTCTTTCCCACATGTAATGAGAAGTAGGATGAGTACTTCCGACTAGATAGGTGATACAAGGTCGGAGTCTTTCAGCCGCTAAAAGAGCTTGACGAAGATTGTAATGAGATGTATGGGATCTTAATGGCCAAAGAGCGTCGATGATTAATACAGCGAGTTTGTCATTTTTAGATTTCGCTTGTGGATCCAGACCAGAACCTGAGTTTGAAGCTGGGTCGATGTGGTTCAAAGATGGATTGATTTGATTTGTGAGGATTGGGATTGGGATGGAGTTGGAATCGGAAGTGGAGGTGGAGAAAGGACCAGATGAAGGTTGTTCCAAAGTGAGACCATTCATCTTGGAAGATAACGATGAGTGAACACGACGAGGATTGAGAAGAATCTCCCATGATTTTTCTGGAATATGTGAAACGTCGGCAATGTAAGCTATGAGATGATCGAATATGAATCCTAAACATATTAAAGGGTCGGTGGCTCCTTCGTGGAAATAAATCCCATGATGGACTGTGATCAGTTGAGAAATCAAATATTACATATGGATATAGTTTTTCATTCCGCTCAGTCGAGAATCTTTGAGTATGACCGGATGATCAAGGGTCGGTTTGGTGAGTTACTCAATGCCGGTGTGTTATCTCAAGGAGGAATAGGTTTGCAGTGAGAGATGGGGGATTTGATAAAGGAAAATACTATTACTCACCTGAAAAAGTATGTATGTGTATTCCAAATATATCAAATTCACTTTCTTCTTCTATTATTATCCAAATTAACGAAGGTCTATCTTATCAGCACTACGAACCCAATATTTTACAAGAAAAAAAGAAGGAGAAAAAGAGAAAGAAAAAGAAAAAGAAGGAGAAGGAGAAGCAGAAGAAAGAGGATAAAACTCACATATCCCCTCCTCCCGAGGCTTTGGTAGCATCTACTAAATAAGGAAAACTATCTGCTACTGTATCATATGTCGCTTTTGTGAGATATATCGGGATAGACATATGTAGACGGATACACCATTCTCTTAAATCGTCCAAACCTAGATAAGCATCGGCATCTTCTCATCAGCTTCTTTTCCATCATCACAATCTTACCCTCAACCCCTCGACCGTCGACTGCTCATCCCCCCAGACAAAAATTCTCTCAATACGAGGAAAAAGAGGAAGCGAGGGAGATAAGACAGATAGCAAAATGGTTTTTTGAAATGTAAAGAAACTCACGTCCATGTGTCAAGATAACAGCATCAACAGATTTCACACCCCAAACAGGAAACAATTTCTCAGCTTGTTGATTAAATGTTTTCCCAACATCCACAATTACATTCTTCCATTGACCTTGTGAATCTTTCTTACGCAATAATAAACTCGTATTACCTCTTTTATTCTTCCATCCTTCCGGAACATCCTTATCCACAGCAGAACGACATGAAGCACATGGTATATTCTTCGGCCAATCACCTGAAGGATCCCAAGCTCCTCGCACGGGAGGATTGTCAGGTGTTGAAGAAGGAAGTGGGACTGTTTCGTGCCATGTTGAAGGATAAGGTGCTGAGAGGGTTAAACAAGGGATTAGAGGAAGACCTGTGGATGTACCGGTACCCATGAATAATAGTTGAAGAGATGAATCTTCATTATTGTCGGGATTCATCTTGGTGTGTAGTTGATGGGAGTATCTCAATTTTCAAAGAATGTATAGCAACGGCGAGTTTGTAATATGAGCTAAACTTGATTTTTTGGTGGTACACGCAGAAAAAGTATCTCGATGCAGCAAGAAGCAAGTTCGCTGAGGGCATATACTATGTACTTATATAGTCGGGTCGGAGATCGGATATGGTCTATGAAACGGAAGTGAAACAGCACATCGTTGGAGAAGTCAAAAGGAAGTTGAGAATCGGAAGGCATGATGTGGAGCCCCGCCCATACATATGATAAGGCGTATCAAAGGGTCGGTTGAGAGTACGAGTAGAGTACTCTACTCTACTCGGTAATCGTCTTGTATTCATCACATGCTAGTACGTATTTTACATCGTAAGCTGGACAGCGGGACACGCACAGTGACATTCGGAAGCTGCGAGAACTTAAGCTCAGATCACAACTTGAGAACGAAACAACACTGAGTGAGATCTCTCACCATCGGCCAACATGTTGATTAAAACTGAGATCAAGTGAAATCTCTTCCACGACCGGCCCGACGGTTTTGTCATCATCATAAGATATCCTGATGTGCTCACCATCAAAAGCAGGGTTGACCATTCCTCTCAATGCCTTCAGCTGTTCCGTTTGCTTTTCGTCCAAAGAATTCCGAAAGTCCAATACGACTTCGGGGATCCTCGTCCCGTCATTTGTCTCAGCCGGATCGAGGACCGACTGACAAAGGTTTACCCAGTCTTCATGTCTGGTATGGTTCATACCCACAAGATAGGTCATACTGGATTCCAGAGCTTGGTGTAGATCAAGCGCCTGGGGAAGAGTAAAGTGAGAAGGATGACTTCCAAATGGGTTGATCGCATCGATTATAGTTATCAAGGATTGTGTCGTCGAAGGTAACTTTGGGGAAGAGGTGACTGTCTTCTGTCTTTGTAGAGGAACTTCATGACCAATCGATTTTACTAGTTCGTTAGAACAAAATGACTTCAGTACGGAATTTAAGTACGATCCAAATTGTGAAAACCGATTCTTCAATGACTCGGCGAAACCCCTTTCCATCTCACTATTATGATAAACGACGGGGGGACCACGTCCGGTATTACGGAAAACTTCCATCGTTCTTTCCGGAACGCCAGAAACGTCAGGCATATAGATGATCTTGTCATTGATTATGAATGCAGAGGTCATGAATGGCTCAGTGGTATTATCAGTTTCGTTACGGAATCTACCGTGCTCAACTGCCATCAGTTCCAGTCTATATGTTCCAGCTACAAAACTATCCATATGTCTCAGAGCAACACTCAAGGGGACAATCCAACTCAGTGAGAGATGGACAGAAAGGTGACAAATGGAGGATCAGGAAACACTGACCAGGTACTGCTTGTATTGTGAATCCACCCACTTTGAAAGGTACATACTCTTCGAAAATGCGGAAATTTAATGAAGGACTGTGACTTAGCATTTTGACCTTGACCATCACTTTGAGTAGGCATAAAGGGTGACGGAAAGAGAAACAATACTCACACAGCTCCACTTCCCTTCGCCTTGGATGTATCCGTCAAGTAAGGAAAAATGCGTTCAATCTCTTCATACGTTTTCTTATCACAATGAACATTGAGAGTGAATTGATAACGATCAGTAAATTGACGTAAGTCATCCAAACCCAACATGGCGTCCATATCTGTTTTTTTTAAAGTCAGTTCGCATCCAATTGACTCGCAAGTATCACAAGTGACACAAGTAGATAGATGACTCACGCCCATGAGTTATCAACAAATCAAATTTAGTCACGTTGTTAGGTGGAAACCACTTTTCTGCCGCCGAACGAAATGTCTTACCACAGTCTATCAGTAAATCCGTTCGTTCATCATCCGGTTCTTCCAGACGAAGTAGAATACTTGTGTTGGCTCGTTTATTCTTCCAACCCTCAGGCACTGTCGTATCGATAGCATCATGACAAGAGGGACAAGATATGTGATCAAGCATGTCTTGCATAGTAGCAGGGATACCTCCGAGAGACGGTCGATCTTGGATAGAATCACCGGTCAGACAAGTCACTTCAGGCAGAGTGCCAGAGGGACCGGTCCCAATGAACAGCAAATCGAGGATCGTTTTCTTCTTGTGCTCTTTGACAGTAGGAGTGGTTGAAGATGAGTAATCGGCGAGGGAGGGAGTGGTCATTGTGAGTTGTTGAGTGAGTAGTATCGTGGGACACTGACAACAGGTCTGGATATATAGTGTGTAGTGTGACACGCATGACAAATGGGTGTAGTCTATGGTGGGTAGTGAATGGTGGAGAGAAAGTTTGAGAAGGGTCCGGTGATCCGGTGAACTCAGAAGGCATTGGGTATTTTTTCCCACGTGTTTTCCCGATATACTCCCGGCCGATCGCGGCCGAGACAGAAGACTGACTTGGTCATCCTCCTCACTCACCACTCGTCTTCGTTTTTACACAGCTTTTACCTCTTCTTTATCTTTCTCCCTTGTACATAGTCTTTCAAACTTCGGTAGTGTTCATATCTCTTACCAAGAAATATATCCTATTCGTTCCGGATCAGTTGAGAGTCGAACAACAAAGAGATGGGTGATCTGATGAGTGACAAACCTTTGATCCTTCACAGACCACTCGTACTCTTCTCCGTTCGAATCTGCTCGTCATCCGTCCGCCTTCCACCGTATTGTTGCTGACCCCATACTTCTCGCTAGTTCTCACCAGTACGACCGATAGCGTCGCATTCACTACAACTACCTCTTCGTCTTCTTCAACCTCTTCAGCTTCTTCCGATGGTTCTTCTAGCAACTCTGGCTTTTATAAAAATGTCAGTCTTCTCATAATCTCGAATCATATAGCGATTCCTTCCTACTCATCTCATTTGCACATACACCTTTTTGGTCATGCTCAAATGCCTCTTCCAGTGTGATATGTTCAGCTCTCTGTCTCACTCCTCACACTTACAGACTCTACGATTAGTCGCCGGTAAAACTGATCCCCTCATCCCACCACATTCGTCGCTATCGTGTAGAGTTTCACTGATTTTCAGCTCTTTTACATCCTTATCGGTCTTCTTGGAGGCTTCGCCGCAGTCTCCGTCATCTCTCTCTGGCGTGCTAGACGTAGACGTGCGGCAATCCTGAATGAAGCCCTCAGGTTAGGTGTCATGATTCCTGGTCTTCCAGGTTACGTACCCATCAGAGACAGGGGAAATCCACTTTGGCAGAGGACGGATGGGAAGTATATGCCGGAATGGTGGGAGGTGGAACCCGAGAAGAAGTTGGATGAGAAGGAGATTGAGAAGGGTATGATAGAAATTGACACGTCGTTTGGATATGAAAAATTGGTGGGTGACATCACTTGTCAAATCGACTATCCTTTGCGGACTGATGGTTTCATCACCAATCACTAGAGAGATCAAACGCACAGATGAGGCACTCACCGACTCATTCAACTCCTCTTCGTCTGATCATGAGGTTTGAAGTAGAGAGAGATGATCCTGACATACCAGAATCCAGTAGCGCTCGTTCCTCCACAAGAAAGACCCGCTCCAGAACCTATTCCAGTATCCAATCTTCGTTATTTCCCCAACCACCTCGCATATCGTTCAGCTTCCCCTATCACTCAGTCTCCATCAGCCATCATAGATGCTTCGAATCTAGGCGCTCTGACCGGGAAAGATGTGGATATGGTCTTCATGTTACGCATGCCGGTCGAGAGTGATAGTCCGGACTCTCTTGCGGGAGTGGACAGCGTGACGAGGCATTGGGATGGGGTTCAACTAGGTATTTCTAGAATACGAGTGGAATGATATTCTCTTCGGGTATAGTCGGCATGATCTTATAGACGTTGTATTAGTATGCATACTTGTACCAAGGACTTCCAATCATGACCTTTGTATTGAAATAGATTGTCCGAGTACAGAGGACAGGAAGACAAAGACGTACTAGAATGACTTCAGGCACGGACGACATGACCGAATTTCCTTTTGTTCTCTCCCCGGTGAATTTTCAACTTTTTGCACTCACTCTATTGTTTCTCACTGAACGATCTCATTCGTACTGATGACCTCGCGGCTTCAGCCTACAGATCTACACAAGCGACTGAAAAGGCCGAGTCCAGGGTATGCAAGGGTGTTATCCGGAGACAAAACGATTTTGTTCACTCCGGAAGATGTTTCGACATGTCCGAATTGACAGAGACCCCATTACTTTGTCTTTCTCGTTCAACTAAACACACCTACTTTCAGACTCTGATATTGATATGATTTCGACTAAAGTAGGCCTGAATATAAAATAAATCTCATCAATCAGTTCATACAAGAAGACACGAGGTCATATCTTACTCCACAAATCCTCGTACTAAGCCACGTTGCATCGAAGACACAAATATAGACGATCAAGCCTCGGAACACTTCTTATCCTCATACCCCCAATCGAGTCATCCCCGTTTGTCAAACGTGTGAGAAGTGTGAGAATCATATATTTAGTAAATTGTACGTTTCTTTCCTACTCACATTGCGTCGAGGCTTACCATCTAACAGATATTATAGGTATTCCATCGAGAAGGAGGTTTCAAGGATTGTGATAAATGATGTCGTCCTCCAATTCGACAGATACACCTTCATCTCCTTTAGAACCTACCACTCCTCCTCAATCTTCTATCAGTGTTGAAATTACCCTTCCGACTCCATCACCAGCATCAACCTTTCGTAATCGAGCTTATTCCATTGATTCACCTTCGGCTGAAGGAACTTTTCGTAAAGGTCATGGGAGAAGTGTGAGTTTCGATCATGATATTCACGATGAAGAAACTTTTAAATCAAAGGGAGAACTCCAGAACCTAAATATCCTGAAATACAATATCCCTCAAAGGAAATCATCAACTATGACAGATGAAGATACTCTTCTAACGGAGACGGGAAAATCTTTGACAATTGGAGAAAGAAGGAAATCTCCTCCTAAACCATTATCATTCATTTCTCGTCAACCTCGTGGTCCACCTTCCGCAGGACTCATCTCACCTTTTTCAATATCGGCAGGATTAGAAGTTTCCAAGTCGTCTCGATTATCCAATACCGCATCTGCTAAAGGATTATCTATAGTTCCAGCATTATCAAAAGGTCTACGACATTCAGTCATTGGATTACCTGGGACACATAGTATTTGGTCGCCTAGTCTCACGGGAGGATTAGGTAGAGGATGGATATCACCTGCTCTTGGAAGTGCTAGAAGTGTAGGTTCAGCATCGAGAAGGGGTTTATCAGTTGCTGTAGTTACGGATGGTGGGGAGTTGATAGCTGAAACACCTGCCACTCCTGGGTTAGGACCAAGAAGAGGTAGTGTGATATCGGAAACTTCAGTGAACGAAAGTGCCAAAATCGATCCTAAAGCTAAAGAAAGTGAGTCAAAACTGTCCTTCTTCTCTTATTTCCCTTCCGGGATTATGGTGAGGATGTATATATGCTGATTATAGTCATTTTATGTCGTTATTATCATACTCCAGGATTGACATGTACTTCCAGACCATGTAGATTCGTTCATTCCCTCGAAGGCGTAGTACCTCAAAGTGCCAAACTTCCGATTGACAAATATAGAATGTTATCACCACTCAAAACTCCAGGACTTGACCCCACAGGTGGTATCTTTGCTCAGGCTCAAATGACACCGAGAGATAATGATTCCACTGAGATGTTGAAAGATGCTGAACCGGGTGAAACGGTGATTCGTCCTAGTGATGAGGGAGAGGTGGTCGGTCAGGTATTCCTTATGAGTGGTGGAGGGAAGGGTCCGGTGGGAAAGAGTAAATCAAAGTTCAAAAGTGAGTTATACCCTGGGAATCTCTTGAGAATTTGACTTATTCGATAGCTGTCAAATGTAACGATTATCAAGAAGGTCATTGTCCTTATGGCGAATATTGTTCTTTCATACAGTCAGTTTAGGTTTTTATTTCACGAGTAGGTGGCTGATAATCAGTGAAGAACCAACGTTGGACCGTACTAAAATGGAGGAAACGCCTCCTCAGATAGTCGAGGGGGTTTTGAACACTTCGAATTCATCCAATCCATCTATTATCTGGTCTAGACGTTCATCTCTCAACTCGGAAAAAGCGCCAAAGGTAGAACCAGCAGCTTTGAAACCCACCAACGCTTGGAATCGACCTCTATCTTTCATCATCAGTCAACAGAGCAACAGAGCCAGCGATACCGATGGAGAGAAAAAACGTCATTCATTCAACAATACTTCAATGGACGGGTTTGAACAGTCTTTTTCGCAATTGAAATCAATCCCTTCCGTCAAGATCGATGAGACGTCGGTGGATAAACAACGTGGAGGATTATCAGCATTTGCTCCTCCTTTCTTTAAAGAACCATACAAGGTTGACGAACATGGAGAATTGGTGAAAGATCCAAAATTGTCTGAAAGAGATATCAACATTCCCATTCTACCGACTACCAACAATACAGAGACGACGAACAAGAACGAAAACAAAGTATCAGCTTGGTCTAAAGGTCCTCCTAAGAATTTAAGAAAAGTGACAATTTCCGAAATACCCCCTTCTACTCCTGCTCATCTTCGACCTCCTCCAACGGCTTATTCAGTCTATGGAACAGATTCTGATCCTGCAACTCCTTGGGATCCAGCAATTCGTTATCTCAAACAACAACAAGCAGATTTGAATAAACTTCAAACAAACATCTCTACGAAGATTTCAGAAGATGTTGAAGAAAATCAACCTATCAATCCTGAATATTCCAATTCGATATTCGAACCACCTACACCACTTCCATTGTCTCCACCCGTTTTCGATCCTTATTATCCATGGGGAATGCCAATGTCTCCTATAGTACCAGAAGGAACTATACTCCCTGAGATCCCTGGTGGATTAGGTGTCATGTGGACACCATCAGGTTGGGCTGTACAAGATGCAGCTATGAAAAACGCTTTGAGATCTACGGAAATCAAATTTTTAAATCCAAATTCAAGACGTGGTCGTCCTAAAGAATATTATCGTTCAAAACCTTGTAAATTCTTTAATGAAGGTTTTTGTCCACATGGGGATTCATGTTCTTATCAACATGTACCTAATTTGAATCTTTCATCAGAATTATCAACATTCTCTTCCATGTCCAAGTCTAATCTAAATTCCAACTTCAACTTCAATTCCAAATCCAATTCCGAAACGGAAAATGAAGTTATGAAAGATGAGTTTAATGATTCAAACAAGAAGAAAGAAGAAGAAGGGAAAATCAATTTGAAAATCCATACGATCCCATGTAAATTCTTCAATTCTACAAGAGGTTGTAGTAATGGTGATAATTGTACTTTTTTACATACTCTGGTTTTACCACCCGAAGTTCCAATGGTGGAAAAACCGAGACCTTGGAGAACGAAACCTTGTAGACATTTTCAAGTTGGGACTTGTAGATTAGGAGATGCTTGTCATTTCGCACATGTTTTAGATCCTAATTTTAAAGATTACGAACCTAAAGATACACCTTGTAGACAATGGGCAATGGAAGGGAAATGTGAAATGGGGAATAGATGTAAATATAGACATGTTGAAGTGGGTGGAACGGAAGGAGTAACGGAGGAAAGGTTGGCAAGGACTTTTGAAGAGGTTAGAAGGAAGAAAGAGTTGGAGGAGGAAAATGAAGATAGTGATGAGGATGATGATGATGATGATGATGTGGAAATTGTAAGTTAATCCTTACTCCTCTCATATTGTATCTTTCCTCTAGATATAACCTCAAAACTCCATTTACTCCTATAATCTAACGTCAGCGGATGTATTTTACCAACCCCTCAGACATGACATTATATTGTCCGTCCCCCTCTACGCATTGGGCATCGATGGAATAACACTGGATTTGACGTCTTCTGTCAGGATGGTTTTTGGCCTTTGGAGTCGGTATTCACCATATCAAGTTGGAGATTAGAGAAAATGTCCTAATTCCCAGGTGACAGAATACACCTCACCCATCTCCGCGTCGAAAAGTCCTACGATGAAAGCTTGGCTTTCGAGTGTGCGAGGGTGAGATATTCGACTCGAAATTACGAACATGAAGGGGATGAATGTTGGATCGAGTGTCTCATGACCATACTTGTATGTTGAAGTCGGACTTTTGAAAGGTTGATATTTAAGTTAGTCGAATTGCATGACTTGTATGAAATTCATGCTTGTTGCTTGTGTCCTTCTGCCTGAACTCCCCACGTTGTCCTGGGTGTCATAATCGATTGATGGCAGAGTAAGCTTAAGTTAGGTAAGATGAGTGAGTAGAGTACTCGAGTGGAGTAACTTTACTCGTACTATTCCAATGTGGCGACGCCGACGCCGCTTTAACGCCTGGAGAGAGGGAGAGGTCCTTTGTAAGTTGAAACATTGCGAAGAGACCACCGTCTTCCGCCAATAGCATTGAGTTTCGTCACTCCTACTAAGCTCACAGGACACGTCATGCATAGACACTGTGTCCCTCTGACCCCTGTATGATTCACCTTACTGCCGAGTCCGACTTGATGCCTTGGCGGTGGGCGGTGGCAGGCTCAGGAGAGGGGAGGAAAACCAAAGCACGGATCATATCAAGTCGCGAGTGATTTTCCACTTTTTCTTTTTTTGTTTATTAGCGATCCTAGCATTTTTGACGCATTGACCCCTCCTCCTTCGCTCGCGCTCGGATCCTTCAACCCCCTGAACCAATACACTCATCCGTTTCATCTTGTCCTTTTCAACCATCTCATATCTTACTTCTCTTACTCTTACTTCTTACTCTTTTCTCAAACTCGTATTCGCTTTGGACGACAAACCTCACGCTCTTTGACAGACATTCTCTCATAACTTAACTCCTACTTCCTCAACACACCATCGACCATCGACCATCAACCATCAACAATCAACAATCATCTAACCTCGAAAACTCGAGTGTCGACGACGACAACACCGCTACAGGTCGAGACGATCATATACGAGTATAGCTCGTCCCTATACTTCAAAGTTACTATTGAACATACTTGTATTTAGTGATTCCTGAAGCAAAGGTGAAAAACATGTTGAGTATCGTTGTTGTTCTCGCGCTGATTCATTGTGAGTTTTTGGTCCTTTTTTCAAGTGGGAATTCAGGCTGATGATTTCTTCCTTTCCTTCGATACGACCTCACTACATACCCTTCACTTTGTCTTGCATCATTTCTTTTCGAATTGCACCCACTTCACGAACACGTACGTGCACGATGGACTGGATTGGAACTTGTAATCATGGTGTATTACACTTTGCATAAACAGCCGTATTAGCCGTCGACGGATGTACCCGTACCGCCGTCGTTCAGGCTGGTGACACTTGCGATTCCATCTGTAAGTTCATCCTAACTCAGTCCTTCGTCAGACACCATCTACCATCATGTTCTCACTATGTCCTCGAAGAGTATGCTTCGACATGAGAGAGAGTTTATAAGAGGTGACCAGGGCTAACGCCACCTCTCCCACTTACTTGACAACACGCCATCGACCATCCACTCCTTACCCTCCTTTGACAACACCACATCTCCCCATACAGCCCGACAATATGGAGTATCGACATTCCAACTTGCCCTAGTCAACGAGGCATCTATCGATGAGAATTGCGATAATTTGAACCCTGGTGACACTGTATGTTTGGGTGTCGAAGGTGTGGATTGTACAAAAGTGTATACTGTCGTGGAAGACGAGTGGGTTCCTTTCTTTGCTTCTCACCCTTCCTTTACTCCACAATTGTCCCTCTGTCAAAACCATCTCAACCTTTCTCCTTCCCTCTCCCCCGTCGCGCCACGTGCACTCTGACCTTGGCACTCGAGGTTTTTGCCATTGGTTTGTCACACGATTGTCAGATGAGTTGAGGATGAGAGATCGACGTTGACAGATGACTGACTTGCAGCACTTGCGACGGACTCATCGGCACCTATGGCATGTCAAACGATACGCTTTACTCGAACAACCCTCAAATTGACGCACCTTGCGATAACATTTACGTCGGAGAAGTACTTTGCGTCGATACTAACGCATTCTCTTATCCTACATACAACGACACTTTGTACCAGGTGAGGCTTCTTCTATAACTCTGTGTCTGACAACCTCCCTCCTCGAAGCCATCATCACTTTCACAATCACTGTCGTGTCGAGTGCCGCGATATCATCTCTGAGGTTGATAATATCATTGTTGAAACAGGAAGTATACTCACTCACAGGTCCTCGCTTGGACTTACGTGCCACTCTGCCCGGAGTAAACCCTACTCTCTATCCAACGGGAGATAATCCACTCGCACACTTTGAACGCTCTGGATGAGCTATGATGTCTTTGTCTCGCTGTACGAATGAGTGTCTTGACGCTATTTTAGGAACATTTGATAAGAAAAAAGAGGCTTTGTGCGCTGGTAGCTTCAGAGATGAAACGATGAATTTGTTCACATTGTTCAGCCTGCGCCAATCTTGAATTTTTTGGTCAACTTTTGAGCTGGTCAGTTCCTTCGATATGGTCTCTGAACAGACACTTCCTGATGTCTTTCATCTTCCTAATGGTCATAAAGGCCATCTTTATTAGCCACTGGGTGACGGTCAAGTTGCACAGCGTACAGCGACCTTGTATGACGTTTGACATTTGGGTGGTGGTAACGACCTGTTGGACAATACCCGAACGACCATCTTCATCACCGACCACTACCAACTCATGTCTGTACTTCTCTGTGACTCTTCGTTCGACTTTAGACCACTTGACTCATGAGCAATGAGCTGGAGCCAGTAGCTAGCTAGTAGCTCTTAGTTCTTCACAGTGCTGATATCACATTATGTATCCTATAATCGTTCCAAGTCGCCAAAACGATGTGGCCTCAGGACTCTCATCCCTCAACCCCAAGGACCATCGATTCAACCTCGTCCGCTTCCCACCTCCTTCAAATCTCCTTCTAAGTGAGAGGAGAAGGTATCATGGCCAATGCCAGCGTCCTCCTCTCCCCTTCTGCCCTGGAGGTCACCCACTTCATCTATCTATGTTCTCAACGAACTATTCCCCTTGTCTTCCTTGTCAACGTCTCGGGGTATACGGTCGGGGAGAAGGCGGAGAGAGGTGGGATAGCCAAAGATGGGGCCAAAGTGGTTAGAGCGGTAGCACGAGCCAAAGTTCCGAAGTTTACCGTGGTCGTAGGAGGTAGCTATGAAGCTGTGAACTACGGTAAGCTGTCTCGAGAATCCCTTTGGAATAGCTGACGGTTCAGGCATGTGCGGCAGAGCGGTCAGCTTCGTATCAAACGTAAGGATCAGTTGATAAGTAGTACTACCCTCGATTTCTATGGATGTGGCCCAATACAAAAATATGCGTCATGGACCAAACCAATTATCATCAGTCATACAGACTGTGTCGAGTAAGCGTGGGTCATACACGGATGAGAAGAAAGAAGATAGGTATCAAGAGTTGAGAGAGAAGATCGAGCGGCAGAATTCGGCTTTATGTTTCACCGCTAGAATCTGGGTAGGTGCATGGTGGGTGTCACAATCCCCCCAAGTCTGCCTGTCCTGCCACATCACAGAGAACGACGCTGATGTCAAGGATGACGGGATCATCGCTCGGTCTGGTAGGGGATATACTTGGCCTAGGTCTTGAGCTCGCACTGGAGGAAGAAGCGACATGTCCGATTGATCATGGAGAGTGGGTGATTGGGGTGTATCTAGGATGTGACAGTAGGTGATGTACTTTTTTTCACTTCTACACCTCATAAGTTGAGAACTTTGTACTACTTCATGCTTACTTGTACTCAGTACATCATGCTTCTTCCTCCTGCCCGGCATGTATATGTATGCGCAGTTATACCGGTAAAGTGCCACGTGTGAGTGTGAGCTGAAGGCTACGAGGTTCATGAAGACACGCCACGGCTTGAGGGACATGGGAAGGGACCTGAAGCCATTGACAAGCATGTTTCACCTTTGTGCCAGGGTCAATACCGGAACATGAGTCAAGTCAATTGGACTGAAGCTTGATTCATAGAGCGTTTGACCCATCCCTTGTACAGCTGGACAAACGCGTCGGCGGGCGCGTCGAATCGGTGTTTACCTTACACCAGGAACCCGATAAGCCGGGACCGAACTTTTCTTCCTCTCAACTACTGTAGAGTACAAGTGACCTGCAGCCTAACCCTCAAAGTCTCCATAAAGGGCAACGGCCGAAGAATCAAAAGAACCAAATAGCTCGATCTCATCATCAAATGAACACCCCAAAACTGAAAACTCAAGCTTGAAGCTCTCTTCTCTCTCATTCCCCGAATCATGACATAAACACAAAGAAGCATGATCCCGTGGCGTCAAACTTGACACTACTCTTGGCGAAGGAACATATCTCACTTGGTTTGTCTTATCCGATGGGTTAAAATAATCTCGAAAAAGAAGATTTAGTCTTTTCCAAACTAAATGAATCATCTTTATCTCTTTTCTTCCGTTTACTTTCCTTTCTCTCCTTATCCGCCTCTACGTCTTCCCATGTATATTTGTTATCTTACCTACTGATGGTCCAGACGTCTCAACGACCAGACAGGGAAGAAGTCGTTTGGAAATTTGGGGATCAACAAGTCAACAATACCTCGTGATTCACCATTAACTTAAGTGGTACTTACGATTAAACATCTTCTTTCCTCACTAACTTCTTTACTTTTTCATTCTTCTCTTCAAATATCAGATATCACACATTCTTTCTTCAAACTTTTCATCTTTCCAACGACAACCAATTCACAAACTTTCAAGTCGAATTCAAAGTCATTCTCAATCAAGTTCGACCATATAAACCACACGACATAACAATGCTCCCTTCTATCATCCTTCTCTCTCTGACCGCTTTGAGCGCATTCGCTATCCCAGCTCCTGATCCTGAACCGGCTCAAGTACCAGGTCATCAACTTCGTCAAGCTACTAGAGATTCAGTAATTTCAGCATTAAAACGTGAAGCTTTAGGATTGAAAAGACGTCAAACTACTGCGGCACCTTATCCTACTTGTCCTAATGAACAAGGTCAAGATTCAGCTCATCCTTTCCCCGCTGCTGTTTATCTGAACACTTTGGGAACTTATAATGAAGAATTTTCAGTCGTCGGGACTGCCATGTCTGCGACTTTAGATGAATGTTTGGAAACTTGTAGATCTACCACTGGTGAGTCTTCCCCCCATTCCTTCCTCACCTCTCAGACATCTGATTCATTTCCTTCCCTTCTCTTAATTTTCACCTTGACGAACAACCTCCTCCGTTCGTTGATTCGATTGCGCAATTACCGTGACATTTCTCGTCTGGAAGTATACCTCTCCCCTTGTTTCGAGCAGACTCGGAAGAAGTCTACATGTTATTCGCTATGATCGATCCTGAGCTTCGTAATTTCGACGTCCACGAAAACGACGAAGCAAAAAGAATGAAAAAAGAAATGATACTGATACATCACAGGATGTGTATCTATCAATTATAACCCAAACAACAACCCAACTTGTTCTTTACTCAACACGATGGAAACCAACCTTCAAGCTTATATGGGTGTCACATACGGTGTTGTCGGTACTGATTGCGCTAGCAATGCTGTCAATTGTGAGTATTTCTCTCAACTTCTCCCTCTCCCCTTTCCCTCACCTTCCCCTCTCTCCCTCACGATGTTCTTTGTCACAATTCATCCCATGTGAGATCCCCAATTGCATTCTTCGAACATAACATCCCTAGGTGAATGATACCATCGAGGTGACTTGGCCCATAGATCAAAATGACATACACTCCTCGGTCAAATAACATACACTAACTCAATAGCCAACAACCAAGCATGTTGTAACGTCTATAGTGATACTGCCTAAACGATAACATCATACACTTCAATCTTTATCTCCACACCCCATCGACTCACTTTCTTGTACAGTCTTCGTGTGATTCTTGGGACATTGAGATAATGGACAATTATTCTGATACGTCGGATGAACTTCATGTATGAATGATACATTTTTCACGCCGTCGTTGGCCTTCATGACAACATAACTTATCTGAAAACCATCTAATCTTTGAGGCAGATCCCTCTTCGCCATTCCTCCCGACTTGGAAAACCCTTGGCTCGTCCCGATGTCCACCGAAACCATGCCAGAGGGAAACAAGCTCATGCTTCATAGCCATAGACTGCGACGATCCAAGTACTATCGAGGACAAAAATACATGCATGTGATAAACTACTACGTGAATTGTAATTTTTGACTAGATCTTTCCATTTACGCACACTTGACGCAAACGACAATCACGCAGCGATATGTGACACATCCCGATCCCAATAACGGTGTCTTGCGACACCATCGAGGAACTTCTTCGAAAACTCAACACCCGTCCCAAGCGAATTGGCAAACACCACACCATTCTCCTGCACCACATCGCTCGCACCCTTGACACCCGTTGAAAAATCTCCAGGTAGACAGAGATCCGTGACGAACGGAACGGCGTTGCCTGTAGCACCAATCGTTTTGAAGTGCATGTACGCCTCTCGAACCGCGTGAATCAATCGACCTTGCTTGAATTTCTTGGCAAAAGCTTCGTCCGGCCCACCAACGAAAATGATCGCGTCGAAATGTGTCGAACGTGAGTTTTCGAAAGTAAACTCGGCAGTCAATGTCTCCCCTCCTGACGCCTTGACGGCGCCGGAAGCCACGCTGACTATCTTCGCCATCACCCCGGCAGCCTCCAACTCCGTCTTGAGAGGTGCAGCTTGCGAATAGTCGAAACCTGGTACGCAGTAGATACCCACTTTACGACCTTCGGCGGTGAATACTGATGCTTAGCGACGCCCTTATTGTCAGCAAGAGATAACCCACCTTGAGACTTTCCAGTAACCTGACTGAGATATTCCGACCTCTTTCCATGATTGGGGACCGCATCAGGGACCTTGACATCTTGCAAAGCTTCGGCTACTTGCAAGGCGAAATCGTGATCAACAAGGTTAAATCGTTCGATAGCGCTCTGTTGTACGACCGTCTCGAAACATTTGGAGAGCTCGAATTGCGCGGCCGCAATGATATGTTTCTTCTCGACTTCACTCATTGAATTGTAGAACAACTGAGCTTGACTGACAAACTCGTTGAACTTTGGACCGTGTGCACGCTCTTTGACACCGGAGACTTTTTCCGGATACGGGGCAAAGCCGCCTTCGGCGGGTGCGGTCAAAGGAAGAACGTCATGACGGTTGGGGTGATATGCCATGCGGTTTGACTTGCTGAACATGTTCGGCTTGCCATCACGTTGATTCGTGGCGAATGGACAGACGGGTCGGTTAACTGGTATATCACCAAAGTTGATGCCGAGACGAGTGATCTGAGTGTCTTGATAGGAGAAATTACGACCAGCCAGGAGAGGATCACTAGAGAAGTCCATACCGGGTACGATGTGCTGAGTGCAGAAAGCAACTTGCTCGACTTCGGTAAAGTAATCGACGGGATTGCGGTTCAACGTCAATGTACCAATGTTTTTGACGGGTACCAGATCTTCGGGGATAATTTTGGTAGCGTCAAGTAGGTCGAAATCGAACTGCCAAGGTCAGCGCAGTTCCGCGGCAGACCGAGAGGTGCCTACCTTGTGCTCATCTTCCTCGGCGACCAGTTGCACTCCAAGCTCCCACTTAGGGTACGCGCCCGCCTCGATGGCATCCCACAAGTCCCGACGATGGAAGTCTGGGTCTTGTCCATTAAGCTTCAGTGCCTCATCCCATACGAGGGAGTGAGTGCCAAGATGTGGTGTCCAATGGTATTTGACAAAAGTGCTCCTGCCCTCCGCGTTGATCAGACGAAAGGTGTGAACTGAACCTTAGCTCATTTGACTCCAGAGAATGAATACTGCCCACCTCCAAATCCTTGCATCATACGGAATGACCGTGGAATACCACGATCTGACAGAATCCATTGCTGCATATGGGTGGATTGCGGGTGCAAGGATAAAAAGTCCCAAGCGTTGTCGTGAGCAGTCTGGGCCTGAGGAATTTCATTGTGCGGCTCAGGCTTGAGGGCGTGAACGAGATCGGGGAACTTTATAGCGTCCTGCCGGTCAGATCAAAAACCTGATTGTTCACCTCTTTCACATACCTGAATGAAAAACACAGGCATGTCGTTACCAACTTTGAAGTCAGCATCGGACCGGTTTGCGAACAGATTTGCCTTGAGGGCAATGTAACTCACCCAAATCCCAATTACCTTCATCGGTGTATAATCTCGAAGCGAATCCACGAGGATCCCGCACGGTGTCTGCACTTCCACGAGATCCACCCACGGTGGAGAATCGTACATAGGCGGGAGTGGTTTTTCCCGTGTCTAGGAAGATCTGTCCGTCAGAACAGGTCTCATCGACCGGATGACACGTACCTTGGCGCTAGTGATTCCCGTCAAGGGGATATGGAGTTTGAACTCTCCAAACGCAGAAGCCCCGCGGGCGTGAACAACTCGTTCCGGAATTCGCTCATGGTCGAAATGACTGATCTTTTCCCGATTGTGGAAATCCTCTAGGACAGTCGGTCCTCGAGCACCAGCTCGAAGGGCTTTGTCTGTGTCCTCCTCCGTAAGTAGAGTAGGACCTGAGAGACGACAGACTCACAGAGACTTTTGTTCCAAAGTAAGTTGTCAATGGAGTCGTGCTGTCTTGGTGTATAGTGAAAGACTCCATCTGACGGGCCTTAGCATCACCGACAGTCGAGTTGACTACTGAGCTTTCAGCGGATACGATCGATAGGTGGGGAGAAGGACGAACCCTTGTCAGCCACTTGGTGCAATACTTGAGCCATCGTGACTGTTTTTGTCTATGCTAAAATATACGTAGGGCTGTATGAAAGGCGACTAGAGCGAAGTAGTGGCAAGAATAGTGGAAGGGAAGTCGATTGGGGAAGAATGGAAATCTGGATGAGACAAAGGTGTCGTCTATAAGAGGGGGCGATCATGACGTACGTCGGTGGCCGTGGGATGTTAACCGGCTGATGGCACAAAGCAAGAGATCTGGTTGGCCAGCAACCGTCCCCACTAGTTCATTGCCGATCTCGACTGCATCCACGATTCACGATCTAAGCCAGGTCCCAGATCCCAGACGTCATAGGCCGGTCGAGACACGCGTGGCCAGCACGCCCAACAACCACGTGGCGGAATGCGGAGAAATGTGGGTACGTGGCGGCCATCAGGTTGGGGGGATTCCTACCATAAGTAGTACTCGTTGTCACGAGTCGTTCGAACACACGACCTGTTCGAACACTCCTCTGCTCCCCGGTAGGTTTTGGTGCCCAGAATTTCGTCCTGCTTGAGATCAGAGGCTGTTCGAACGGCTCGTGTTAACGAGTACAGCGTGGACGACTCCATATGCAATGCATCACCCTTCCTTTAAAAATGTTCCCGACTCATGGTACTCACACCTCAATGCTGGCCTCGCAAAGCACCAATTGGATGGCACCACACCGTCCACACGAGCGAGGCTACGGCTACCATTTCAGTTCACCCCAATACTTTACTTCTATACCCTATCGCCTGCTAATTTCAGTGTTAAAACACAATTCGCGACACGATCTGGACGGTTTGACTCCACAATTCAAAGGTATCGGACATATCAAATGGCGACATGTGACCTGTGCAAGTCAGCCATCGGCGACGCACAACACTTATTCGAAGATCGCCCTCGCTCGCCTACGACCCTACAAACAGGCTAGAGTGGTTCGAATATCATCCTGACCAATGCCCTACACCTGCCCCTCATGATACTGTAACTGACGATGATGAAGCTGATCCACACACGAGTAAGGAGAACATCGCAAGAGGGTGGAAAGTGTACATCGCCTCATGATTACTGGAGAAGTAAGGGTGGACGGCCATCAAGGTTCTGGCTGGGTCATGTCCCTCCACCACCCGCACCTCTGACAGCGTGCCATGCAGCTCTAGCTTACGAAGCGGCGATATTGACGACTGGCGTATTAGCGGCAACAATATACGACCTCAGAGATAGGGATAAAAAGGAGAAACAGGAACAGGAGAGACGGACTGACGCGCGGACAATCAGCGATAGCGATATCCATATCGAATACGACAGCACCTCTGAGGAAGAGAGTCTTATAATACCAGGAGCAGATGAGGACTTGGAAGTCGAAAGTGCTGATACATCAGTACCCCCTCAACGCCAACAGGAATATATAGAAAGACGCACCGACATACCAACATCTGCGATATCAACCAATCAACAGTCAATCGCAACGGACTTTCACGGAAACCGACAAATCATACCTGACCGGGCAACCGAAACGCCCAGTTCCACCATGGACCCATCACGTCCCCCATCGATCACCAACTCGCAAACCCCATCACACACCCAATCGAAGCCCACATCCTACCAAATGACAAACCTCCCGATCGTAAGCTCCGAGTTTCCCTTGCCCTACTCCAAGCCAGAAACAAACGGAAGAGAGATTGGCCGTCGAGTACATCCATACCAACTGATGAGGCGATAATTGAGGGTCCGGAGGGTGAAGCAATAGGCATACATATCAGTCAGTCACGATGACAGCTGGAGTCGATGATGAAATGGGGTACCGGCGGTATAATCACAGAGGATCAGTCACGCAAGATGAAGTCGGATCATCGAGAGGAAGTCGAAGGCGAAGGAGGAAAGTCGGGCAAAAATGAGGGGGAGGGGAGGGTTGCCCATCACTCACACAATAACGTCAAACAATGACGTCATGGGCGAGCTGTTCTTCTAGTGGCTAGGAAATTGTGTTGTGGTTGCGAGGAACTTCGACGCCGCAAAAACGCGTGTTCGATTCACGCACAGCTCAACTTTTGCGCACATCGGATTCTACCCGCGGTGCGCTGCCTCATGCATCGCTAAAAGACTTCGAAGTGGCCAAGCAGCTGTTCAAGAGGGGTGGTCTACGCAGAACTCGTGCTTCGACCATAAAACCTCGTTCAAACTCCCAGCCTTTTTCCCGTTGCCTTGTGCCCGACCCCTGTGCATCTTCTCGTCGTTTCGTTCCTTTGTTCCCAAGGTGCCACGGCGCATCCAAACATACGGCAAACGTAGTACGGCGTATGGCGACTGGCTCACAGGCACATGGGCCGAGCGTACGCCGCGTCCGATCTTCCTTGCAAAGGGATACTTTCTTCACCCTTTCCCATGAACTCTGGCTCTTACGGTCCTTTTCCCAAAGTATCAAAGTGCTCCCTCGCCCGAGTAGGGCAAATGCGATTCATGGTAGGTTTGACGTGACCGAGCTCGGCTCTCCCCCCTTGAACTTCTTTCTCTCCACCTTTCTCACTCTCTTCTTGACGGTCCTTGCTACCCCTCCCTCATTGACTCACTCGCGATCATCACTAATTTCTCAAACACAACTGTCTGACTTTGGTCAAGTAAAGTCTCATATACGAAACAATACCCACCACTCGCTTCCACTGCGTGAATCTTACCCATGAATACTTGAAGGAAGTCGCTCCACAGGATAGGGACCGACGGGGAAGGTCTAGCGGTTTTGGGTCAACATCATGGCCCCTCCCGCTCGTCATGCGAGAGAAATGAAGCTTGTGGTAGTTGGTAGTGGTGGTGAGACTTCGTTCGCACTCTTCCCCCATAGTCGTACCATTTCACACTTGAAGTGGAAGATTGGTCTTTGACTGATGTCACAGGAGTGGGGAAGAGCGCAATTACTATCCGATTCACAACTGCTCAATTTTACGATCAGTACGTACCGTTTACTCAATCTTGCCCTTGCATATGCCGTACTACACCAGCCCAGAGGCCTCTTAAGGGATACGTTTCAAGTTTGCTTCCTAAAGATCATTCACCCGATTAGGGGATGGGGTAAATGTGTGTCGTGGAGAGAGGGGAAATGACTGCAGGATAACATTGAGCTTATTGACAGAGGTTATAATCCAACAATTGAAGATTCGTGAGTTTTGTCATGACGGCATGGACGGTAGATGGTCAAAGTCTCTGATTATATTCCAGATATCGAAAACAATTCGTGGTAGACGACGAAGCTGTTACATTAGAGATCCTCGATACTGCTGGACAGGGTCAGTTTTGTCTTCCTTCTCCCTACATCTCAAAACCCTTTGCAGCCTTCTCTTTACCACAATAAGGTATCCTCATTGTGAGCTGCCCTCTGGCCTTTACTGATACTTATCTCCGAAGGAGCAACAGCAGTCAGAATCAGATGCGACTCACGGTTTGGAGTTCCAGTTGAAGCTGATGACCAGAGGAATATGCAGCCATGGCAGATCAATGGTATACTTTCGGAGCGGGTTTTCTCCTCGTCTATTCTATCACCGACCGCCCAACTTTTGACTCCATTCCAGGCTTCCATCAAGATATTTTGAGGGTGAAAGATAGACCTTATGTTCCATGTGTAGTAATCTCGAATAAGGTGGGTCATTTGATCTATTCCGTTTCCTTCTGCCTCGTCATGCACCTTGACAAGTGCAAATGGACATTTGAAACTTGTATCTCCGCAACATTCCATTATAGACAGTCAAGGGTTCGGGACATCTACAACGATGCGCAATAATTAATGCAATGTTGTGGTCGACGTGGATGAATGGCTGACGAACAGTGCGATTTGGCACGATTACGTGCTGTAGGGCAGTTAGAAGGAAGAGATATGGCCCGTTCTATCCAAGCTCCCTTTATTGAATGTTCAGCAGTGGACGGTGTTAATGTGGATGTTGCATTCCGAGAATTGGTCAAGTTAGTGAGGAAAGAAGAGAGGGTGAGTCGTTCTTTTTCATGTAATTTCCTTGCGACAAATCCACTTTTCCCTGCATATCATACGTTTCAATTTCCTCTTTACCTTGCCAGGCCTGCCGAGTGACTTGGTCAGGGTGAAAACCGCGCAATAAGAGTGTCGGAAGATGAAGACTATCCATGGGGATAACAAGTTGGGTAACTGACAAGAAAGAGACAATCTCAAGCAGCTCAAAGATTACTCGCTCCTGCCGTTCATGAAGCCAAACCTTCCTCATCTTCACACTCCCGAGGGTGCTGTATTATCATGTGATTAGTTGATGCTGATGGGGACATTTTGTTATTTGCATGGATGGTTTGATGGGCGACGATGCATTTGGTTTCTCTACAACCTATTTGAGCCAACGTGTACACGCAAGAGTATCTCTGATGTATAGATATCAAGTTGTTCATGGAACCGGAGGACGGGAAGTGGAATTAGGACCGTCGATGATGGGTGGGACACGGTATATCAATGAATATTCGCTATTCGTCAGCTGCCATGAAAAGATAGAAAGCCGGGATGAAGATGATTGAAGTTGTGCACGGGTTGTAGGGCAAGGCTAGTTCAGGATGTTGACGAGAGATTCTTCTCTGCTGGATAGAGATGAGGACATATTGTGATGAAAGTGGAAGGAAAGTGTAAAAACGCACCTATCAGCAGCAGTCAAAGCCCAAGCTAATCTTCGCAAACCTAAATCATTCTGACCCACATCATGTGCGAGATAACCACCCTTCTGAGCCAACCTAACGGAATGTGCCAAATGTCCGCCCTTTCTGACTGGACTCAAATCCATCCTGTACGCTAATAACTTGGAAACCACCATCATATCATCCGTCGGATCATCTTCCTCGGCTAATTGCATAGCCAACAAACAAGTGTCGGTATATCTTTTAGAAGCAGCAAAAGGAAAATCCCCTTCGTCGGCCCGACCTTGACTGATCAGACCTGCCAAGGAAGGAGGTAACTTTTGGTTTTGCCCAAGAACGTTGAAATTGGTTTGTGTAGCATATGCCAAAAAGCAATAAGCAATGGCGACTGTGGTGGCGTCACCTCGGGCGATGGGACGGTGGTGTAAGTCTTGCCAATTCGAACGCCATTTTTCGGCATAAGCCTCGACGCCGATCAAGAGTTGGGAAGAGTCTTCGGTGAAAACATATCGGAAAAGGACATCTTGCTGCGGGACGGGAGGTAAATGATCCAGTAAACCCTGCACGGCTACCGCATAACGATCGATTCGACTAGGGCGTGTAGCTGAAGCTTTGTTGATCCTACGCAGATTTTCTGCGGGATCGATTTTACTCGGTCTTGAGGGAGAAGAAGACCTAGATCGTTTGATAGGTCTCAAATCCCCAGAGATTACTTCCTGGGGAGATATATTCGGAGGACCATTGTGGACACGTTTGACACCGGTTATAGGACTTGCATGACTTTCCAATTCGTCCAATTCATCTTGAGTTCGCAAGAGTGCTGACGAATCCCCACCAGTGATCTCGAGTAAATCGGCGATGGTCGATCGGGGGGGACCCAAAGGGACAGACGTAATTCGAGGTGGGGAACGATCTCCCCGCGTTTTTTGCAGATCCCGGTTCGGATGGGCGTCTTGAACAACCCATGTCGGACCTACGCCATGTTCGCTAGACGCATGCGTTCCTGTACGAGGACTGGACGAGTCTGATTCCGGCTCGTACGATCGTCTTGGTCCCGTCGTGATTGGACCTGTATCTGGGTGTTGAGTAACCGGGATCGAAGGATCATTCGGACCGGCATTGACGGGAGCGTGTGTCCACCAGCGTCGGGCTTGCTCATCTCGCCATACTTCGCGAGGGTCGTGTCGATCCCGTGGGTCAAATGGCCCGGACGGTCCCGGTCCAATTCCAGGTTGAGGATGAGGACGGGGCTGTTCCGGAGATGGGAGACCTCCATTGAGGTAGTTAAGGGAATGAGGATGGGTTCGTGAGGGATGTGGGAGAGAAACAGCTTGGGGTCGAGTGTCAGAATTAGAATTGGGATTGGGATGAGAACGTTGTGTTACCGGTCGATCAGAGTCGTTCTCTTTGTATGGATTATTATTCTCCGCTTCTTGTGAATAATCACATTGATGACCTTTACGAAGACATGAAGAGCATGCAGGTCGAAGTTGATCACACTGTTTGTAAGCTCCTTTATATGTCATAGTGAGAAGCCCGTGGCCCATTCAAACAGATGATGTGTATGTGGGTCGGAGGTAATGGGAACATGTATGGAATGCTCACTCTGATTTTGCGACGATGACAGAGCTCGCAGCTACTCTTCCTACTCTTCGCCCCGCTGCTCTTATTCGGATTCGCAGCCCTCTTCGGCGAGATGGTACGTTGACCCTGAGGTGTGTGTTCATGCGTCAGCGTCGTTCGAGGGTTTCCGGTGGGTTGTGGCGAAGGCGGAGTGGGGTAAGCGCTTGGTACCCATAACGGTCTGATGGGTTCTCGAACGTCTCGACTATCGCGGGACTCTGGAGGGGCAAAATTGAGTCTAGGAAGAGTTAGGTCGGGAGGCGAACCATTACGAGAAGGAGGATCTGATACTCCGGTCCTACTGGATTGAGGGTATATGGAGCGAGCCGATAAAGGTGGCGGAGAGATGGAACGATTATGTTCTAAGATACGGATTGGTGGAAGTTGTATAGGTGGTAATTGTGAACGTCGTTCGGACGAAGCGGAAGCAGGAGGGGAGAACATGGCGGACATGGTGATGTGTCTTGTACCGTTAATACAGAGGATGGATGACTGAGAAGAGAGATGTTGTTATGGTCCGGGTGATAGAAACGAGATTGAAGAACCAATATGATGAAACAGAGAAGTAGTACCGGGGACCGGGTAAGCGGGCGGAGAGAGAGTGAGAGGGATGAAGAGAGGATGAAGAGAAAGAAGGGGGGAGAAACAAAGTAAATCACGTAGCTCCTAGCTCCAACGGGATAGCAACGTATGGCACTAGTCTAGGCTTTCTCAGCACCGCGCACCGCACGCCGCGCCGCGCCGCACCCCCAGGGCAAGGGGCGAAAGCAAGGGCAGAAAAGATGGGTATGATCGAGACCGAAACTCCGGACCGAGAACATGAAAGTGTCAAGGGTAAAAACGGAGGGTAAGGGTTGGGTCCGCAGTGTGGTTCTTTCACGGAATCTTGTGTTCCGAGGCGTTCTGGAAACCCCGGGACCTGGATAAGAGAGGGAAAAGCGAAATTCGAATTGAAAAAAGGGATTTTTATGGCGCAAGAGGCGAGGGACAATGACCGACGGGAATTGAATGACTTTGGGACTTCGGAGATGAATCGCCGACCGAATTGTTCTCCTCAAATGTGTGTCTTTATTTTTGAGACCGAAAGTAGAGAAATCTCTTTCCGTTCCTCCGTTCCATAACCCTTTCTGATCCCATCAAAATCATCGGATCATCCATGCAATCCTCTGAACCGATACTTTTCCTCTCTTCCCTGCCGAAGTGCCGAGAATCGGGAGTCCAGAACATTTTACCTTTACTTTTCATTATGAAGCAAAGCCCGAAGGCTAGGCGTGTGATACGTGAGAAATTGACACTTTTGCATGCTATTCAAAAGTCGATCATTCAAGTGTCTCTCGGCGTACGGTGTACGGCGTGCTTTACTCTTCTCTTTTCACGACTTACGGCCCTGAGTGCTCGTCTTCCACTTCTACCCTTCAAATGCTGCGGCGTACGGGCGTGTTACATGCGAAATGCGGCGTCGGATCATGTTTCTCCCGATTCAAAAAGCCTAAAAACTCTCCTTTACATCCGGAGATTCCTTCTTTCGGTTTTTTTGCTGTGCTTCATTCGACTAGTCATAGACCTCGAAAACACTTTCTTCTTTTACCCAAAACGAATGCAAAGTTCTCAAGGATGCTTTGATCGTCTACCGATCTCCGACAGGCCCGACACTAAGGGGTAAAAGCTAAGCTCACATAGAAATGAGACCGATCGGCGGTACTAGGAACTCTATCCCTCGCTTCGAAGTTTAATCAAAAACCGTCGGCACCCCGGCAAACAAAAAAAAAGGAGAAAATCATCATTGGACACGGACACCGAGTCTCGGACCATACTTGTACCTTTTCTTCCGTCTCATGAGGGTTAGACGTAAGGCACTAGCTCGTACGCCCCTGTCCGATCAGTCCAAAAACGACGTAATTTATCGATTGAACGCTCCACTCTGCTTTTAGCAGCCTCCACTTGGGAAAATTCATATCCCAGCAACCGGCCCTACTTACTAAGATTTTTTTTTGGATAAACTTCCATCCACTCCCTCAACAGGTCAAGTCGAGTGACTTCGGCCAGTAGACACACTCGGGGTGAAGGCCATGAATCGTCGAGCGGCGTTTGAACGGTTTACCCCTCTTGTCGATCGACGCCGATCTCGCCCTGAACTCTGTTCTCTCCGCCGAGGCTTGGCGCCCTGAAACGGGTCTAATGACATACCACCGCTTTCCGAAAATCACGGAGCGGAGATCTGCCTGGATTCCGGTCGCAGCAGAAAGCACGAGCAGATGATTCCGTCCGCGGCCGGTTGTGCCGCTTGTGTGTGCGATGGAGAGCATTGGTGGCAAGTGGCGGAAGGTTTTGTATGCGCCTCTTGTTCCTCTATCCGCCTCTTCGGCTCTAGGAATGATTGTGCAAGAATCGCAGGACGTGCTGTGTGCACTGTGCAGGGATGCAGCTACCTCTCACCACCTTTAGTGTGATGACGGAGATCGCTGATCCTCTTGGCAGGGTATGTGGCAGGGGAATAGCCGGATAACGATGCACCCACATGGCCACATGGCCACATGGAAGCAACATGGAACATGCAGCATGCAGCACATACATATTTGAATACCACTACAATTGATACCAGGTGATCATCGAAATTCCATCATCCTCCATCAACGGGAATAATTCCACCGAACTGCGCTAGACCTTGACTCACTTGGCCGCCGCAAAGCCAACGGCGTTTCTGCCGAGATCGTAGACGGTGACCACCTTGCGGAGGAACACATCACCGACGATCCAGAGAGGTCCGATGGGAGCAGGTATATCCATACCGGTGAATGATGAGATGCAAGTACCACCAGCGTTGAGCACGTAATCTTCGCCCTTGAGCACCCAGTCGATTCCGCCCATGGTCAGGGACAATTCGGGAAGCGATGGCACCGTGTTGCAGTCGACAGTATATTGACCGTTCCATGACTTGGTTGCACCGATTCTCATCATCAGCACTTATCACCTCTTCAATGCAAGGTAACTCACTCCTTGTTCAGCATCTCGGCAACATCAGAGGGCATGACGATGAGAGAAGTACCAGTGTCAATGGCAGCGCCGGTGTTCTCCAACTCGAGCTCTTCTTCGCCAAATCCAATCTTCTCCAATTCGACCTCCCAGTAACCTTTACGTCTGATAGGCACATATTGGATTTTCCCAGTATAGGCAGAGTCATCAACACCACCAAAGATACACTCTCCACCGTCATTCTCATCTGAGCCGAGACGGAAGGAAAAGACAGGCTCGTCGAGCAGACCGCGGTTGAGCATGGTGTAGAAAGGCGGCACGATATGATTTACCGAGATGGTGTCGTAGGCGAGACCCATGATGCCGTCAAACTTGCCAAAAGCGAAGGCCAAGCCAGGCTCTTTAGTCGCCTCGGCGAAGTCTTGGTGCTTCAACGATAGATCGGCGATGGTCACAGTGTCCGACGAGACGAAGCCCTCAAGAGAACCAGAGCCGTAACGGATAGCGAAATCTGATCCGTTGGCTTTGTATGTGGACGATGCGGAAGAATCGTATTTGCTGTGAAGCTGTTCGTGAGCTGTGAAAAGCAGAGTGCAAAGGAGGAGATGCGTAGGTGATCTTCAAAAAAGGTGGAAGAGGCTCGACCAAGCTAGTGACACGAGTCCTGGCACGGAGAGGGAAAATGACACTCACGAAACAAGCGATCGACGTGCATGAAGATGACGGGACCCAGAGATTGGAGGAACCCGTGTCCAAAACGACCTTGAACTCTTGTGGGGGAGTGCCGATGGTGATGGGGGCATAATATTGTGCGTTCATATAGTCTATGGCACCATCAGCACGTGTCCCTCACAGAGCAGGTACTTCATCGACGCACGAATACCATAGACAACAGAGGAAGGTTATGACGAGTATGTTTTGATGTGTTTTGATTGAAACCGTGGGTGTCTCACCTGACAACGGCACTCCATGACCACCCTTAAGCACCCTCTTCTCACTGTCCCCCTGTCCAATCATTTGAGCCCAGAAGCGTTCCACATCCTCGTCACTGAAATCGGGGGCATGATGCCCCTCATGCTCATAATGTTTGTGTTTTCTGCCCGCTCCGCCAAACCCCATGAGAGGATTCTGTCCCAGGAGAGCCTGCTCATGGGACTGACCGAGATGTTTGTGACGCAGGAACTCTGCCTCTTGCTCCGGCGTAGGACGGAAGTCGGACGCATCGGGGAGAAGAGAATTGGCATTGAGAGGGAGCTTCTTGAGCTTCATCCTATACATATCAGCACATGACTCGATCGACGACCTATGGTAACTAGACGCGCTTACGCAGCCTCTCCGCATTCGATTAGAAGATGGATCACTCACCGATGCACACCAGCATCTGCTGAGAGAGCCGCAGCTATAGCTGCGATGGCCAAAGCACCTGTCTTCATATTGTGTTGCGATGTATGGATGAGAAGAGGAGGAAGATGATGTTGAGAGGAAGGAAGGAAAGAAAGAGAGAGAGAGAGAGAGGGAGAAAGGGGTTGCTGAGCAGCTGTAAGCGGATGTGACGACAGCCCCGCCACCAACGGATCATGCCGCTTGGGGAAATCTTCGGCGTTTTACTCGATACCCCGCCGTGTGGCAAATCCATGTCAGACTTTGGAACGGTCAATGACGGAGTGAGTAAATGAATGCATGAGTTGTAGATGCTCTATGTGATACTGCTACATTGTACGGCGAGTCACAGATTATAATTTGATCTGAGTGGTTGTGAAAATACAGGACAGCGACGACACTAAAAATCGGCATCTACTCGAAATACTCTGTCAGACATATGGGTCGAGTCCGAGGTGGTAACAGTGCCATCCGCTCCTGTACTGGTGGTTGTCGTGCCGGGTCGACCGGATCGAGAAACTCCCGCTTTCTGATATGATGAGACACGAGACTCAAAGAAATCTGGAGATCGTCAATATTTGTGCAACACTTGATGATACATAACCTACTAGCTTTGCCTTGCAATGATATGAGCTCCATCCAGTCGAATGGGTTCGTAGCGCCGTATATTTTTGGACATCCCAATGACTCGACTAGTCGATCTGCTACAAACTCGATATACTGACACATCAACTGTCATGTCAGCATGGAATGAAATTGTTGGTAGAAAGAACATACAGAAGCATTTATGCCGATCAGATGGGAGGGAAGAGCATCAACCAAAAATTCTTTCTCTATAACCACCGCTTCAGATACGATGTCATGTACTTGCTCGGTCGAACATCGATGATGAAGATGATCGTACAAAAGACAAGCGAAGTCGGTGTGTGTACCCTCGTCTCGACTGATGAGTTCGTTGGAGAACGTCAACCCAGGCATCAGGCCCCGTTTCTTGAGCCAAAAGATGGCGGCGAATGATCCGGAAAAGAAGATGCCTTCTACACATGCGAAGGCGACGAGTCTGACACGAAAAGGGAGTTCGGGTGTGATGTATTTCAAAGCCCAATCGGCTTTCTTTCTGATACAGGGGACTTATCTGTCAGCTCGATGCCAGCCGTTCGAAGGCCCTCACTGCCGGGTGCAAGAGCTTGGGGGCGATGGGCTATGAAGAGAGAGGAAAAAGGTGGGCAGTAGATAATGGGGAAGGGGAGAACATACTGTTCTCAATGCCACGGAACAAAAAGTCCTTCTCCTGAGTATCCCGAACATATGTCTCGATCAACAGACTATACGTCTCTGAGTGTACTTGCTCCATCATCGACTGGAAAGAGTAAAAAGCTCTAGCTTCGGCAATTTGTACTTCAAGTGCGAACTGCTCGACAATGTTCTCTCCGACAATCCCATCTGAAGCAGCGAAGAAAGCTAATATCCCTGCTCATCAGCACTCATCAGACTGACGACCGCATGAGTGAGACCTACGAAGAATAAAGAATCGTTCGTTCTCTGTCAACCGTTCGTTCCAATCATGCATATCATGAACCAGATCCAGCTCTTCTGCAGTCCAGAAACTAGCTTGACTAGCTTTATATGCCTGCCAGATCTGGTCGATCAGCCATCTCCCCAAGCGATCATTGATGATAATATGACTCTCACCTCTCGATATCGGATAGGAAATAAAACAAAACGAGATTCGGATTCTCTCAAAAGGTCCTCGTCTTCTTCTTCTGGAAATCTTTTAGGTGCTTTCTCCTTCTTGATACCCCCCGATCCAGGCCCACTGATCCCACCACCCGTCTCAGTGACATCTGGACCCATGGTCCAGTCTGAACCTGCAGATTCCAAACTCGAATGAGAGTGATATATCGGTCTAATCTTATCTATAGTGGGCATATCTCCAAGATCGTCCACACTGGTAGCTTGTGAGAAGATGGAAGTGGCCGGAGAGGAAGATCGAGTTTGTGATCGAGACCCTTCAATTATAGGTCGCAAGTGGTTCAGATATTGTGTGGGAGCTTCGGGCATGGTGATCCTTTGAGTAGAGAGTAAGGATCTAATTATACCGCCTAGCAGGTCAGGGACTTTTGAGAGGGAAGATACGAGGTCAATGACAAAGTGGGAGATTGATGAAACGGTAGGAGATGTGGGGTGGCAAAGAAAGTCACCGTCAACATTTTTGCTGATCGGACCAAGTTCTTTCCGACGGAAACTCGAATTTCCAGACGTTTTTCCTTCGTCCTGAATTTCGAACGTCCCACGAGTCAACTCAGGATCTTCAACCCTCTCTCTCTCTCTCTCTCTCCCAACACCGCGAGAACAAGCAAATGGGCTTTTGAGACAATATCATGGCCCAGAGACCTTTATCCTACTTGCAGGCACCATGCAGGTCCTTCTCTCCCTTTCATCCTCCTCCCAAGCTACTGCGAGCCCTGAGCACATCCTCCGTCTATTGTCAAGAACACCAATCTACCTCTTCCTCCGCTAGCTCTTCTACCTCTCGTAATTCCGAAAGCTCCCGAAGCTGGAAGATGCAATATGAAAACCGATCTGATCAACGATCTCGTTCTCGCAATGGTAGACCCTTTGGTCTGGGCGATTCGTCCTCACGCAATCCTTCGGGTCCTAATGACGCCTCGAACCAACGAGGTCCTGGAAGGAAATCCCTTGCAGATGAGAAATTGAGTAAGGGTCTAAGAAAATGGGGCCTGGACGGTCGGACCGGAGCAAAAGACGAGCGAGAAGATCGAGGAGATCGAGTAGGTCAAAGAGATAGGTTCACAAGACCACAACGCTCGGGATTTGGTGTTAAAGGATACTCAGATCCCTACAGACAAAATCCTGATCGTAGTCAAGTCTACAAGCCACCAGGATTTGGGGTCACGGATCGTTCGCAGCGCTCCGACGAGGCCTCGGAACGTCGCAGTGGTCAGGCCCTTCGTGTATTGGCCACCGGGGTCACCGAAGAGGATGCTTCCGTTGAGGCGGATGAGGCGGTCGATGAACCCGAGGTGCTTGGGACGGAGCTTGAGGAAGTTCAGGTTGTGAAGGACAAGTGGAGAGGCAAAAGGGGTGTAGATCGAGAAAGCAGATCTGTCTTGGCTATGTTGGACCAGGGAGATCTGACATTCTCGAGAAATGAGCGGGCCAGACCGGAGAAAGGCAAAAAGTCCAAGATGCGTGACGAACACATCACTCGTACTAGCGATAGGAAAAAGCGGATGAAGCCAGGCAAGACACAAACCAAAAAGGAGAGAGATGTATACATTCCTTCCACTGTCACCGTCGCTCGATTGGCGGATATCTTCGGTGTGAAATTATGTGAGCTTATCCGAACTTTGCCTGGTACATTGTACTGATTTTCCAGTCCAGCTTCGAAGACGTATGCTTGGCATTGGTATCAATGAGGATCAGACACGGGCGACTTGGAGCGAGTTTGGCTCATAACTGAAAGTGAGTAGCGAGCTGATGCGGTAGTCATGAGTGCAGAAGAGGCCTGCAACGTGGCTCTGGAATTTGGAATGAACCCAATTGTGGATGACGAGAAGAGCTTTGATTTGTATCCCGAGTCAGTGGAACTCTGACTCATCCCCCGCAACTCTTAACATTCTCGCAGTCAAATGAGCTTCTTTGTGCTGACTTTATAGGCCAGAGACGGAATCTGGACAAGTGCAACCTCTTCGGCCTCCAGTGTACGTTCTATGCTCCTTGTTATTACACTAAGCTGATATCTCTAGGGTCACCATCATGGTATGTTGTAAAGTCTTTGAGGTGAGATACTTCGTCTGACCTTTAGGGACATGTGGACCATGGCAAGACAACCCTCCTCGATGCGCTTCGTCATACAGCCGTAGCGGCTGGTGAAGCTGGAGGGATCACCCAACACATTGGAGCTTTTTCAGTCCCTCTCTCTTCCTTATCCCCGTCCGCTTCACCCAACTCAACGATTACGTTCCTCGATACACCCGGTCATGCCGCTTTCACCGCGATGCGTGCGAGGGGAGCGAGTGTTACAGATATTGTCGTTTTGGTCGTTGCTGCTGATGATGGTGTCATGCCACAAACGAAAGAGGTTATCAATCTCGTCAAAAATTCGGATGTGGGGTTAGTGGTAGCCATCAACAAGTGTGATAAACCGGGAGTTGACATTGTGAGTCATAATTGATTTATTACTACTGCTCGGATATATTTCCATCTCTACCGAATGGAATGGGTGAATTGGCTTATAGATAGGAAAGAGTCAAACGTGATCTAGGTGCTGAAGGTCTTCTACTCGAAGAAGATGGTGGAGATGTTCAAAGTGTCAAAGTATCAGGTCTCACCAAGTCGGGTCTTGACGAGCTGGTGGAAACTATCTCAACATTGGCGGAATTACGTGATTTGCGTGCTAGACAAGATGGTAAAGCTGAAGGCTACGTTTTAGAATCAAGAGTTGATAAAGGCAGAGGGTCAGTCCCGATCTCCCGACCTTCGAGTTGATACTGATGATTCAGAAACATTGCTACTGTCTTGGTCACCCGTGGAACATTGAATGTAGGAGCCTCAATCGTATCCGGGACCACATGGTGTCGCGTTCGACAAATGTTAGATTCACGAGGTCAAGAAACCCATTCTGTCCCTCCTGGTACACCTATAGCAGTGACGGGATGGAAAGAATTACCTTTGGCAGGTGACGAAATGCTCGAAGCTCCCAATGGAGAAGATGAGGCTAAACGTGTGGTTGAGAATAGAGAAAGAGATATCGAAATGAAAAAACTCATGACGGATTTGGAAACTTTGAATATCAAACGAAGAGGAGATAGGGAAACTCTTTTGGCTGAACGTGAAGAAAAACAAGCTGCTCATAAAGAGAAGAGAGCCGTGAGACATGTTAATGTAGGACATGAAGAAGGGGAGGAGAGGAGAGAATTACGACTGGTCATAAAAGCTGATGTTAGTGGGACTGTTGAAGCTGTCGTAGGATCTTTAGAAGCTATAGGAAATAAAGAAGCAGGTGTCAAGGTAGTACATACTGGTGTTGGAGATATAACAGAATCAGATATTGATTTTGCCTCTGCTTCAGATGGTGAGTTGTTCGGATTGCACACCCACTCTCTTCCATTCTCCTTTTCATAACATCTTAACCCTCCTTCCTTTTTGTCAGCCACTGATATCCTCGAGTATTCTCTGGTCAAGGCACAAACGAGAGAGTTGGAAGCAAATACGATCCAATATGAGTTCACGACGTGTCCACAGATATGTTGCTATGTTTGAGGAAGGGATGCGAGAGTGTAGATAAGAAACAACATATGGATCGAGTCGAAGTTGCTGATACAATAGCCACCATAATAGGTTTCTCCGTTGAAGCCTCTCGATCCATTCAAAACCTAGCTAAACAATCTTCCGTGACCATTCATGTAGATCAAGTAATCTATCGTCTCATCGATCTTGTCCGTTCTCGAGTCTCTTCACTTCTCCCACCAAAGATCGAAAAACGTGTATTGGGAGAAGCTTCCGTACTTCAACTTTTCCCCATCACTATCAAACGTAAAACGAGTATGGTTGCCGGTTGTAGAGTCAATAATGGGATATTGAAAAAATCGGATAAAGTAAGGGTTTTACGTGGGACAGAGAGGAAAGAAGTGTTTGAAGGAAGTATACATTCTTTGAAACATTTGAAAAAAGATGTTGAAGAGGTACATAAAGGTATGGAATTTGGGATACAGATGGAAGGTTGGAACGAAGTGAAAGAAGGGGATGAAGTGGTTACTTTCAATACAATCGAAATCCCTAGAGAGATCTAGAAACGTATATACATCTTTGCATTATCAGATCACTCATTTAGCGATGATCTGAAAACAATGCATTAACATCAACACAATGTATCTCCTTGATTGGTCAAGTCTGAATATCATTTGTATAATGTTCAAAGTCAGCTGAGATTTGTAAGTAAATGATGCGAAGGGAAGTTGAAGAACAAGATGAGACAAGATTCATGAATGTTGAACAATGCAAACTCTACGACCTCGCCTCAAACTTATAATGATGCACCACAAAAACGACGCAGATGGAATTCTATTTCTTGGGTGGTCGGATAGTATAAGTTGCGTCTGGTGGACAGAGATGAAATCCACCTTCTCCTTTCATCTAAAATATCAGTCTCAGTCTTATTCCTTCTCTCCAGTCAATACCACAAGATGTCCAACATGATTTTCAGGCTGATGATTCGCGGAATTGTACGAAGGATTAGTCAGAACGTACATTTATCAAAAAGGGTTTCGAGAGAAAAAATGGGGAAATAACTCACAAAGTATGGCCAATTTTTCCCCCAGAATCGGAATGGAGCTTTTTCACCGGCCTCGGAGATCATTCTGATGTGTTGGTCGGAAAGAGGAAGTACGGTGGTATCTTCTCTAAAAGGAATAGATTGTTCTACCATTCGTTCAGGTTTAGAAGTTGTACTGTTTGATCAATACAGCTTTCTCTCTTCTCAAGTCTACATTGCATTTCCACACATCTTTCTCTCAAAAAAGAAACAATCTGTCTCTTCACAGACAGAAGAATGTCATGGATATATCAAGAGATCGAGGGAACTGTCTCGTGAGAAGTAAGGAAGTTAAAGTTTATGAAGTGATTAGTGAAAAGGGAATGGGAACGAATGAACTCACGTCAAGACCACACCACCTGTAACCTGTTGAGACCACATTAACAAAACTTGTCCTTCATTCTCTTTCCCTCCGCGTTCACTGACGACGGTTTTCACCACTTCATCCACTGGTCCGTTTGGATGACGCCAGAGACTCATCAATGGTGCATAAGCCTCGATGAGGATGCTATGTTTCCTACATAGCGGAAGGAGAGTGGGGGCGTAGATGGGGAGAGAATAAGGGTGAAATTCAATTTGGTTGACGGCAGGAGGTATCTACTGATGAGTCTTACGCATGTCCGTTGACTTGACTGGACAATTTCTCCTGTTCTCTATCTCAACTACCACTGTTCTGCAATTTGTTTCTTCACACACAAGATGGTATATGGTGATATGATATCCTGACTCTTGCAGGAAGGTGTCGAGCCGATACTTAGGAAAAGGTAGTGAAGGAAGTCGATGAGGGAGCGGTGAAAGAAGGATGGAAAGGGTAGATACGAGTAGGATGATTCACCTCGCACATGTCCAACACAGCCTGCAGATTTTCCGTTGTGAAATTGGATACACCAATAGATTTGGCCAAACCGGCTTTCTTAATTTCTTCCATCTGTTTCCAGGCTTTGGTGACTGAACCAACGAGGATATCCGCGTGGATCTACTCATGAGCTATAAGTTCCGATGACATGAGACTTGGATGATCGGCTATTTCAGGTTCAGAGAGACATCTCTAATGCTCAAATGGGCACACACATACATTGAGGAAGAAGAGAGGAGTTTGTTGAGTCAAGAAAAAGACACATACCAAAAAAAGATCGACATATTCCATTCCCAACTATTTGTCAGTCATTTTCTCACTCTTCCGTCTCTGATGTTGATAGTTCAAGGGGAAGGGTGAAGGAATTTCAATGTGATTCTGGTTGAATATAGTATTTGGAAAGAATCACTTACATCTCTCAAGATTTCTTTGATATACCACCAAGCATCGAAATCTTCAGACTTTCCATCATAATCTCCTCCCTTACTGGTAATCCACACATCCTCCCTTTTCAATCCACTCTCACGAAGCGCCGCACTGGTATACATCCCATTCTTGTAGTGCCATGCCGAATCGAGGTGTCTCAATCCCGCTGACAGAGCAGAAAAAACCACTGGAGTACAATCGGTATGAGCTTGTGCTGTACCTGTTCCGAAACCCAAAATGGGGATTCGACGACCGTCATTTAAGACTGCAGTTTTCAGAGCTGAGGTCATCGTGTCGAACTGTGTAAAGCCTCGTTGTCAGTTTTACCTTTATTTCCGTCCGAAGAAAGGGGAGAGATTGGAATGTCAACTTACTGAAAGGTTCGACCAGTATTTATGGATCGCCGACCAGCAGATTGGACACCTTTGATCAAGTAGGATTTCTGATGGATAGGCTGCTTGACGACCGTCGGCCCTCGTCTTTTTGATGAACTGTTGGGCGTTTTGTAATTGATCGTCGTGACGCGCCTAACACTCAAGCCTTCGTTGAGTACCTCTGGATATCGACAAAAGCAGAACGTATGTAGACTACTGTGAACGCATGTTCGTAAGAAAACAGTCGAAAAAGACCAACATGTCGGCAAAAAAACGAAGATTGCGATAGCGATAGGAGTTGGCCGAAATGAATTGCCGATCATATCTCCCCTGTTTCCATGGAAACACCGACATCTCTCTCACATGTCACACATGTCAGGAGAAGATGTTACATGTTACACGTAGATACGTAGAGGAAGAGATCCCGCGAATTCTCAGACCTGACGCCTAGACGAGTTCTGTCTACTCTTACTATCAAGACGTGCTCATGTTATCCTTGAAGGGAACGATGACTTCCTTTGGTGGCATCAGACGTCAAGGGCCTGTCTGTCATTTATCTATCCCCTGACCACATTCCGGTCACCTTTCATGATCTCAAGTCGACACACCCGGCTCACACAGCTTTTGTATGGTCCATTCAGCTCAGGGTGACCCCTACACAGCCCCAAAGTCCCCGTTGTGGACTATAAGACCGGTCTCCTACGGAGGAAAAACATCGCAGCTACAACGCCATCTTCTACATACACATACACACTCACTCTCACCACAACCAAGCACATTACCCTCTCTGATTCAAGATGGTCTCTCTTAAAGCCTCCACCGTTCTCACAGTAGGACTAGCAGGAAGCAGTCTCGCGTCCGCCATACATGATCCTCGACCTTCGGCCACATCGGCAGTATCGATGACTGGCGAGACTGCCCCCATCCCTTCTTCGGGGCCGATCGATGACAATGACACACTCGAAAAGAGGTGTTATGTCGAGTCAACCCAGACCGTCGTCACCGGTACCAAGACCACCCAGACGGTGTATTTCACCAAAAATGACGCAGGCTCTCTGGTTCCATATCACACGGACCAAGCTCACGACGCAGAGGCAACAGATGTCCCGAACGGTCTAGACAAACGTCACTTTCACTGCCATAAAACCGATACGACCTCAGTGGGAGCTGAGGAGGTTGACACTGTGGTGGATGCCCCAATGACAATGACCGTAAACGGGACCGCTGCGACCACACTCATGCCGGTGACTACGTTCCAAGGGGTTTCAGCGATCCAGACGTCGTCGTCTAGCGCCGCTGCTGCGAGGAATGCCAGGATTGGGTGGTAGATAATATCCCTGTTGTCTGACACATATGTGCTCTCAGAGGAATGTGAGGTCTGGCTATTGGTATTGTGATCAAGGAATGGATGATATGTGATGCAAGTCTTCCCTAACAGCTTGGTTTCGTAACCCCTGTGATATATGTGCTACTACTCATGAGCAAGCCCGTATTCTGTCAGGTCAAGTCTATTGGAATGGGACCGGCCGAGTGGGAGACTCGCCAAGGTGTTTGAACCAGCGGTCGATATCTGTGATGTTCTGTCAGCCAATGAGGTGAGGTTTTTCCACAGTGTGGAGATGATTAAGAGCTATTTAGCACATGAAGTTTCCGTGATTGCACAAGAGGCAGGTGAGATTTGGTGCGGTACTTGGTGCTTTGTTATACAAGTAAGTCGTATGGTGCTGGGAGAGGAAAGGAAGCAAGTCCGGTCTCATCGGTTATCCTAAGCGAAGTGGAAGTATCTTGGTATCTTGGTCCTACCCGCATGTTATCCTTGACTTTGTTCACATTCCTCATCACAACACCTACTGTACTGCCAGTGTCAGTGCTATTGATACTCTGGGACGTACAGGCCTATCTCCCCACGCCGTCATCGTGGAAGGAGCGGTCATCTCCTTGCCCTCCCCGCTCAGGATCACTCAGCCCACGGGTTTGTGAGAGGGCGCAATGCACCTCCTTCCTCGAGAACAGGTCTGTCCATCTCCTCCCTTCATGCTCCATCTTGCTGACTGCAAAGGATAAACTCATTCTATCCTCCCTTGGTCAGCTGGCCCAACGTCGTCTCGCTCGAGGCTTGGTGCTGAACCGGTCCGAAGCAGTGGCTCTGATTGCAAGTCAACTGCACGAGCTCATCCGTGATGGCCAACATAGTGTCGCGGAGCTGATGGACCTTGGAAAGAAGATGCTGGGAAGGAGACATGTAATGGGTGAGTATATTTCCCGACTCCTCGTGCTTGTTGGACTGACAAGCAGAGGGTGTAGGCGAGTCTATACATGATATACAAGTGGAGGGTACGTTTCCTGTGAGTCGATGTCTGGGTTGGCGTACGAAGCATCGCTCATATGATAGGATGGAACCTTTCTCGTGACTGTACACGACCCCATATGTTCAGACTCTGGGAATCGTGAGTGCTCTTTGGTTCGAAGATGTCGAGTTCGTGCTGATGACCAGTCGAGAGGGCGCTTTACGGCTCGTTCCTTCCCATCCCATCTCAAGACCTTTTCCCTCTTCCAGAAACTATAAAAACACCTCTCCCGGGCGCTGTCATTTGCGTCAAAGAGAAAATCAAGCTCAACGTCGGGAGGAAACGATGGTCTGTCGAAGTCGTCAACGAAGGCGATCGACCGATCCAAGTAGGCTCACATTATCCTTTCCTCGAAACCAACCCTCTCCTCATCTTTGACCGGTTACTCTCATATGGTACTCACTTGGACATTCCGGCTGGGACCGCCGTCAGGTTCGAGCCAGGAGAACGAAAGACGGTATCTTTGGTTGAGATGGGTGGTAGAAAGATGATCATGGGAGGGTCCGGTCTTGCTTCTGGACCATTCGAAGAGAGCAAAAGAGAGACGAGCGTGAAGGAAGTGATTGAGAATGGTCGATTTGGACATCGTCCGCAATCAGATGTCAAGGAAGCTCCCGTGCAAGAGATGGACAGAGAAGTGGTAAGTCATTTGTTTGAAAGAGATCGGAGAAGAATCATTGATCGAGTAGTATGCTTCAATGTTCGGACCCACGACTGGAGACAGTGTGAGATTGGGGGATACTGATCTCTGGATTGAGGTGGAGAAAGACTATACTGTGTATGGGGATGAATGCAAGTTTGGGGGAGGTCAGATCTTTGCCTGTTGACGTCGGATACCAGATCAGCTAACGTGCACAGGCAAAGTTCTACGTGACGGGCAAGGTCAAGCGTCGAATAGACATGACGAACAAGTTCTCGACCTAGTCATCACGAACGCTCTGGTTATCGATTGGAACGGTATCTACAAAGTGAGTCGTCAGTCAAGCAAGGTATCGAAACACGCTGACATCCAAAGGCCGACGTTGGTGTTAAGCATGGGAAAATTTCAGGCATCGGAAAGGCAGGGAATCCAGACATTATGGATGGTGTGACTGAAGGCATGGTCGTGGGCTCTAACACCGAGGTATAATACCTATCTTGTCTTCGCAAATCTCAGTAAACTGATGAACAGGTCATCGCTGGAGAAAAGCTCATACTCACTGCGGGAGCCCTGGACGTACATGTTCACTACATTTGCACTCAGCTTTGGACCGAGGCGCTTGCGTCTGGCATCACGACTCTCATCGGTGGTGGTACCGGTCCTGCAGACGGGACAAACGCTACAACTTGTACGCCGTCCAAGTTCTACATGCAGGCTATGATGGCTGCAACCGATGACATCCCTCTGAACTTCGGTTTCACTGGTAAAGGCAATGACTCCGGGGAGAAAGGATTGAGGGACATTGTCGAGGCTGGAGCCTGTGGCTTGAAGCTGCACGAAGACTGGGGATCGACACCTGAGTGTATCGATCGAGCTTTGAAGGTTGGCGATGAGTACGATGTACAAGTGAGTCTTTCTGAGCACACAGAATTGTTTGTTGCTGATTATAAAGGTCAACATACACACAGACACATTGAACGAGAGTGGTTATGTGGAAAGTACTTTGGCTGCTATCAATGGTAGGACCATACACACGTGAGACCATTCGTTGTGAGACGACTGAGCTGATGAGATAGATATCACACCGAAGGAGCGGGTGGAGGACATGCGCCAGATATCATCGTTGTAGTCGAACACCCGAATGTCTTGCCCAGTTCAACCAATCCAACTCGACCTTATGCCGTCAACACTCTTGACGAGCATCTCGACGTATGTCATCTCGTTCGAGTCACAATCTAACATCTCGCTGACGAATCAGATGCTCATGGTATGTCACCACTTAGACAAGTCTATCCCCGAAGACATAGCATTTGCAGATTCTCGTATCCGAGCCGAGACAGTAGCAGCCGAAGATGTTCTTCAAGACACCGGAGCGATCTCGATGATCTCTAGCGATTCGCAAGCTATGGGAAGGATCGGAGAGGTGATTGCTCGGACATGGAGGACAGCTTCCAAAATGCGCAATGTCCGAGGGCCTCTCGAAGGTGATGAAGAGGGAAGGGACAATAATAGAGTCAAGAGATACATTGCAAAGTATACCATCAACCCGTTAGTTCATCCATTTTCATTCTACTCACAACTTCTATCCCCACCGCCTTTGCGGATTAACCCCGTCGAAATATGTATGCTACGATGGCTCACCATGTTGGCAGTGCTGATTATAAGAGCTATCACCCATGGTATCTCTCACCTAGTCGGTCAAGTCGCTCTGGGCTGCCTGGCCGACTTGGTCCTCTGGAAGCCAGAATTTTTCGGCGCAAGACCAGAAATGGTCATAAAGGGCGGTATTATCGCTTGGGCACAGATGGGTGATGCGAACGCCTCAATTCCTACTGTTCAACCGGTGATAGGTCGACCTATGTGGGGAGCACAATCTGGTGCAGTGGGAATGAATTCGGTCGTATGGGTCAGCCAAGCTTCGATCGATAACGGTCAGTTGCTGTATCCAAGCATGAATCAAGCTGATTCTAATAGGTATCGTTAAGTCTTATGGACTCAAGAAGAAACCAGAGGCGGTGAAGAAATGCCGGGAAATAGGAAAGAAGGATATGAAGCTTAATGATTCTATGCCAAAGATGACCGGTGCGTGTCGACCCATTTATTGTCTCCACCTCATTTTCTCAGCCTCCGCTCCTTCGTCGATGTCCCGCTTCTTCTGTCATATTCCACTCCTTTTCATCGTTCATCCCTTCTCACACCTCCACCTCCATCTCTGAATTCCATCTACTTTTGTAATTGTCGTACCTATGGTTGTGGGGCGAAAGAGCGAAACTACAATCAAAATTCGAGTGAACGGAGTATATTTGGTCTTTGTCATCCGCTGACGTACCAGTCGATCCCGAGACATACGAAGTGAGAGCCGACGGAGTACTTTGCGACGCACCACCAGCTGCGACCCTTCCGCTTACTAAGAAACATTTCGTCTTCTGATTTTACGAATACAGCCCTATCTTTCAAGTATGGCCGCGACGCTTTGTATGTACATAATCTCATATTTTGGATGTACATTTATCACGGACATGTCCCCCCTCCCGCCAATCCCGCTGCTCGGCTTACGCCACTGACGCAGATGTACGACTGGGGACGCCAGTTCGGCTCTTTGACGGCTACCCAAGATCTCCGACGCGGATAGAAGATCGTAGATCATCTATCATAGCGCCCCTTATCCCGCCTTTCTCCATGTTGACTGGAAACTCCGAGACGCATGTTTTCCTTTCTGACCCAAGTCTGGCGAGACGAGTCTATATCATCGTCCCCCTGTTCACTAACACCAGTACAGATTCCATGTCACATCATATCGGTTGAGCTCGTGATATCCCTCCGTCAAGTTGGCTTGGAAAATTTGAAAGAAGGGTTCGGCGCCTTTCCAATCCCCCGCTATATACACACCGACTGGTGGTACGAATTTTCCATCAACGAAAACATATTCTTCCGCAATTGCGAATCCCTCCGTCAACTTACACAACGCGCAAACCCATTCGACTCCCCCGATTCTCGTATTTGAGGATCGACCCCATTTCATCGACACCGACGCCTCGTTCTTGCGGCGTAACAGTGTCTCACTACCGGCTATTCTCATTGTTCATTCTTCGAACCCCCTAGAAAGGGGTATATGAATTAATGTCACTGTAAGTCGTTTTTCATTGACAAGTCAGTAACAATATGTCTAACAATCAGTGGAATGAGTCGAATCAAGGGCAGCCGAACGGTCCTAATATATACGGATACGATCGAAGACAGTAAGTCGTTCCTGACTCTGGATCATGCTTCCCCCTCCTCAATCCTTGAACTTCTTACTAGCCAATGACTCCAAGAGGCTATCCTTCTACCTCATACACCATCAGGTGGTGAAGAAGTTTGAGAGACAATCAAATGGAGTATACTGATGAGTAAGGAAATTATCGTCGGAAAACGTCATGTGTTCCGAATGTCCATGGTTAAACGATCCCAATGACCCCAATAGTGGAGCATGTAAAGTTCGAAAGAGGATAGATGCTGTGGCTTGTATGCAGCGTGAGTCGTCCATAACCTGTAATCTTTTCCCTCTGACTAATCGAATTGGCCTTTGCGATTCCAGAGAAGGGCATAACTTCATAGGATGTGTGTACCATCTGAGTTCACGCTGATCCGACCAGATAACATCTTCCTCTTGCTATATGGGGAGAAGTGAGTACAACTCTTCTTCCTACCTTTGAATTCGCTAAATCGACAGGAAATAAACACGCGAGACCCCGGAAAAGAGGGTGATAAACAATTCAGACATCGTTTAACGTCATCTACACGTTTCGGCGATATTTTGTCATTTCTTCTGATCACTCATTCTCGGGGGAACGTATACTCATGGCGCTTTCTAATCCTCCGAGGAAAGGGTGGTCAATGTCACGGAAAGAGAAGAATTCTGTAAGCCACTGACTTGCTTCTGACAAGTGAGACGGAGTTATCGAACGACTAGTGACCGCATCATAACATACGACTACGTTACACTCGCTTGACTCGTTACTTCTTTTCTTCAAGTACTTGCGCACTTTCTTTCCCTACCCTATCATTCTGTCCCTCATCTGACTGTCGAGGTTGAAGAAAAAGAGACGTATTAATCTATGAGCGTGCGCCCCCCTTTCCGGCTCATCGGACCGAAGGGACAGGGAGACAGGTAAAGGAAACCCTCATTTTATTCATCAGTCTTGTCAAAATCTCAAGGGACCACGTATGACTTTGCAAGCTGTTGCACTGAAGTTGTCACGGAAATTTGGAATTGTTATGTCTCCGTATCATCTACGATTGGTGGTAATATGTATAGGGGGTTCCATACGGCGAGAGTCTTCCGCGGTCGTTTTCGTGGACCAATTCTTCAAGAAAATATGGCACTTGCCGGGGACCTATCGTATGAGCGACGTTTGTCACAATTGAAGGATCATACGCACCATTCAGATCTCCAGGAGAGCCAAAAACCTGCGGTACTGTCACTGCACCCTCTCACGATACTCGAAGTGTTGTCATCTCACTAGCAAGGTTGATTTTCATCACTTCTGATGGCAACCAATAAGACCTAAAGTCTCTGACTCGAGCGACCCATTTCTTTTCATCATCGAAAGTGAGAGGGATGTGCGGATTGGATCTGCCACTCATTTTGAGAGCATCTGGGATCAAGGGAAGGACTTGAAGAGCTTGACAAGTGTGACCAGATCGGAGAGCTTCAGCTTCTCGTACGATTTCAAGAGACAGCAAGGTATCCTAAGATATGTCAGTGAACTTCTCATGATGAAGTGGCTTGCACTTACTTTTTTGATTTCAATCATCAATTGTCCAAGTCAAATCTCAAGCGTGCTCCTCGAATCACACCCTGAGTCTCCGTTTCATGATGATGTCTGGATTAGTAGTATGGTGCAAGTCCAAGCTGGAATACGGTCATTTCCAAATACGTAATGATACCAATTCGAGATGGCTTGATACAATTCGGCGCCCTGCACGTCGATCGGGACATTTTGGACGCTGGAATTTTCTGCTATGAGTGTTCATGGTCTCAATGGTAAGTTGGTGTTAGTCAAGTTGACGGATGTTCAAGATAGAATCCAGTGGGGATATTGTAGGTGTCACCATTGAGTCGTCATAGGGTATTATAAATGATCATGATGCGGAATGAACCGGTTTTCAACCTCGATCAGCTCATGATCCGGAGGGTCAACAAATGAGTTTATCGTCAACTTATTTTGGAATTCCTTCGGCTAAGGGGTCGGCAGCTTGATGAGAATCGAGGCGAGTAGACAGAAATGTGATCTTACAGAGGCTGAGAACAAACAGGTTGCTATGAGTATGTTGGATCTTAAAATCGTCCGACTTCCCACCTTAGATCAGACTGCATCCGCTGACCATATTTCAGAAGTTTCGATCATGCCATAGAATCAAAACAATATGACCCAAAATGATCCGAGGTGTCGGACGGGGCTTGGGGTCTTCAATTCTCAGAGCAATGACAGTCGTAGCGAGTCAAAGCGCGGATTTCGATATTGTAGACCCGATCGTCATCGTCTCAACTCCGCCGTAAAACCCACATCGGCCCATAGAAGACATTTCCAACATCCTTCCCAACTCGTATAAGTCGAAGGGACGGCGATATACACCCCCGCATCCAGTTTGACTCGATTTATCTTCACCCCGGACGGAGCGTCGGAATAAGGTCCAGTCGTGACTATTTCTTCACCTAGTGCAGAACCCGTGGCACGACGGAAGATAGTCAAATTGAGAGGTGTTGGAGAGGGTGTGGGAAGGTATAGTCTGGCCCTAGCTGTCAGCCGCTCGATCACTGAACATTAGTAGAAAGCTGATGGGATGTAGGGGAGAGGGGAGCGATCGTAGAGATGGATATGGACAAGATGTGAAAGAAGGTGAGAGGTACTCACATGATCATCGTCGGTGAAGGAAGAATGAGTTCGATTTGAGGGTTCAGATCATACTTTCCCCCGGACGGTCGACCGCCTGCGGTGGCTTGGGTCCTACGTGTAAGCAGCGATTTACTCGTATTACTTGCTGTATGACATATAGCGTGCGCAATTTGACCATAGGCGTCGAAAAGTAGAGCGGGATTCATCATAGGGATAGTAGATGGAGAGACAAGGGGGAAGGAGCCGTCTCTAGTCAAGGAGGGTCCATTGAGTGTGCCGACCAGAGGAGCGCCTGACGTGCTTTATAGGGGAATCACGGTCAACTCACCATTGGCCAACGACGGTACGCGAGAACATTCCCGCCCCTTCCAACGCAACATTCGACAACTTCACAGGAAGGTCGCTGTCCACCGATAAGCGATAGGAGCCCAACTGACCAGGCTCAAATGTCGACACAACCAACGTATACGTGCCGACTGATCAATTAGCTGATGCGCAGCCCGTATCCAATACTCACGTTGTATATCTTCCATTTGACAATACGCAGCCCCGTAAGTGTATGGACCGGATCCTACTAGAACACTTTTGGGTTCTAATCTGATCATCAGCCCGCTTTCCATCTTCAGCCTTGCCTAACTCTCAAATAAGATTCCGTGAATCCGACACTGCATAATCACAGGAATAGTGATTTCAACAAAGACCACACAATACCAACCAGATATGGACACCCCTGGTCATTCTATGCAGACATCCCACTGTAAGATGTATAATGTTTGGATTGATATCATATATACAGTCGTGGCGCGAATAACACCAAGACACTCACTCGAAAACTCTCTCCCCTTTACCCCAAACGATACTTACATTCCACGCGATTTCCTTACCTCCCCTGACACTAACCCGAAGAACGCCTTTCTTTCGAAAAGAGTCCTCGCTGATTTGCAGGGAATATTGCGGGTTGAACATATACGTCGGTTGTCCCGGGTTTCCTCCCGCCGTCCGGGACGTGAGAGTGTTCTCAATAGTCTGATCGAAAGGTAAAGATTGTGATATTCTCTCCAATGACAGGGTCGAACTTGGAGGTGCGAAGACACGCAAGGTGAAAGAAGTTTGAAATATGCCCCTGTCTCTTGAGGGAATGATCAGGAGAGTTCCCGAACATCTCCTAAGACGATGTTTCACTAGGATATGGAGGTTATTGGAATATGGTGTCTGTGTCTGCTCATGTCAACTTCTTCGACACATGGGATGAAGTGACACTTACTTCAGTATCAACACGTGTCAGACAAGAGGCTTTGCTAGGAGGTGTAGAGTGATGGTCGAATATATGGAGAGCTATATCGTCTAATATTCTGTCTTTGCTAACTGTATGCTGAGAAAGAAGAAGCCAGATTTCTAAGCTTCCAGGTGGAGTAGTATAGTTGAGATGATAGAGAGAGTTCACTATCAATCAGCCTCACATTGAACGAGTTGCGAGAGGTGCTTTACCCGACGATGCCTCGGGAGATGTAGGAGTAGACCACGCCCAGTGCCGTATTGTCGTTACAGGAAGTAAAGTATGATTCCAATTGAGATCTAACTCGTCGAAAGAGGTACAGACTTGATCCCATGTCATAGTGAAAATACAACGTGGTTCAAGTTTCAGATCCGCTATCCGACTTTCGATATCATGTTGAGAGGTCTCCTGTATCCCAGGATCAAAGATCTCCAAAATTCTCTCCCCCTTTTCTTCCCGCATATCTTTACATCAGCAAGGTAATCACAAGTACAGGTCACGAGGAAAGGAGCTAGTCATGAGAATAGGAACTTACCTAAAACAGCATAAGCATGCAAGGAAATCAGGGTTTGATTCGTCTCACTCCCAGTACCCAATGTCACCAACACCTTCCCCCTTTCCCAAGCCTTATAAACCCTATTCCACTCTTTCTCACGCTGGAATCCTTGTCTGAGGGATATACGTTCAGGTACCCAGCCGGTCAAAGAATAAAGATCGAGGGAGGGATTACTACCTCTTATGTCGTAACCCCCGAGAGACATCAAAAGACCTTTGCTGACGAGCGGGATCCATGCTTGACCTGTGTTAGAGGTCAGATCGGTGGACGAGGTGGAATCGAGTAAGTATGGTAGGGAATACAGTGGGGTGCCAGTGGACATATCATGAGGTAGAAGAGAGTCCAGAATGACCTGAGTGTAAGATTCATCATATACGCCCACAGAAGCTCTCGATAACCTACTGAGCGCCAACAACCATTCAACATGAGTTTCAAAACATGTTTTCCGTTTTGGGATTGTACGGGAGATCCATTTACGTCTTTCGGCCAAAGATTTCCTGCTCCCAACTAACTATCAGCGTCTCACACCCAGCTCAGGAGAAAAGTGCGGACCTTGGTGCCCCAGCGACAATTATGCTCCAAACACACTGTGAGAGCAGCAGCTATAGAACAATCCGCTCCTATTCCCTGCCTCACCACACATCTACCTTGCCCCCTTCTCCTCATCTTCTCCTCGAACCCGGTCCATGAAAGATTGGTAGATTCCAACCAATCGACAGGACCTTCTCTGTGAGGTAAAGCTAATTCATCTCCTTTCCATCTTCCCTCCTCCCCGATGTCAAACTCCCGCGAAGACGGTTCTACCCATTCTTCAAACTCGTAACTATTTATCTTCCTCCCTCGTCTCAAAACAGCTTTCTCTTCCCCTTCATCCCCCACGGAAGCTTTTCCCACTTGGCCACCCAATTCTTCCACCCGTCTCTTGATCTTCTCAGCACGTTCCAACACTAAACGCCATTTCTTCTTGACTGCAGATACATCCGATGAAGGAACAAGACCTGAAGAGAGGAGATGTGAGTATGACTGAGCTGCTGATATGTACAATGGGAAGGACTTGAGGAGAGTGGGTAGAGGAGAACAAGTGGGTGGTAATTTCGCTAAGGAAGCTTCGACTGAGATGGCCTTGTTGGCGGTATCCTATGCAATTAGATTTTTTCTTACCTTCATTCTGCATGGCTCACCGACGCTTTCTGTAGACCATGCTGATATGAAGTCAGTGACATGGGTGAGAGAACAACGATATGCTCACATAGCAAGTCAACTCACCGTCATCGAGCACTTCTATGACGCCACGTGGACACCACGTGTCTTAGCTGTATCCGGCAAAGGTCCGAGCGCGCTCGCGTCTGCTATTTCCGTCTGGGCATAGCATTTGCTTTCTTTCTTTCTTCCCATCACCTCCCTTGTTTTTCCTCTGTCAATCCTTTATACACTTCCTATACACATCTGCTATTCCTAGTCACATTTTCACGCTCTTTCTACCGAATAATCATGCTCAACCTAGTAGCTTTCTCTCTTCTCTCACTGGTCGCCAAAGCGGCACCTTGTGTCTTGTTCGATACCTCCAAAAACCTTTATGTGTTTGGTGGGAGTCAGGATGTGAACCTGGGGACCAGTTCTTCCTTTGGCTGTGAGTAGCGGGTGACTCAGCCCTTCATTTGTCATTCAAAAAGAGTAGGATTATCGACTCTTCATAGTCGTGTCGGTGATCAGAATCTGGCAAGCAAAGTAGATGAGTGAGCTGACCAACAGCACCAAGCCCCAAAACACTCAGCTCGACGGGTAGACCATCTTGGACGGGGAACACGACTCAATGTTTTATCAATCAATACAACAACATCATGTATGTTCTCGGGGCTGATGCGGACATATCTGTGAGTTTCTGGACTTTTTACCAGTACTCCGTCCAAGATCCTTTCCGCCATGATCTCTTTCAACTGCCATCTCCGATGATCCTTTTCGACAAGCCGCAGGCTCACATTCTGTGCGCAAGATACAGGGTTCATTGGTACCTTGAGCAACCAGACAGAAAGTCTCCCGTGGTAGACTAGACTAACCGCAGACCGTATATGTATACAACTTCGCAACAGACGTTTGGTCCACCCAGACCACCTCGAGCCCTCCTCCCAATCTGGGATCCAGATCGGCTAGTACGCTCGACCATGATACCTTGGTGATCTTCACTTTACCGACCGGGGGTAGTCAGAGTCTATACTCTCTCGATCTTAGTTCTGTCACTACTGCCGCCTCGGGCAGCCCGTTGGCTTGGGAGGCTGTCGAGGCACCTAGTTTTTCTACGGACGGATATACGCCCACTATATCTGAAGCCAGTAACCATATTTGTGAGTCAAGACGGCTTACAAACTTCTCCTATCCCTCTCAATCCCTTGCCAATGACTCGAAAATATTTCGGAGATCTGTGCTAGATGTCGGAGTTGAAGGGGCATTTCACTCTAGATATTGAACGACAGGCTGATCAACAGTGTTTTTCGGTGCACCTGGCACCACGGCCGGCTCCGCTGATTTATTTGTCATACACTGTGAGCATCTCAATCAACATGGTGGAAGCTGTCACTGACCTTCAGACTCCTATTTCCAGCCCAGCGCCCAGGCATTTGCCGGATCCAACGGGGCCTCCTCGTTCCCAGACACCTCCGGTCAAGCCTTCAACATTCCTAATGGCGATAACGCTCAAGACCAAGTCGTGTTCGTCCCCGATGATTTCTCATCTACATATGTCGTGACCCATTGGACCAACCCTGGGGACTTTTCCTCCACCTCCGGAGTCCCCTTCGCGACCTCTCTCATCAACTCCACTCAAACCCTTCCCGCTCCTACTTCTCAAGACAAATCGGCCGCGTATGCCTCGGACGGCAGTGCCTTGGTGCAGATCGATTCCAACGGAGACATTTACTACATGACGGGAGCTATCAACTCGGATTACACCGTAGCATCCTCTGCCACATGGACTAAAATGAGTTATTCTCAATCTGGAGTTTCTGGATCTTCTTCGAATTCCACCTCCACTGCGTCTTCCTCTGCCAGTGCATCGGGTAGCGGGGGTGCGTCTGCCTCTGCCAGCAAAACTTCGAGCGTCAGCGGGAGCCGCACAAGCTCGAGTGCATCGTCCACTGCCAGCTCGACCTCCGGGGGTGCCAGCAGAGTGGGAGCGGTAGATGTAGCTTTGGTGCTCGTCGGCCTGGGTGCGTTCGGAGCGGCATTGTTGTGAAGAAAAACGAAACAATGGACGATGTTGAAAGTGTATATCTGAATCCACACGAGGGTGTTCTCCCTCAAATCATTAGTTGCTATGTATGCTTGACATGCTTGCGTTCATTACTTTTCGGACTGCCCAATTGTTCTCTCTTTCCTGCTATTGCTCTTCCTCGCGCCATTTCAAAGTGCCACACTGTCAAATCGTTTACTAAAAGCGGAAATCTCCGAGTCGGCTGGCGTTGCGTCATCGCGCGTAGGGATAATCCCGACGGAACTCGAATTAATCCCGACGAAATTTTGCCACTTTCTCCCAAAATACGTCACTCAACCCGAGGATCCCTCCACTACTGACCCAAATACCTACGGAATGTCCCCAAATCCCCCCTGTATTGAATATGCATCCTACCGTGGCTTCTTGCATATCTATGGGTTGCCACACGTATTCTGAAGCCATTCATGCAGGCAGAACCTCCGAATTCGGAGTCCTTGGTTCTCTACAGCCATTTGGAGTTCAAATTCGGAAACGCCCCCGAAAGGATGTGTCCTTCAACCCTAGGCACTGTTTGGCGGTGATTGGGCAATCATTTTTCTCCTCTTCTTATTTCAATCATCTTCTTTCCATTGATTTAAACATAATAGTAACTTACTGAATTAAGCTCACAAGCTTTATGTCTCAGAATAATCAAGCTGATCAACTCATTCTCAACGCTTTAAAGAGAAAGTCGCCTTTTCGTGGTCGACCTCCGAAAGTGTATGCTCCTAGTGCACAATCACCATCAACATGTCAGTGTCTCCTCTGAAGATTATCTCACCCCTTACTAACTATGTAGCCGGTCCTTCTCACCCTATTGAGCCTTCTTCTATCAACAGGACAGCTTCGGAGATCCAGTCAGTTTCGGTTTCGGTGCCCTGTGAGACATTCTCTTTTCCTCTTGGTTCATTGAAGCTTATGCTCAGTGAACAAACCGCCGCCCTTTCCTGAACCACCCCAGCTGAGCTCAAGAGGGGCTTCTTCTCCATCTCCTTGTCATAAAGTAGCTCAGCCCGATCTCCTTCCAACCCCCTCTGCCTCCCTGCCTGCTTCCGAAACGCGACTGGAATCGCATTTGGATTCGGTGGCCTGTGAGGCAGTTTCTTTTCCTCTGGGTTCATTGAAGCTTATGCTCAGTAAATCATTCACAGCAGTTTCCCAAATCGTCTCCTGGTCACAAGATACCCCTGTCCACGGCTGATTCCAGTGAGTACTTTTGGATCCCCTTTATGTATCAACTGACAGGAGAGTTGCATCAGGAGATACTCCTGCATCGTCCAACGGTATTGGTATTGTGACACCAGATTCGGTACCCTGGACAGAGCTGGTCATGGCCTCCCCCTCCGCTTCATTGTCTTCGGCCGTGCAAGCTTCAGCACCCAACTTATCCGCTGCCGTTCCGAAATGGTCTCCCTCTCAACCTCCGAATCCCATTTCGGTAGAAGATGAGATCATCACTGCTAGGCAAGAGGCGGCCGGGCGCTTCCGAATTGTCAATATCTCTTCCGAATCATACTCCGTACCACGTCCTGAGGCTCCACTCTTGGCACTCAAAGCTCCTCGCACCGACGCTAGTCTTGGGGTCAACATACGTGCTTTGGAAACCTTCTGTCGTTTACCGAATCCTGACCTGGTGGATGATGATCGCTATGAACAATTCGAGGTGGCTTTTCATCATATCCCGAAAGCGTTTGACTCTTTGGTCAGTGTTCTGTTTTGGAGAGTTACAACCGTTGATATATCAGCGTCAGGACTACCTCATTGAGACCCAGCATATATCCAAATGTGTTCAAGTGGAATGGTTGGATCCCCCTGGTTTATTACCCGCCGACATCAGGGGAAGACATGGCCTCTTCTTTGTCTCCGACAGTGCTGTCGCCGCATACCCGAATCGGACAGTGTTTCGGTCGATCTTCCGATGCAGTGGCAACTGTACCCAGATCCAGCCAACTTTGAACAGTGTCCACCACCATGTTGAGCCGAAAGCAAAGGATGAAACACAAACAACAGCCGAAGCTCACCCTCCAACTGCTGCCAGTGCACGATATTCCTCAAGAGCACGTTTAAAGTGTGATCTTTTTCTTGAGGTGGGTCATATAAGGATGATTCATCTTCACTAAGCTGATTTTCTTAGATACGAATGACCCCCAGCAATATCCGAAAAGGGGTCTGTTGTCTGATCCGCCCGAAAGCTGCATATCACGGTCAACCGAACCCGTTGACATTACTTCGGATTTCGCCACATCTCCGAAACCTACTCCATGATGCTGCAACTCTGGTGGGAACGACTGAGTCACGTCTTCGGCTTCGGTGGTACAATTCCTTCTGCAAGATTCACCCCTATGTCCTATGGGTCAAGGCAAATTATCCCGAGCGTCTTCCTACCACCACTGACTTCCAAACTGCCATCCGAACGGCTCTGCGGCAGGAAAGGCTGGATCGGCTACCACTGGCGGCGATAAGTATCTTACATGAGGCCAATCCAAGCTCTTTCCTGCAGTATGTAGCCAGCGTTTCCTTGTCCTCATGAGCTGACTGTCAGTTGTGAATATCCTGAAGGCCTGGCACTCGGTGGCACTCAGCCATTCCCAGCGGACTCTTCGTTCATTGCAATCATCAGTCCGAAACATGCATTGCAATCAGCAATTCGGCATGCCACAGATCGGGGCCTCTTTCTTGATTCGTCTTGGAGAAATAAGAATGCAATACGCTGTCCCGTCACCTTGCTAGCCACAGTAAATGAATATGGTCATATGGTCCCTGGTGAGTCCTGTGGTTTGAAGGGTTTCGGGTTTCGGAGCTGACAATGCTCCAGTAGCTGTCATGGTCTCGAATCACGCCAACACCGATTCCTATACCGAATTCTTGAGCGTTATCCGAAAGGCTATCAAGAAAGAAGCGAAAGCATTACTCAAGGGCAAATCATCAGTGGTCTCCGAATATGAGAATGAAGAGCAAATCCTCATCAACGCCGAATACATTCACGAGGAGGATTTCCTTCCACTACATTTCATGATTGATTGTGATGACGCCGAACGAAAGGCCATTGAGGAGGTCTTCCCGGGAACTCCAATTCGGTTATGCCAATTCCATTTCATGCACGCCGCCCGATCTCGAGCACTTCGGCTATTTGGGAGTGATCTGGTGGGTACCGAAAAGGCCTTTGCCTTCCTTGTGGCACTTCGGAGGTGCCAACGATGTTCCGAAGAGGAGTCTTGGTCAGAAGCTTTTGCTCGACTAGAAGCCGATGTTGCGGCAATCAGCAATAACGATCCCGAAATTTGGGACAAAATCAGAACCTGGCTCCTGTCTGAATGGTTCAGCGACAGATGGAGGGGATACCTTGTCGACTATGGTCTGCCACCTCATCACACCCGAGATGGTACTCTCTCAACAAACAACTTTGTCGAAGCGGCATTTCGGACCTTTGACAGAGTATTCCTTGAATCTCGAGCCAACAAACGTATAGACAAACTCCTCACAATCATCATCGACGTTTACTTTCCCATGTATCTCCATTCACCACCAACATCTGCCCGCTGTGACCCCACAGTTCTGTCACACATACTTCAAGGACTGGAGCTTTGGGAGCAAGGGGCGGTTAGGGAATGTTTCGGAGACGAGATGCCTATGTCATTGAGAGGTCAACTAGATCATACATATTGTGTGACATCCTCCGAATCGAGCAAAACAACACCGGACTTACATTACTGTGGGATCAAAGACAAAACTCGTGAACGATGCTCCTGCAGATACTTTACCAAAACAGGCAAAAGGTGCTCGGGTCTCTGGGCATTGTACTGCTTTCACACTTGTGGCTCCTCCGAAACGTATTCTAATGGTGTCACGGCAAACGAACTGCGACTGCAGACTCGAGCTATACAACTACAAAGACGGTTGGGAGAGATATCTTATCCATTGGATCAAGAAGACCTTGTTGCCTATTGGGGACATGACCCTTCGGAGCCTGTGTGGCATGATTGGTCCTCCGAGCAGCCTCCGAAACAGGGCAAGCTCATCAGCATTGATAGTGCCAACCTTGATTTTGTCGAGCCCGATTCGCCCATTACCCGCCGAAACCGATTCCTCAACCATGCTGACGACCATCCCTCAACCACTGCCACGTTACCGGTTTCAAGACCAGAGGCTGATAAGGGTGGCCGTCCAGCAGCTCACCGCCCTCTGCATCCTTATCGCCAAAAGACAGCCCCCACAAAAGCTGGCATTCCTCGGGACGCACTACCACCACGAGATCGACCTGTTGGAGCAAAGAATTATCTTCAATCCTGTTTTGCTCTGTCGTTGTTCCATATTGTCTTCCGAATTCCAGCCTTCGTGTCCGCATTCAACGAAGCTAATGACGGTCTCAGGCCTCACGCACCTTCTTTGATTGTCTTACTAGGTGACTTTCTTAAAGCCATTTCGGTAACTAGACGGCTGGTGGATCTGAAGGACATTGTACCGATCCTCCGAAGTGAGTTCCCTTCCTCCATCATTGCTGCCAATCAGCATGTTCATTTGCTGATATGCAGGTGAGAACTTGATAGATGAAGAATCTCAGCATGATCCGTGTGAACTGTTTCTCAGAATGACAAGCAAATTCAATCAGATCATTGAACAGAACCCGATTCGGAACACATTCCAATTCGGAGTAACCTGGGAATATGTCTTTCAGCCCTGTTCCCACGCAGTCCCTGTCAGGCAAGAGACATCCTCACTGGAGAAGCAAATGACCGTTCTCCAAATCTATCCACATGGCTCATCACTTAACCTCATCCAGCTCATCAACCTTTCATTGTGGCGTTCATGCAGTCCCCAACATTGCTTTTCGGTACCATGTAATGGACGAATGGCCGTCACTCGAGCACGAGCCAAGATGTCCTTGGAATCCAACAACCTGCCCCGCATGTTACTCCTCAACATTGTCTGGGATCTCCGAAACCCCTCTGCACACCAAGTGATCCACCCTTTTGACATTCCCGAAACTATCAACCCAGCGCAGGTTTCGGCCGTACCTCCTCCTATACTCCCCAGCAATCTTCCAATGTACAGATTGAAGGGAATGCTCTGCCGAAAGGGGGACACCGTGCAGGTGACCAGTGGACACTATGTGGCTTTGATAAAGCATGATGATGTGCTGTGGGAGATTGACGACGAAAAAACCTCTCGTATGTTTCTGAACCGGGACGCTTTCGGTGGTACACGATTCCCGGTCTTGCTGTTCTATACACTGGAAGATGAAGTCAAGCCATCAGCAAGTCAACCCATTGCCAAAAAGAGACGACTGAATAAGCCAAGTGGGAAAGCAATGTCAAAATCGGCTTCGAATCCTGAAATACCAAAAGCTGAAGGCCCAACACTGGAAGCACCAAACCCCCAACCTCCCGTTTCGGACGCCATACCAGCTAATTCTTCAAATTCGGAGCTGCCAACTTCGGCCCCGCCAACGCTTGAACCTCCGAATTCGGGAGATCCGAAAGTTCCTCCTCCAAACCCAACGGAACAAGAACCTGCCCCAGTTGATGTCCAGTCCACAAGCTTGGCGCCCACCAGTACCCCTACAGACCCCACCGCTTCTCAGCCCAATGTTCTTCCCACAGTTTCTCAGGGTACCATCCCTCCGAAGCCTACACATATTTCTCCACCTGGTGATGAACCTCCCGAAAGCGGGCCTTCCTCGAGCAACATGCTGTGCCAAACCAACACACCCCAGGGTGAATCGGCTCCCCCCGATCAAGCTATCAGTCTCAATCCCACTGTAGCTTCTCAAGACATTACAGCAGAACCAGATTCCCCATCATCATCCATGGACATTGATCCTCCAAGTGTCGTTCCCACTGTTGAACGCTCTCCCTCACCCGAGGTTCCGCAGTACTGTCAACTAGAAAAGGCTCAGTCAGTCATTGCCGAAAGACTAGCACAAGTTCAGTGGCGTTCGGGGGAATCCTTTCAACCTCTCATCTCCGTCAGCACATTTCAAGATGTTGATAGCCTTTCGGACGATCTCCTTGAGGACCTGTGCGACCAGATGGAAGCTATGTTTCATGACATGGCCGAAGATGAGCATAAGGGCTTGAAGCTACAGGGTGTAGACTCCACATTCGGGTCAAAAACGTTGCGTAAGTTCTACGGAAGGAATGAGTGGTACACCAATTTCGGAATCGATGATATCTTGCTTTCGGTGTCAGCTTTCATCCGAAATTGTGTGAATCTGGGGATTGGAATGTCTGACCCCATACCAAACTCGTTTGTTTACCGAACCCTAGCTGCTGGTGACAACTGGAACCCATACATACCTGGAGGTACGCCATGGCCTTCTCTGGGCAAGGACGGGCAATGGAGGAAAGAGAACACAGTTGGGGTTCTGATGTCGAGCTCCCATTTTGAGACACTGGTAATCTTTGGGCCACAGAAGCTGGTGTTGATGTATGATGGGGCAGGGGGGACTTATGATTCGGGAGAACAGAAGAAGGTAAGTTGGTCATTCAAAATTACTTCAATGAGGTGCAGCTTCACTGATCAATAGCAATGGTCACGCCTGCTAGAACGCCGTTTGTCCTGGGAAGTCAGAAAAGGCATAGCAACAGAGGCTGAAGCTATGGGTTGGTTGATTGCTCCAAATTCTCAGGTGAGTACAGTACTACTCCCAAGCTCAATAATGACGTTCAGGCTACCAGGGATAACCTGCACTGGGTTACACAAGTGGACTCACACAGCTGTGGTCCTCTAGCATGTGCCGCTGCATGTCTTCTTCTCCAGGGAATCAGACCGACTGCTTCTGTGCTTGGGGTGAAATCATCAACTCTGGCTAGAGGTGAGAGTAGAAAACTACGAACAAGTGTGCTTCAACTGGTGCTTGCAATGGCTGCACGGGATCCAGCAAATGAGTCTATATTCAGTCCGAAAGTGAAAAAATTGATGGACAAGTCTGTACCTTCCATGACTTACTACATAGATCGCCTGTAGAGAGGTATCACAGCTGGTTGTGCATGAATATAATGACTAATATACCTCTGGATGTAAAAATACACTTGGTTTGATGCAGATTGGGGCTTGATTATCTTTCCCAAGTGAGTCCGAAGGCACTCCCGAAACACCGAAAACCCCTCCGAAAGCACATCTGACCATCTCATGTATTCCAATATTGTACTGCTTAGGGTCACTAGTCATTGTGTCTACCCAGTGCTTATTTGGATAGTCATAAGCTCTCTTGCAGTGATATATGCAGCCATGAATGTCCCCAAATTGGTCAAGCCTGCCTCAAGTCGCCCCGAATTTGGCGACCATTAATCGCAGCACAAGGCTCTCCAGCTCAGCTACACACGACCCAATAAACAC
>NW_006711230.1:759379-781636 GCF_000271645.1 Tremella mesenterica DSM 1558
GAAGGCTGATGACGTCTCGGTTGATTTCTCGGTAATAGTCTATCATTTCGGAAACTTGAGCAACCATTCGGGAAGAGAATTGCTCCTCAAACTGAGCTGAGTCTCTTGAAACTCACTCATACGATGCAGACACTGTTCAACTTCGGGCATGGTAGACGGTGGAGCCGGGATGTAAGGGACAACCTTTTCGGGTGCAGGCTGGTCCAAGGAAGGGACAGTGGGCCTTTGGGTCCGAAATTCGGGCTGGAGTGGTGGGTTCATTTGAGGGAGTTTACTGACCACATTGACCGAAGTGACAGGAATGGAGGGTATCTGACCTGGCAAAGCTGTGGGACCAGAGCCAACGAATTCTGAATGAGAACGAATGAGAGAAGTGGGAGGTGGAGTCTGAGGGGGAGCCGATTGGGAAGCAAAGAGTGGAGGAACTATGGGCTTCGGAGCCATCGTGGGTTTCGGAACATTGGTTGATGGGTTTGGACCAGGAAGACTCTGCACACCTGATCGACCCAGGCGCTTCTGCTGTAGCCACTGCTTTACCTCTGCAAACGTATGCAGTGAGGTAGGTAGTGGGGAGATTTGGGGAGGGCCAGAGACGAGAGAAGAAGACCCAGGTTGAAGGTTTGGAGGAGGGCCTGCTTTCGGAGCAGGGGAGGGGCTGGGGAAGGGGGCCGGTGTGACACTTTTAGCTTTGTGAGGCGAAGGGATTGTTGGTGATTCTTGCAATGTAACACCCAAAACCGATTGTGTTTGTGCTATAAATGGGTCTAGAGCAGAGGGAACGGCCTGTTGTCGAACAGATACGGCAGGAGAAGGAACAGGACCAACAGGGGACATTGTGGGCACCTTTTCGGAGGTAAGATCCATTTCGGGCTGGGGAGGACCTTGTTCAATGGAGAACGGACGAGCCCGTTTCGGTTCGGCCTGGGACTCTTCTACATCCTCCAGGGCACGCTTGTTCACAGGAGGATGAACAGGACTACTTCGGACAAGTATCGGAGAAACCCCAGCTGGCAAACCTGCAGAGAAAACGGGGGGGGCGGTTTCGGAGGGTTCCTTTTCGGGAACAACATCGGCAAATTTTGGAGGGCGGGGAGGGAATCGTGGCCTCTCATTTCGGGCTGTAGATGGTTCCGGTTGAGGTCCTTCTTCCCCATCATCTTGACCCAAGCTGGAATCTTGAACAAGAATAGGACCAGCTGGAGAAGACAGTTCTGTTTCTCCCTAAAAGTCAGCTGCTGAGACTTGCTTTCAGTTCGGAACCTAGAAAACTCACCTCCGAACGAGGTTGCTCTCTAGCAGACGTGGGCGCTTCGGTGAGAGGTTTCGGAGAAGGTCTGACAACCCATTTCGGACCGGGTTTTGCAGCATCCCCAGCTGCGACAGTGCCTCCCCTAGCAGTCCTACGCTTGTCCTTCGGTCCTACCGGTTGCTGCAGTGGCGCATTTGAGAACCCAATCGCCGTGGAAGCTGCAGGGGGAGCTTTTTCTTTTCCCTTTCCTTTTCCTTTTTCGGGAGGGGGGGGAGAAACCGATTTCTTGGGAGCCGAAGCTCTTGTGGAGCGTGTTGTGGTGGCTGGCCGGCGAGGTTTCGGAGGGGAGGGATGTGGTGAATGTTCAGAGTCCGATGAGTCCGAATCAGAATCCGAGCTGTCCTCAGGCTTGTCCTGACCTTGTGATGACTTTTTCGGTCGTTTTTCACTTTCGGAGGACTCTTCGACAAGGAAATTGGTCGGCTTGCCCTTGAGGGAGCAGGTGAGAGGGGGCTTTGTGGAGTTATAACAGTGCACACAGACACGAAACTTTCCTTCGTCCCAACGGTTGAGAAACACTGGTCGACCATCAGGTACATTGACACATTTCACTTCGGGATGTCTGAGATCAGCATTGAGTTTCGTTAATTTCTCCCGAATTCGGGAGCCATATTTGATAAACCAATACTCACGTGTAATTGAAAGCCGAAACACAAAACTGGACATGACAGTTTGGCTTTGTGGCCGACTCATCCGCCGAATAACATCGTGACCCTCTAGTAATCGCCCGAATACCCTCTTCCTTCATTTGTTTCGGGGTAGCTTCCCGAAGTCCTAGCTTTTCAGCAAGCTGAGGAAGATACTTCGGCTCTGCATGCCACCAGGGCTGGAGGTAGAACCCTATCTCAGCTTGAAAAGAACGAAGTGATTTCTCATTCTTCCAAATGGGGTGTTGTGGCTGAAGATACTTTTGGAAGTGAACATGGTCGGGGTGTAATTTGTAACCCTTCGGAGGGTTTACACTGGATTTATCTGTTTTTGGGTCGAAGGGGTTCGGCATTTTGAGAAAGAGGTCAAAGAGGTCAGAGAGATTGGGAGGAAGGGGGAGTGGGAAGACTCTAATTTTGATGATAAGATAATTCGGACGAGCCAAGGCGGAAGGTGAGATGAAGCACACAGATGCAGAATGAGCAGTGAGATCAGTTGAGAGTGAGTAGTGGAGAGCAGATGAAAAACGCTGGCTAATGTATGCTGGAAAAAGATATGAAGATGCTGAAGTGAAGTGAAGTGAAGAGAAGAAGTGAATTGAAGGAATGAAAAAGGGGGAAAATCGCGTCAGCCCGTGTTAGTACTTAGTAGAAGTTCAATCAACACATCACCATCAGACACGTCAACATGATGGATCCTTAAGAGAGTTTTGTGCATTCAGAGGATGTATTACCATGAACATGAACATACATACATACTTACATACATGAAAGAAGCTATTCACTTGGGTAGATTGGTAGTCAGTAGTGAGTATGTGACTATCACCGAAAGCTCCCGAATTCGGCCGAAAGGGGACCGAAAAGGAAGTAGGATTTCGGGCTGGGGACATTGCCCATGCCCCTGTGGTCAATACTCCGAAAGCTGTGCCGAAAATGGTATGAATAGACTCAGAAGGCGTCAGGCATTCCAATGATATCAGAAAAGCCACGGAAAGATGATTTTTTAATAGTGAAGGTATTTGGGTCAGTAGTGACGGGATATGGGAGTTGAACGTCGTATTTTGGGAGAAAGTGGCAAAATTTCGTCGGGATTAATTCGAGCTCCGTCGGGATTATCCACTTTTGCTGCGTCATCGAACCCGACTTTGTCGATCGATCCTTCTTTCCCTTCCCCTTCTTTGCTCTTTGACAGAGCTTCTCCGTCTTCCACTCCCACCTTCATCTTCTTCTTTGCAGTACCTCATCCCACCCATTCAACATAAACATCATGCCACCTAGGAAATCAAAGACCAAATCGACTGCTGGGCTGGCCCAGGTGAGACCAACCCTTCTTCAACCCCCTTCAAGGTATATATTGACATTCAGCCAACTCTAAACTTCCGTTCCAAAGGTCCTGATACTTATAGACCCAAAAAACCTTCTTTACTAAGACATTCAGTTTCGGCAGCTTCCATAGGATCTGCAGGGTCAGAACATGTTGATGAGGATGTTTCTGGGGAGGGGAAAGCGGGGCAGAGCGTGATGAGAGGGAAGAGTCAGACTGGGGTGAAGGGAGAAAGTCAGGTGTTGGGGGATGGGAAAGGATCAGAGAAAGAAAGTCAAGTCGTGATTGAAAATAGAGGAAACCAATTCGAACAACAGGAAAAGACGAAGATGTTGAATGTTAAAAGTAAAGAATGGGATGATATCTGGGAATCGGCCGTAGAAGAGATGGGCGGTATGGAACCTAGTAAGTCTACGTCTTCTTTCTTTCTTTTCTTTCATCTACTCAAGATGATTCTGCTCCTTTCATCTGACCAATACTAAACCATCCTCTCATGCCTACCTCGCGAATACGAAAACGTACCTGATATGATGGTCAATTTTCGTATCGTCCCTCTTGTTTTCACATTCCTTCTAGCAGCAGGAATCGATAGATTAATCCCATCCAGCTGTTCAGATTCATTTCCCTTGATCTATTGTATTCAATCAACTAACTTACCTCTTTCTTCGTTCACCACCGACAAGTGATTCGAGAATGAGGGACTCGAAGCGATGTGACTAACATACCTCTGTATGCATTCACCAACGACAAGTGATTTGAGAATGAGAGACTCGAAGCGATGTGGAAACTTTCAGCTGACATCTAGTCCACGCTACGGAAGATAACAAAATACATCGTGAGATCATATTCTCAGGCACGTTCTATCAGCTCACATTCAGACATTCTCAGAGTATTCGACATGACTTCGAAATACGGACCATGTGTAGGAATGACCAGATTGCAGAGATGGGAAAGGGCGAATAAATGGGGTTTAAATCCTGCTCCCGAGGTGGGTATCTCCTACTTCACACTTCTCCCCCCACTTCCCTTCCCTTCAACTAAACTCCTTCTGTTGTTCTCGCTACTCCTCGTATCGCCAAGGTATCCTCCCTGCGTAACTTAGTATATCACAAACATCACTTATTCTTCTATCCTATTGTCCCCTTTCGCCTTTTCGCCTTGAGTGTCCGTCGTTCCTCCTGCCCGGACTGCTTTTTGTCAGTTTTGTCGCTATTAATCCCATATTCATGAAAAACACAAAACAGTGACTGATGATAGATCCGAGCTATACTCACCACCATGCAAGGTGTTGAAGATCCTACATACAGAGAAAACGTGTTGTACACGTGGTTGTGAGGCACTAGGAGAGTTTGTATCAGTATGTAAGATGATCAAGGATAGATTTTAGTATAATAGGACTAGTGTGCCAACCTGTCACATTGACAGGCCCGTCTCTCGCCTCTTGAGGTGAATCCATGAACCCGTGGCCTCTTCTTCTCTCTCTCTTTCTCTCTCTAGCTTGTAGGTAGTAGATATAGTGGTTGTGACAACCTACTTTCCTTCTCTCTCTCTCTCTCTCTCTCTCTCTCTCTCTCTCTCTCTCTGTCCACGCCCTCGTTTATCGTCTCGCGTTCGACCTGCGGGCGTCGCCGCTAGCCACGTGGTTTATCCCCCCAAGTTAGCCTCTCATCATCTGTTATTATAATAGACGAGTGTGGCCAACCTGTCAAATTGACAGGCCCGTCTCTCGCCTCTCGAGCGACTCCGTGGATCTGTGGACCCGTGGATTCACCTCCTCTCTACTCTATCACACACTTTTTAGAACCTGTGTGGCCCTCTAGCGTCTGTCTCTCTCCCATGTTATCCTCTCGCTTCCACCCTGTGGGTAACGCCGCGCGCCACGTGGTTTGTCCCACGTGGTTTGTCCCCTCCTTTATCTCGAGGGTTAATCTGTTATTATAGTAGATTGTGCTGTGCATGCATTTTTGTACATAAATAACTCATCAAAACGTTCAATATCTCTCGTATACTCGTCTTGAGTAACTTTTGCATCTAATCGTACCTGTTCTTACATGCCGAAGATGGACCATGGCAATCATGGAGAATATGTCATAGCTTTACATCTCAAACATTGACATGAAATCGTGTGTACGTGTATGTTCATTCCAAACATTTACTTTATTCTCGCCTCGCTCTAAACAATACGAGTACATGATTCTCATCCATATGACACAAATGAAATCCAATAAAACAAATCTTAAGGAGCCACAGAAAATAAATCTATCTTTAAATCCTTGATCATCCTCATTACCTACAGTTTCAGCCTATATCAAGTTATAACACAAGAATCAGGACATGAACACACATCTTTCCAAGATTTTTCTTTATCTCCTAACGACTCTCCATAAATCTCATTTCTCTTAATAGCTCCACCTTTCCTAATCACTTGAATCGAAATATCTTGTGAATCGAGAGTTGGTATGGGATATTTCCAATATAAAGTTTGACCGATGATTTCGTATGTCCCAATAGAGATAACAACCTCGACATTTAACTTTAAACCATTTTGGTCCACTTCGGCAATGGTGAGTTTCTGTTTATCATCTAAAGTTGGATCGGAAATACCATCTAGATCTAGGAGTTTAGAAGTTGAAGATGATCTTTTCAATTCTTCTTCTTCCCTTTCTTCCGCTTTATCATCATCATTTTGGATTTGGTTCTGGTTTTGAGAAAGAAGAGTTTGTTTAGAAAGAGAAGAAGCATAATGTATAAAAGGTAAATAAATCTCTGTGAAACCTCCTTCTATCGAATCAACTTTAGTCACGTTGATATTGAGTGTGAATCGGGTTGAAGAAATATCAAATTCTAATTTTGTTGGTATTCCTACTGTTTTCATTGGATATGGTCTTGAGAAAGCTGCGGGTGCTCTTGCACCGTCTATGATTAAAGAAGATGAAAAAAATCCTGATTCTATCATCGTGGGTGTGTGAATGGGATCGAAGAACGTCGGAGAGTGAGAAAGGTTGGAAGTGGATATTGATGAGATGGTAGTTTGAGGTTTTGAAGTAAGTGTTGAATATGATAAAGTGGGGATGGAGTCGGATGGATTATTTAGGGATAAAGTAATTTGAGATTTAGATTTCGTTTCGTCGGAATAAAGAAAATCCGGGTTTATGATATCATCCGATGACCAAATAGATAAATCTTCACCATTCCATTGATCTCCCCATTCATGTGAATTATCAGGACAATATGTCCATAAAGTGTATGAAAGACAATTAGGACCATCTGTAGCGTTCAGAGAACAATCCCAAGCTCTTTGTTGAGATGAATAATCGCCTGCGTATTTACCTCCTTCGGTATAACCATAAGATTTTTTGTCGTCCTTGTGAGTTAGCATCTCCTTGTGAAACACTCATCAGATGGACATTAGCAGGTAAAGAGAATACAAAATGAAAGTGGGAGTGAACAAGAAGAAAGAAAAAGGGGGAGGGGTGGGGTTGAGAAACAACGACGTAAACATACCATATCATAAGGACATCCAATCTCTCCTATCAAAGTTGGATAATCCCCCATCACATCCTTAGTGTCTTGTTTCAAGATACCCAATTGTTCTTGTATACTTTTCCTGATATTCCCCTCACCCACTCTCACAGCCTGAATGACACTCCAATATTTCTTCCGGATCAACCCTAATGCGTCGGCATTGAAAAAATTGAAATGTTTCGTCATTAATGTCAGACCATCGTAATAATGAGGAGAATTGCATGCTCGACCTCTGAGAACTTCTTCTGGGATATGAGGAGGAGGATGGAAGACTGGTGCTTGGATAAAGAGGATAGCTTCTCGATGATGTAATCGAACATTAGCTGCGTAGGTGATGTAATGAGGTCGAAAGAAATCTTCAACAAAATCAAGCGCACGAGAGGGTTCTTTGGGAGGGGTGTCGAAGTATTTTGGTATCAATAATCTTGATGATACAGGATCCCAAACTCCATGTAATGCCCAGACTGGAATGTCAATGGTCTGTTCGATGTTTCGTTTAATCTCGTATTGGGGTCATCATATGAGTGAGAGGTGGAAAGTAGGGAGAGGGGAGAGAGAAGAAGAGTTTAAAAGACTTACCACAGATCCCAAGCTGCCAAGATTCACCTCTCTTCCAACCCCATTTTCCACCACCTCTACTTTCCTCTTCATCTGGTTCAAGCCACAGTTTCGTCCCTTTAGGATTCAATACTTCTTTACCAATTTTGTAAGGTCCCAACGGACCAAAAGCCCAATTATCAACTTCCACCGCTTGACCCATGCCAAGTCTCATGCCCTCAAATGGACTGGGAGTTACGCCTTTCTTCAATTGTTGATCTCTTGGAACTACCGACAAATCACCTTTACAGATCATACCTTCACCAGGTTCGTTCATACTGTCCCATCCAATCACGCAAGAATCATATAAATCCCCAGCTTCAGCGATCTTCATGGCTAATTTTTCGCAGGCTCGAATGAAATGATCTTGTAGATAATCTTGTATGTTCATTCCGTCGATGACGCATTTGGGAGCGAACATCCGTCCAGCGAAGAAAAGTGTGAAGATGGTCTGAGAAACCAGACGAGTATAATTCGTACTCCAGATCATTGAGGGGAACTGGGACGGTTGAGGGTATTCATTATGCAATAACGCTCCGTAAGTGGGGGTTATATGACGTGGATCTATACCACAAGCGTAGATAGTCCAAAGTGGAGCTCCTGACCCTCCTGAAAATCTAGACCACTGGAAGTCAGATATGTAATTATCCCCTTAGCTAAAGCAGTCAAGACAAATGATAGACAGAGAGGACGGAGGAAAACCCACAACATCCTGATGAGGATCCATGAAAACTCTGAATCCCCATTCCTTGCATTTCCTCAACACTCTCACGACGTAATCCATGTAATCTTCATCATACTTCCCCGGACCTTCATGTTCCAACGCCTCCCAAGTGAACACGTATCGAAGCATGTTAAACCCCCAGGCGCGCAGTCGAGCGAGGTGGACATCGGCAGTTCCATCTTCGAGATTCAGAGGTCGTCCGATATATTCCGCTTTTCCAGCTTCACCATCTTCCCAGAAATTTTCGAGAGACCATGAGGGTTGATTATGAGGTGTTTTGGAGGATGAAGAGAGGTTGACACCGCGTAGTAGGAGAGATCGACCAGAGGTATCTTGGAAGAAGGCTGAAGAGGTGTGGATGTAGTGGGGTGGGGTGGGTAGTCCTGTGGCGGGGGAATGAGAAGGTACTTGTGGCATATTTGATCTCCTATCTCCTATGTCCCTTCTGATATAACCTCTATATTACTGTCGACGTGAGTGAGAAACAAGAGCCAAGCTGGGGAGGGTTGCAAGTGGCCAAGCAAGTACTCGTACTCGTAATGTGGTGGACTGGTGGTGCAAAGTGGGACCACCCTCGGTATGCTCGCTTTCACCCGATGCGGAGCCCCAGATCTCAAAGAGTCGCCGAGTAACTCCGACTGTGTGGCACCCACCCGGCAATTGTACGTTCAACTCTGGTCACTCTGCATGCTTGACAACTTGAACTGACAGTGTTCCTCCTGACTTGGACTCTCGTTGCGGCATAAAGGTAGCTATCTACTCGTCAAGATGAGCGAAGAAATGAATGCCATCGCCAAACAATTCACCGGTGAGTCGTTTCTGTTCTCCCTGGCTCTCGTTGAAACACCACCACCTCCGACTTCTTCCTCACATTCCTCGGTGCTCGCTTGATGGGTTCTTCCACAGGTGGCAAATACTTTACATCGGCTGTCCCTGGCACAATCACTACCGAGACAGTATCACAGGTCAATCATGACACTCTGAGTGGACTGGTCTGGCTTGAGATTGAGAGGTGAGCTTACGCACAGACTTCTACTACAACACATTCGACACTGATCGTTCTGGTCTCGCCGCTTTATACGTAAGTTCCACCACTTCACCACTGGCATGGCTGACAATTGAAGCGTGATCATTCGATGCTTTCCTGGGAAGGTACCCCCCTTCTGGGAGCTCCGGCTATCATGCAGAGACTTCAAGTGAGTTTCCTTGCTGTTCACACGTCACAGAGAATGTGCACGTGCTGGCTGTATGGAATGCTGTGTGTGAAGATGACTGTTCGCTTCACGTGTTCGTCACGCTGCTCTGATGACAAATCATGTCAACTGTCATGTGTTTTCCATGAAGCGGTGGTTCGTATGTGCGAGCGAAGCTGAACAATAGGAACTCCCTTTCACCGCCGTCCAACACCGAGTCCTTACCCTTGACGCTCAACCAGCGAGCAGTACAGAGCCCGCGATCCTCGTCTTAGTGACGGGTCAATTGTTAGTGGATGACGGATCCAACATATTACAATACAGCCAGATGTTTCACGTGGGTTACACTTGTCCTCCCAATCCTCCCCATACACATGAATCTCCCCCTTTTTCCATCTCCTTACAGGTATGCTCCTGATGATACCTACGGGGGCTTGAGTACCTCCATCCCCATCGCAATTCCTACGGTGCTTTACGACCTAGACTTCTTGACTAAAGTATCCCTTCGATGAGAAGAAAATGCGTCTTGACTGACGTGCAGTTAAAACCCGAGAATGGTTCCTACTTTGTCCAAAACGACGTGTTCCGACTGTCAGTTTCGCTTCTTCGCAAACTTTCCATCCATGACTGACATGCAGTGTTTACGGCTGATCCGACGTCATCTTTCACCTCCTTAATGACCATGTTCAGATCACGTATGCATATAAATTTCAACTTCTTTGGGCTTCCTGGCGCGCTAGCAACATGACGACGTCGGGGCCAAACCACATGCGCCCCTTCTATCCTCCTCTCACCGCCCACAGCAAGGACTTCCTTTTTGCGCTTTCTTCTCATGACATAACAAGATGGTTTTTCTCATGACATAATATGAGAACATCCTTTCTTCCGTCTCCGTTCATGGTCGAACTTTGAAGTTCCGCGCTGACCACGGACGAGGTGTTCACAAGCTATAAGGCCACCTCTTCCCTCACCGGGACCCGAATACGCCACCGACTTAATATCGAGTCCTAATACCATGGATGCCCCTCCAGAAGATACACCTGGAAGTCCTCCCACTTATGCAGACGACCCACGCAACGGCACCTATCATTGGTCCATTGAAATCTTGAACCTTCTCAGTGAGGAAATGGCTGTCATTTTACGAGCATCACCTAGCACACAGGAAGATGATCATGCAATACTCAAACTGCAAACTCAAGTCTCAGAGGTTATGCAGACAATCATGTCCGACTTTGATGAAAGAGACCGTTCTCATTTAACTAAGATAATCCGAGCCGCAGAGTTTTTTCCAGCGGATCAGCCAGAACCAATCCAACTGGAAGACTGGGAAGAGACAACTCGGCTTGTCTTTCAAACTGACAGTATGTCCACGACAGCAAAGGGGATCAAGGGACCTATAAGAGAAGCAATCTTCACTGAATTATGGAAGGCTCAAACTCAAAGATGTTGCGTTTCACCCACCAGATCTTCTGTCCCGCATGAATACACTTTATCTTCATCAGGCACAGCTAATCCAGTCCAAGGATTGGGATAAATTGAAGAAACTTCACCAGGAAATCTCAATGACCATTTCAAACCTTCCACACAAAGTTGTGGACCCTGCACTGTTTCCTCTTATCCACATATTTGCGGGAGTAGCAGAGCATCCCAGCATCCAAGCTACTTTGAGAGATGCCTTGCCATCATCTGAGCGTTTTCATGACTGGAAACAAACAGCCCGTCTGTACACTATCACAGCATGGGTCATTAATGAATACAAGCTGCAAGCAGATAGCCAAACTGTGGGAGAGCTATTCACTCAACTGTGGAAAGCTGATAACTAAGTATATGCCGGTGAACTCAGTAGATAGAAAGACTCGTGCCCGTGATTAACCCGATAAGGGTGGTCAGTATAGGAAATCGAATCTGAAGATCGACGTGAAGCAATTCACTTTGGAATGGAAAAATCATGCTAAGGATCCCAGAGGAGTAAGCATGATGCATGAGATGAGAGAAAAGGGACGTCCCTCGTATACCATTGTAAGTCATCTGAAGATGGTTTCGGATCCCTCTTGACCATGCTTGACACATGTACCTCATTTGGTGGATCATGAGCAACCCCTCATCCGACATCTGGCAATAACTCAAAGATGTTGTGAACTCACCCGATCACTTAACCCCTGATACTGCATCGGTCGTGAATGTGAGTTCAACCCGATCAATCTCGTTCAGTACGGACACGATGATTGGAGATATACGAAAGAATATGGCCATGCTAGAAATGTTTACATACTACTATTCTTTCTCATTCGTCCGATCTTCTCTCCATTTCTCGATCCATTCTCCTATCCTCCTAACATTCTCCTCTACCTCACCTTCTTCTTTCCCATCACTTAGTAGTTGTACGACGATTTCTTCAACATATGATTCCCTCGTCTCTGTCAAACAAGTTTGCATTATCTCAGCAGTAATATTTTCGTGTAATTTCTTTTCGGGATAATGTCTATTATAAGTACACGCCTTATTGGGTCGTAGAGTGTGAATTGGACTAACCGGGAAGTCAGACGATCATGTAAAACTGAATTGTCGCATGTTAAAACGACGACTGAATCTATCCAACGTTCTGGGAAAAGGGAAGGGTCGTGGTGATCTATTATGAAGCCTGTGGTCAATTACCATTTCTATTTTTCTTCTCCGACTCTTCTCAAGCCCAATCGTTCGCATCACGTCACTTCTGTCATATGTTCCATCGTCTTATCCTCTCGCAATGAGCCCATTGATAGGGTGTCCTGGTGATCCTAATATCTTTCTGGGCCGAGTTCCCCATATTATGAATAATAGGCAGCCAATAGGAGAGTACGCCCTTTGATACAACGTGAGAAGTGAGAATTTGGAAAGAAACCACTCACCCGTTTCCGCAGGTCCATCAAAAGGATTAACTTTCTCCTCCATCCAATCTAATAACTTATCTTCATCAACGATCCAGCTTTGCCATTCTTCATCCCATCCTTCGTGAAAACCATTTTGTTTGACTATATCTCCGACGTTGAGATGAACTAACGGTGATGATGTATCTTGAGAATTGAGGGCGAGAAGATCGGAATGAAGGGTTTTACCTGTTCCTGGTGTACCTAAGTATGAGCATCTACATTCTCACTTCATTTCGAGGTGATAAGACACAAGAGGAGTAGGAGGAGAAGACTTACCAGTGATGAGTATTATAGGATGTTGTCGGGGATGATGAGTTGTCATTATCGTCAATTGAATGAGGGTAGGTGAGTTTGGTGATATCAAAGTTACGAGGATGTTAGACGGGTGGTCAAACTTTTGCATCTGCAGGGTGGGGCTCCGCATTTGAGTTTCCAAGGTTGCTTCGTCTGCGATCGTCTGCTTTCTACTTCACCTTACTTGTATGCGTTGGATCGCTTTTGTGAATATAAGCGACAAACATGCGTATGTATCAGAGACGATGAAAACCAATCTGTGTGTAGTATATAGGCCTACATGAAGACCGACCTCAAATCAACTGTTCTCGAGAATGAAAGAAACAGGCCTCTCTAATGAAACCGGTCCACATCCCTGCCTCAAGAGGACATTTTCAAACACATACCTAATAACATGATCCATGGTATGTTTCAAATCCCAATGATCCGACTTTTGGCTTACCTCGCTCGGATGTTCCATAAAGACTCACTTACTGTACAGAATCGGAAGATAAGGACGAGGGCGAGTCTCGGATACCAAAGACTACTCCGTTCCCGTGCCCTTGTGGCGCGCGGCAAGTCGATCACTTGGTGACGAAACCGATGACGATTGCCGTTTTTCCTGTGACGGCATAGGATCTTGGAGCGCGGTTTGGGGATGCTCAATCGATCAATGGCTTTGACCTCTGCTCCAACGCCCTCTACAGTATAACCAACACTTAGGATACTTCCTCTGCAATGTGCCAAGGCAAGGGAGGAGGGGGACGTCCGTGCCGCACTACTTTTCATTAGCATACAATCCTTCCCCACAAATATGCAGACTAACCGAGTTCCTCTTCGACTCCCCACAAATCTTCGACTCCCCACAAATCCAGTGAAGCCTATTGAATGGTAGCGTATACAAGGCACGAGACCACGGGGATGGAAAGGAGGATATGACGGAGTAAAGGAAGTACGACGGCTATGATATCATTGTCTTTCCCATGTGGCAGCCCGCCCCACTCGACTTTGTATGTGGCTACATGAGATTTGGGATGGTATGAATACTGGGACCGATTCATCCTCGGTAGCTATACATTCCATATCGTACATTTCACATCCACTCTCATCACATCTTGCATCCATTCTCATCAAATCTCATCCATTCTCATCACATCTCATACCGTGAGCCACCACATCGAACGTCCCTTGAAAACGTCGGCCTAAAATCACTCCGACTCTACAGTCCCGACCGAAAGATCCGTACTGTAGAAAGGTAAGAAAAGGGAGATATGATAGCTGCTGTTCTCACCCCATACCAATTGTCCAATACTAATTTAGCCATGCACGGTGAGTATTTTCTTCTTCCTCTGATGCACCCATCGGAGAAAACATCATTCTTGCCCTGATCATACCTGTTCTAGTCAACCTCGAAATATGCGCCACACTAATCGTCGATGATACATTGGAGGTATCAGATCGAGCTCGACCATGAGGACAGTGCAAAGGGAAGACGTTTTAGTAAGGAAAAATGGTCGCTTATCGATAGACGCTCATTCCGTTGAGAGAAAGAAGAAACAATACTCACACGGGATATACGAGTACACGAAGAGTATGTGGGAAGATGTACGGTTAGATATCGAGTGGGTGTAGTTGCTTGTCCTTGCTTACTTTCATTTCCGCCTCTCAGTTAAAACCTGTTGCTATTTCTTTAGTCTGATCAATGTCTTTATGTCAAAACACCTCTCAAACCCTTTCATTGGGTCTCTCTACCTATCATTCAACCCGTGTTCATCCTGATCAATTCGGATGAATCACACTGACAGTCAGACGACGTAAAACCCTCACGTCGAAATCTTCCCAAGAGTCCCTCGCTCAATCCTCTTCCACCCAAAGTCAAAAAGGTCCCACACAACCTTCCCCTCGAGACGAAAAACGTGACACCCAATCGATGTCCAAAGAAGCGGCAGTGGAGGAGAAACGAGGATCGGTGAGCTCAACGACCTCAAACACTTCCAGTACAGGGGCGGCGACACAGATCGGAGCGGTTCCTGCCACCCATTAATCTTTCCCTTGTTGAAAAGTTGGTTCGGTAGTTGAGATGATCACGCAGTGATACAGAGTAAGTCGTATATGGATTGAGCTGGCGGTGGAGGGTGGAAATAACATCGGTTAAACAAGGGATAAGGAGGACCACAATCTTCGATACGTATCAATATTTTGCTGTAGCTTTAGTCAACATGTATATATCTATGGCATGGGAGATTATGTATTCTGGAAGATAGTACCGCCTGGGGTGGTCACACGAGCATAGCTTTGTCGCGACAGGATGAACACTCGAATGAACAAGAAGATAGGGTACAGAGATGGAGAAGGGTAAGGGGACGAATCTATTCAGTAGTTGGTTAGTAAAAATTTCATAAATTAAGTATTGGGCGGTTTTGTTCGCCTGGTTGGAAGTCTTGTGACACCTCAGCAAGGCAGATTGAGATTCAGCGTAAACTCACCAGCATCTCCAAGAGAAACGAAGCTCCCTATGGAAGGAATCGGGATTTGTCCCGAGACTCCACGTGGCAGCCGCTAAGCGAAGTTGATAGGCGGTGATTGCCGGTTTGTGGGTTCTCGGTCGCTCGGAACCGCTCCGTCTTTGCTTTCTCCCCTCAAAAGTCTCAACATCTGATCATCTTTCCTCGTTGTACATACATACACCTACTTTTGTATCCCTCCACCATCGTCCTTCTACGACTATCTCTATTTCCACCTAGTAATGTCAGTGATGAATCCGGCTTTTCTACAGCCGGATTATCAGACTACTTCAAAACCAGATCTCAAGTCATCTACAACTATCTCATCTTCAAATCACAAAACCGAAATGTCCGGTTTATCACTACCCGATCGATCCAGACGAGAGACTTCTTCACCAGATTCACCAGATGACGAAGAACAACAACAAGATATCGAAGACGTTCAAAATGATTCCAATATGAACAAAGATCAAGATCAAGATTCTAATGCTGGAGAAGCTAAACGTCCAAGATTACGTCTAGCACACGCATGTGATAGATGCAGAAAAAGAAAAATCCGATGTGATACTCAACAACCTTGTGGACCATGTCAAGCAACAAAGAATGAATGTACTTTTCATACTCCTTCCAGAAGAATTGTCAAACCTAAATCTTCAATGGAGGTATTACGTTCTTCGACATCAGGTATCAAAAGACCTCATTCCCCACCCAACGTTTTGGCGAATTTAACGGGTGGAACTAATTTAGAAGCGAGGTTAGCAGCTTTAGAATCTATGTTAAGAGATGTCCCACCGAATGTACATAACGCTTTCTTATCTTCCCTCGATGCGAGATTAGGAAGTGGGACGGGAGTCGGGATCAAAGAAGGTAAAGGAGAAGGTGTGGGAGTGGCTTTGGAAGCTCTTATGGGAAGTAATTCCGCTACTGGTTTGAGGGATTTTGGATCGGTCAATGCGGGAAGTAGTATGTTACTTGGGGATTGGGGAGATGGTTGGAAAGGTTTAGGAAGTGCTACGGGTATGAAAAGACGAGATGATGGAGTTGATCAGATGGCAAAGAGGTTTGAAGGCACAAGTTTCTTCTATGAGGATGAAATTGGTCAAGCAAAATGGCAAGGTGAGTTTAATACTTCCTCTCATTACACATATAACGACTCGTTCTCTCTTTAATTATCAATCTTCTGTGAATATCGAGATCAATCGTGCTTGCAGTATTTATCTGCGTCATCCATCGGTAAGTATGTGAGCTGACTCATCCAGGGGCAACATCCGGTTTCCCTCTCCTCAATATATTAACAGCGTCCAACACTTCAGCAGATGCAGAATTAGAAGAAGAGCTTGATAGTGATCTCTCACAAAATTACAATGATACTCCAGTGGTCGAACCAACACCTTTATCACCTACAACCTCAACACGTCGTACTTCATTCCCAAACCCACTCAATTCTAGAGTTCGAAATTCTTCTTCCTCCAACCCTACTTCTTCCTTAACAGTACCCTCTTCTCCATTATTACGAAAACAAAGATTCTTTCCTGATCGTACTCCTCGACCTCATCAAACTCTTAATCCAGAAGCATCATGGAAAGTCATCACCGGTGTTATCCCACCGGATGTTATGGATACTCTGGTTCGATGTTATCTTTCGACTTCTCATCTTTTATGGCCTTTTCTACACGTTCCAACATTCTTAAGAGATTATGCAAATCCACAACAATGGGGAGAACCAGGTTTTGCATGCTTCATCGTCGCTGTTTGTACACTAAGCAGTAGACATGTTGACGATCCTAGAGTCAGGGCAGTGCCTACAGATCCTAGTACAGCGGGAAAGGCATATTTCGAATTGTTCAAGAGATTGAGGGATTTACCAAGTGCAGATAGACCGACTTTGTATAGTATACAAGCTGCTTTTTTGGCTGCGATTTATGCGTTTGGGTTGGGGAATTTGAGTAAAGCGTTTTCTTTACAAGCTGAGAGTATCACTTTGTGTTTGGATGGAGGTTTGCATAGGAGTGTTGATGGGTATGATCATTTCGATGCTGTAGAGAGGGAGGTTCGGAAGGTGAGTCGTTGCTGTGATCATATCTCAAGCCAACACTACTTCAATATACATCTTCTACCCAATCTCTCACTGTACTGCCGGTTCACGGTAGCGACAACCCATTTCGTCTGTCTGGTTTCGTATTTTCAGCACCATGTGTGATAGGGGGGAGCTGATCTCCTAGCGAACCTTTTGGGCCATCTACTCTTGGGATAAACAATCAGCCGCTCTGTTTGGTCGTCCGCCGATCATCCATTTAAGAGATTGCGACGTCACAGAACCTTTGATAGTGGACGACGATAGTCTGACACCGGAGGGAGTGAAGGAACCCGTGGATGAGACTACCAGTCGGATGTGTGCTTTTGTCTCTGCCGTCCGACTTCATGTGATCCTAGAGGTGGGTTTCCTCCTTCGCCTATTATTTCCTGTCGGCTGTCTCATCCGTTCTTAACTTAAACGTGATCTCATCTCCATGCATCTTCCACCATAGCGAGGACGTTTATTTGACATAACAGGGAGTTCTCGATGCCGCCACTCAACCTTCAACATTCCCCACCTCACCTTTTTTAGCCAAAGCAGCAGCCATCATAGCTCGACGTTCAACCACCAACGACCTAGGTGAAGAAGAAGCCCTCTTAGCAGAATGGCAAAAGCTTTTACCTAGATATTGGCAATACGATTCAGAAACTGCTACTTCTCGTGATCCTATACGTATCACTCAAGCTGAACGGTTACATTGTTTGGAACATTTGGTCAAGATGATCATCTATCGACATCGATTTTCGGGATTCGTAGCTGTTCCAGCTTCAACGACAGAGGATAGAGCGAGACATATGGATTTTTGTAGGAAAGCAATGCAAAGTGCTTTGACTATAATTGCGGATCATGTGCATATTGTGAGTTTCTCTTTCTCCTGTTTGATGAAAAGAACTGATGTTGGTAGAGTCAAAGAGGTATGATGACATATTGTGAGTTTATGTTTCTTCTCATCTTCTTTTTCATACCTCATTTCTTTTTGAGAAAAGAAAGGCCCCTTGTTCTCTTCCAATGTAGCAAAGAGGATGAGTGACGATGCGGAATGGAAATGAATGGGTCCGTCGAGGGAAGAATGAACTGATAAATAGATGGCGTTCATGTCATCCATCAACTCGCTCAGGCCGGTCGAACCTTAGTCGCTGTCGTACTCAATTGTAGGAATGCGGATTTTAGACCTCTTATCGCTCCTTCGATCGATGGATTACGATCTTGTGTGGGATTGTTAAGAAGGTTCAGTGGGAGATATCTCTGTGGATTGAGATCAGCGGATATCATTGATGAATTTTGTCGAAGTAAGTTTTCGTCCTGATTTGCCATCTTCCATCCCTTCAATCATATCACCTCGCAGAACGTAACCGATTGCCTATTATGACGACCTTCACCATTCTTCCGAAGTGAAAATACCTCCTCTGTCCCTAAATGCCAGAATTTGACGAGATGTGAAGAAAATGCCTGACTGTCAGTCTGTAACATCCCCGTAGATTCACCACGCGTACCGGATGGCACCGGTCGTCCTTCCCCAGCATGGTTACGTCCTGTCCGTCGACGACCATCACCATCACCTTCCGCCATCTCTCCCACAGATCCTCCTATTCCTTCTCTGACAGAAACACCAGCAGGAGTAGATATCATGTCAGCTCATCCTAATCTTATCTCTTCTACTACAGTTCCTACCGACTTGGAAGCTTTATTCAACGCTGCGGACTATTTCGATATTTCAGTCATTGATACACCTCTACAAGGAACTTCTCAACTTTCATCAAATCAGAATAACCAACAACCTCATCATCTCAGTATGTCAAATGGTCATGATGGTATAATGGGAATTGAAAGTTTCGGGAATCTTAATGGTATGAACAATATACCGGGTATGAGCAGTATGAACAGCTTCAACGGTGTACAAGGAGGAAATGGTGTGAATGGTCAGACTGAGATGAATGGTTTCAACGGATTAGAAGGTTTGCTGGGGTTAGGTGCTTTGGGAGAGGCAAGCGCTCCTTTTGATAGATTGGAAACACTTACTCCGGATCAATCAACAACGAATTATGAAGGTCAATTGGGTATGGAAATGTTGAATCAAATACCACAAGGTCAGACGCAGGATCAGAATCAACATGGAATGTGAGTTGACTTTCATCTCTCTGTTCATCTTACATCTTTCATCTTTCATCTTTCTTTGTTCGCCCACTTCCATCTCTCACTCCGTCCTCCTCGATCATTTTGGGCAATCTGTCAGGCTTCATGTTATCTCTCAACAAACTCCTTCACTCGAATAGCGTTCTAGGTGGTGGTGGTTTCTGTGACAATGCCCCACTTGTAAGATCCAGCAATATCTTCTCGACGGACTCAGGAGATGGTAGTATGAAGACATGCTAACGATACAGGTCGGCAGCTACAATTCTGAGTTTGCTGGAAGATGGTAACTTTGATTATGGAGCCATGTTCACTGATCAAGCGCCTATAAGGATAGACGGGGAGACTTGAGACGTATTGTGTGTATCATTATCAATGCACGAATTTATTGCTTGTTACATGACATCGGGTGTCGGCGATGCTCCCAGTCCATCTTAGAGTAGTACATGGTGTGCATGTTGCAAAGTGCCATCAGGGGGTCAAGTATGAAGTCGACTGTTTAGGTATGGACATGACACGAGTTCACTAAAGGTCAAGTAGGTATAGCATGATTCATCCCTCATCAATAATGGTACTTACTTGCTACCACTTCCCCCTCAACAAGCTGGTTTGTATATCGGAGCCTGACCTTGCAGGAGCTACACCCACCATGATAGAGTGGGAAGAGACAATGTCGTAAGCACTCGGACGAAGCATCATTCGGCAGGGTGGCTGGGAAGGGGAAAGAAGATATTCCTGCATCAGTGACGCCATCAAGCGCAAAGGCACAAGGATACAAGGAAAGTGAGAAGTCTGTGGTCTGTGGGAACATTAATTTCTCTATTGGATTGATTGTGAGAGCTGTATCAAACAAAGACGCATAAGATCCTTGGTGCTGTTTATAAATGACTTCACAATATACTCTAGGTAGTAAATAGACACATCGGGAGTACAGTGGCTAGTGGCACGTTAGGTGAGGCAGTCAGACTATTCGCGCCTAACCCTCACAGGGACAACTTTTCCCATTCCGCACGCCTAAAGTTCATTCGACCCCGACTCAGCTCTCCAGTCGCCCATTCGCCCGCGCGTAGGGATAATCCCGACGGAACTCGAATTAATCCCGACGAAATTTTGCCACTTTCTCCCAAAATACGTCACTCAACCCGAGGATCCCTCCACTACTGACCCAAATACCTACGGAATGTCCCCAAATCCCCCCTGTATTGAATATGCATCCTACCGTGGCTTCTTGCATATCTATGGGTTGCCACACGTATTCTGAAGCCATTCATGCAGGCAGAACCTCCGAATTCGGAGTCCTTGGTTCTCTACAGCCATTTGGAGTTCAAATTCGGAAACGCCCCCGAAAGGATGTGTCCTTCAACCCTAGGCACTGTTTGGCGGTGATTGGGCAATCATTTTTCTCCTCTTCTTATTTCAATCATCTTCTTTCCATTGATTTAAACATAATAGTAACTTACTGAATTAAGCTCACAAGCTTTATGTCTCAGAATAATCAAGCTGATCAACTCATTCTCAACGCTTTAAAGAGAAAGTCGCCTTTTCGTGGTCGACCTCCGAAAGTGTATGCTCCTAGTGCACAATCACCATCAACATGTCAGTGTCTCCTCTGAAGATTATCTCACCCCTTACTAACTATGTAGCCGGTCCTTCTCACCCTATTGAGCCTTCTTCTATCAACAGGACAGCTTCGGAGATCCAGTCAGTTTCGGTTTCGGTGCCCTGTGAGACATTCTCTTTTCCTCTTGGTTCATTGAAGCTTATGCTCAGTGAACAAACCGCCGCCCTTTCCTGAACCACCCCAGCTGAGCTCAAGAGGGGCTTCTTCTCCATCTCCTTGTCATAAAGTAGCTCAGCCCGATCTCCTTCCAACCCCCTCTGCCTCCCTGCCTGCTTCCGAAACGCGACTGGAATCGCATTTGGATTCGGTGGCCTGTGAGGCAGTTTCTTTTCCTCTGGGTTCATTGAAGCTTATGCTCAGTAAATCATTCACAGCAGTTTCCCAAATCGTCTCCTGGTCACAAGATACCCCTGTCCACGGCTGATTCCAGTGAGTACTTTTGGATCCCCTTTATGTATCAACTGACAGGAGAGTTGCATCAGGAGATACTCCTGCATCGTCCAACGGTATTGGTATTGTGACACCAGATTCGGTACCCTGGACAGAGCTGGTCATGGCCTCCCCCTCCGCTTCATTGTCTTCGGCCGTGCAAGCTTCAGCACCCAACTTATCCGCTGCCGTTCCGAAATGGTCTCCCTCTCAACCTCCGAATCCCATTTCGGTAGAAGATGAGATCATCACTGCTAGGCAAGAGGCGGCCGGGCGCTTCCGAATTGTCAATATCTCTTCCGAATCATACTCCGTACCACGTCCTGAGGCTCCACTCTTGGCACTCAAAGCTCCTCGCACCGACGCTAGTCTTGGGGTCAACATACGTGCTTTGGAAACCTTCTGTCGTTTACCGAATCCTGACCTGGTGGATGATGATCGCTATGAACAATTCGAGGTGGCTTTTCATCATATCCCGAAAGCGTTTGACTCTTTGGTCAGTGTTCTGTTTTGGAGAGTTACAACCGTTGATATATCAGCGTCAGGACTACCTCATTGAGACCCAGCATATATCCAAATGTGTTCAAGTGGAATGGTTGGATCCCCCTGGTTTATTACCCGCCGACATCAGGGGAAGACATGGCCTCTTCTTTGTCTCCGACAGTGCTGTCGCCGCATACCCGAATCGGACAGTGTTTCGGTCGATCTTCCGATGCAGTGGCAACTGTACCCAGATCCAGCCAACTTTGAACAGTGTCCACCACCATGTTGAGCCGAAAGCAAAGGATGAAACACAAACAACAGCCGAAGCTCACCCTCCAACTGCTGCCAGTGCACGATATTCCTCAAGAGCACGTTTAAAGTGTGATCTTTTTCTTGAGGTGGGTCATATAAGGATGATTCATCTTCACTAAGCTGATTTTCTTAGATACGAATGACCCCCAGCAATATCCGAAAAGGGGTCTGTTGTCTGATCCGCCCGAAAGCTGCATATC
>NW_006711230.1:787314-812762 GCF_000271645.1 Tremella mesenterica DSM 1558
TTTGATTATAATACCAGTTATGCCTGACAATTTGCTGACTCATAGTCTTGAGCCCTTCCTGAGTCTCCTCCAACTGCTTTCGGATTGAAGCAATTTCGGCGTCCTTTTCGGCGGTGACTCGGGCAACAGCATGATCTCTCTCCTCATTCTTATCAATCTGCTCTTTGTACAGCCGGTCCAGTGTCTTTACCTCTCCTTGAGCCACATCTCTTTCAGAAACCACCGAGTCATACCGCGCTTTGAATTCACTCCATGTCCCATTGATAGCTCTCACACCCGAAAGTGATTGTGTGACACTTTCGGAGAAGGCTTGATGACGTCCTCGGTTGATTTCTCGGTAATAGTCTATCATTTCGGAAACTTGAGCAACCATTCGGGAAGAGAATTGCTCCTCAAACTGAGCCTGAGTCTCTTGAAACTCACTCATACGATGCAGACACTGTTCAACTTCGGGCATGGTAGACGGTGGAGCCGGGATGTAAGGGACAACCTTTTCGGGTGCAGGCTGGTCCAAGGAAGGGACAGTGGGCCTTTGGGTCCGAAATTCGGGCTGGAGTGGTGGGTTCATTTGAGGGAGTTTACTGACCACATTGACCGAAGTGACAGGAATGGAGGGTATCTGACCTGGCAAAGCTGTGGGACCAGAGCCAACGAATTCTGAATGAGAACGAATGAGAGAAGTGGGAGGTGGAGTCTGAGGGGGAGCCGATTGGGAAGCAAAGAGTGGAGGAACTATGGGCTTCGGAGCCATCGTGGGTTTCGGAACATTGGTTGATGGGTTTGGACCAGGAAGACTCTGCACACCTGATCGACCCAGGCGCTTCTGCTGTAGCCACTGCTTTACCTCTGCAAACGTATGCAGTGAGGTAGGTAGTGGGGAGATTTGGGGAGGGCCAGAGACGAGAGAAGAAGACCCAGGTTGAAGGTTTGGAGGAGGGCCTGCTTTCGGAGCAGGGGAGGGGCTGGGGAAGGGGGCCGGTGTGACACTTTTAGCTTGGTGAGGCGAAGGGATTGTTGGTGATTCTTGCAATGTAACACCCAAAACCGATTGTGTTTGTGCTATAAATGGGTCTAGAGCAGAGGGAACGGCCTGTTGTCGAACAGATACGGCAGGAGAAGGAACAGGACCAACAGGGGACATTGTGGGCACCTTTTTGGAGGTAAGATCCATTTCGGGCTGGGGAGGACCTTGTTCAATGGAGAACGGACGAGCCGTTTCGGTTCGGCCTGGGACTTCTTCTACATCCTCCAGGGCACGCTTGTTCACAGGAGGATGAACAGGACTACTTCGGACAAGTATCGGAGAAACCCCAGCTGGCAAACCTGCAGAGAAAACGGGGGGGGCAATTTCGGAGGGTTCCTTTTCGGGAACAACATCGGCAAATTTTGGAGGGCGGGGAGGGAATCGTGGCCTCTCATTTCGGGCTGTAGATGGTTCCGGTTGAGGTCCTTCTTCCCCATCATCTTGACCCAAGCTGGAATCTTGAACAAGAATAGGACCAGCTGGAGAAGACAGTTCTGTTTCTCCCTAAAAGTCAGCTGCTGAGACTTGCTTTCAGTTCGGAACCTAGAAAACTCACCTCCGAACGAGGTTGCTCTCTAGCAGACGTAGGCGCTTCGGTGAGAGGTTTCGGAGAAGGTCTGACAACCCATTTCGGACCGGGTTTTGCAGCATCCCCAGCTGCGACAGTGCCTCCCCTAGCAGTCCTACGCTTGTCCTTCGGTCCTACCGGTTGCTGCAGTGGCGCATTTGAGAACCCAATCGCCGTGGAAGCTGCAGGGGGAGCTTTTTCTTTTCCCTTTCCTTTTCCTTTTTCGGGAGGGGGGGGAGAAACCGATTTCTTGGGAGCCGAAGCTCTTGTGGAGCGTGTTGTGGTGGCTGGCCGGCGAGGTTTCGGAGGGGAGGGATGTGGTGAATGTTCAGAGTCCGATGAGTCCGAATCAGAATCCGAGCTGTCCTCAGGCTTGTCCTGACCTTGTGATGACTTTTTCGGTCGTTTTTCACTTTCGGAGGACTCTTCGACAAGGAAATTGGTCGGCTTGCCCTTGAGGGAGCAGGTGAGAGGGGGCTTTGTGGAGTTATAACAGTGCACACAGACACGAAACTTTCCTTCGTCCCAACGGTTGAGAAACACTGGTCGACCATCAGGTACATTGACACATTTCACTTCGGGATGTCTGAGATCAGCATTGAGTTTCGTTAATTTCTCCCGAATTCGGGAGCCATATTTGATAAACCAATACTCACGTGTAATTGAAAGCCGAAACACAAAACTGGACATGACAGTTTGGCTTTGTGGCCGACTCATCCGCCGAATAACATCGTGACCCTCTAGTAATCGCCCGAATACCCTCTTCCTTCATTTGTTTCGGGGTAGCTTCCCGAAGTCCTAGCTTTTCAGCAAGCTGAGGAAGATACTTCGGCTCTGCATGCCACCAGGGCTGGAGGTAGAACCCTATCTCAGCTTGAAAAGAACGAAGTGATTTCTCATTCTTCCAAATGGGGTGTTGTGGCTGAAGATACTTTTGGAAGTGAACATGGTCGGGGTGTAATTTGTAACCCTTCGGAGGGTTTACACTGGATTTATCTGTTTTTGGGTCGAAGGGGTTCGGCATTTTGAGAAAGAGGTCAAAGAGGTCAGAGAGATTGGGAGGAAGGGGGAGTGGGAAGACTCTAATTTTGATGATAAGATAATTCGGACGAGCCAAGGGGGAAGGTGAGATGAAGCACACAGATGCAGAATGAGCAGTGAGATCAGTTGAGAGTGAGCAGTGGAGAGCAGATGAAAAACGCTGGCTAATGTATGCTGGAAAAAGATATGAAGATGCTGAAGTGAAGTGAAGTGAAGAGAAGAAGTGAATTGAAGGAATGAAAAAGGGGGAAAATCGCGTCAGCCCGTGTTAGTACTTAGTAGAAGTTCAATCAACACATCACCATCAGACACGTCAACATGATGGATCCTTAAGAGAGTTTTGTGCATTCAGAGGATGTATTACCATGAACATGAACATACATACATACTTACATACATGAAAGAAGCTATTCACTTGGGTAGATTGGTAGTCAGTAGTGAGTATGTGACTATCACCGAAAGCTCCCGAATTCGGCCGAAAGGGGACCGAAAAGGAAGTAGGATTTCGGGCTGGGGACATTGCCCATGCCCCTGTGGTCAATACTCCGAAAGCTGTGCCGAAAATGGTATGAATAGACTCAGAAGGCGTCAGGCATTCCAATGATATCAGAAAAGCCACGGAAAGATGATTTTCTAATAGTGAAGGTATTTGGGTCAGTAGTGACGGGATATGGGAGTTGAACGTCGTATTTTGGGAGAAAGTGGCAAAATTTCGTCGGGATTAATTCGAGTTCCGTCGGGATTATCCACTTTTGCCATTCGCCCGATCGCCCACTTCCTTCCCAACCATACTTCTTCCACAACCCACGACCCCTCCCCCCCTCCCCCCCCCCTCATTTCATCTTCTTCCCAATCGCATATCATCACTCAACACTATAACATATTCTCATGACTTGAATCTTAGAACGATGACAGAAATCACCATGACCGACCCACCGCCTTCCCACATACAAGTTTCAGAACCTTCCCATCCTGATGTATCTACCAGTTCAGGTACCCCTTCTTCTCACGGTGCACCCAGAACTCCCCCGACGCCTGAATTGGGGTATGATGCGAATATCGTTGTAGGTGTGAAACAACTTGGGGATGAAGGTATACATCGGGAACAATCGCCACACGATCGGGCTGATTTAGAAATGGGTATGGATCTGGAGGAGGAGGAGATACGGCAGGTAGAACCTAGATATCTCCAACCGGCGGAATTGTGAGTATCTCTAAATTTTGCCTTGTGTTTGAAAACACCCTCTGATCTGAATTTACTTGGATGGTTTGGGACACTGGTTTAGTAGATTACGACATTGAATTTTGTTCCCGTTCCTTTTAAGTATTGTGCACAAGTCAATTCATTCTTTTTTGACTATGTCGAAAGATGCAAAAGACGTCATAGTGTAGAGGATCAGTTTGCATGACTGGGAAGGTGAATGTAAGGGGATATAGGACGTCATGGATAGAAGAGGACGATGTGTCGCTGCAGATCGTCATGACTGACCAAGCAGCTTTCCTGTCAACAACGACGAAAGTCTCACTGCCAAAGCCATCTGGGCACCGAAAGAAGGAGAATGGGTGTCCCCTGAAGATGATCCTGAGGCGAGACGTGGTATACCAGTCTTTCGGCCGACCATGGAAGAGTTCAAGGTAAGTCACTAGCCCGAGCTTGAGGATGTCCTTCTATATACTCAATCCGCTTTGGTCTACCTTGCGCAATCTCTGCCGACCCTATCGTCATCCTATCATATAGCATTTTACGACTTTTGTATTCATCAGGAAGACCCGCTGATTGGGACCTAGGACTTTGAAGGCTACGTGGAGAGAACCACTCCTTGGGGTCAACGCTCTGGTATAGTCAAGATTATTCCTCCAGCCGAATGGGTCGCTTCTTTACCTCCCATCCCACCCAACCAACTTGCAGACGTCCGTATTTCTTCCCCTATCCAACAACAACTCCACGGTCAAACGGGCTTGTTCCGCGTTATCAACGTTGAGAAGAACAGACTTCGTCCCTTATCAGTAAAAGAATGGTATCACAAAGCGCAATCAGCCAAGTACGCGGGACCGGGACCTAAGATGGTAGATCCTATCAGAGATAGAGATACCGAACAAGGCAAGCAGGTCAGAGCCGCCAGGGAAGCGGAACGGCAATCACGTAATGAGAAGAGGAGAAATGATAATAAACGTAGGAAAGAGGCAAAGGAAGCTAGGGAAGCACAAGAACGTTCCATACAAGTGGATGAAGAACATCTCTCAGAGCCAGGACCTTCACGTGCTCCTTCACCCGAACTTGTCAAAGTGGAAGACACCTCAATGAAGGACGATGAAGCTTCGACCACTGAAACACCACTCCAGCCTCTGTCACAGCTGGAAACAACATCTGTCACCTCGCCAGTCACGAAGACAAAGAATGGGTCGAAAGAGGAAAAGTGGAAAGCGGACTTACCTTGGTATGAAGGGTTCAAGCCTTCAGAAGATTGGTTACCGGAGGACACTTCTGCTGCCGATTATACACCTGAAGCATGTAAGGAGATGGCAAAGAAATGGTGGCGGAGATTAGGTCAAGCGGAGGCTGCATGGTACGGGGCGGATCTACAAGGTGGGTTCTCTATCAATCCTCATATTCGTTGATTGTCTGCCACTGTGTCCTAAAGCTGATTTTTCAGGATCCCTCTTTCAGGATAAAGCAACTCCATGGAATGTCTCATGTCTCCCAAATTTGCTCAACAGATGTAACCTTACCAAACAGCTTCCAGGTGTCAACACACCTTATTTGTACTTTGGCATGTGGGGCGCGACTTTCGCTTGGCATGTCGAAGATATGGATCTGTTTTCTATCAATTATATCCATTTTGGGGCTCCAAAGTTCTGGTACGCTGTCCCACAAGTCCAGGCAGAAAGGTTCGAAAGGACCATAGCTCGTGAGTTGCATATCTGCCTATCTGCCCTCATGACGACTCTTCTTCTTTCTATCCCTCAACTTCGATTCTCTCATGCCACCATGTTTGAATCATTATACATACGTTGTCACAACGTCCGCCACCAAGATGGACAGTAGGAGTGATGGGTCGAATAATTCTGACTGATCGATAGAATACTTTCCCGTCGAAGCTAGAACATGCGACCAATTCCTCCGACACAAAGCTTTCACCCTCTCCCCAACACGTCTAGCCGAGCAGCAAATACGCGTCAACATGCTTGTCCAACATCAGAACGAGTTCGTCATCACTTATCCCCGTGGTTATCATGCTGGTTTCAATATGGGTTTCAATTGTGCAGAGAGTATAAATTTCGCCCTCGAGAGTTGGGTGGAGTTAGGACGTAGGGCAAAGGTTTGTGAATGCGTGAGCCACAGGTATGTGACAATCTCATTTCTGGATATTCTCCGCCTTTCACTTCTTTTTCCACAGTCTCACATTGACAGATTTTGGACACTTGTACTGCTCTAGTCTCGTCTGTGTGCTTCGCTCACACTCTCGCGTGTGGTTCGCAACAGGATCAAGTCAACTGACTTCAGTGTACGCATCGACGTCGATGAGATGCTGGCAGAACGAGAGCTGGTAGAAGCCATCGACAACGAGCGAAGTGCAAAGAAGAAACGTTCCAGAATCTCCACCGACACTCCAACATCAAAACGTCCTCGCACATCTACCGTCTTCCCCGAGGACGCCTCGCAAAGTGACGAGACTGAAGAACCAGAGCATGAATCGAAGCTACCTATCAGCGGTATGGAAAAGAGCAAAAAGGCGACTCACATATCGAAGCCCCGTCCTCCAGCTATCAAGAAGGAGATACCCTCTTATCCGTGTCTCTTCTGCCCGTCTCTCAGCCAAGAGGGCCTTACTATGGTCGAAGGTGCCAACGAAGTTGTTCAAGCTCGGTCAAAATCACGTGTGCCTGGCTTATTTGCTCACCGTTCCTGTGCATTGGCCATCCCGGAGACATCGGTCGATGATCGTGAGGTCGATGGGAAATTGGTAGGGGTAATCGCAAATGTCAATGCAATCCCGACGGATAGATGGAATTTGGTCAGTATCTCCTGCTCCATCTCCGCTGTTTCCTTATACTTCTTCCTTTTATCATGTAACAGATAGGGGTCAGGCGCGACCTATCAGCAATCGCGGTTTTCTATGACTACTTCATCGTTCATCAATTGAGATATATCGCTGACGTACAGAAATGCACTGCTTGTACAGACAGAAAGCTCGCTGCGATCGGTGCCAAAGTGCAATGTACCAAGGTAAGTACCCTCACTTTGTGCATACTTTGTATGGGATGCACCTGAGCTGACTTCCAAGGGGAAATGCCCACGTGCCTTCCATGTCTCATGCGCCAATGCCGCGGAGGATGTGGTGTTTGAAGTCCTTGAAGTGCAGGAATGGGTACCCTTGCCTTTGCCTGATGATGCTCCTCCCGGAACGCAACATGAGTTTGAACAGGTCAACTCTATCAAGGTCAACTGTTTGTGTCCTAACCATAACCCCGTGAGTGTCTCCTTTCCTCTCACCGTGGTTGACCATTCTCCGCTCTATTGTCATCTCCATCCCTTAATCGTGGTGCGATCGCAAGAGCAATATATTCTGTTGATGGCCGCTGTACTGTTCTCTCAGCGTCATTCACATAATCCAACATCTTATGCTCCGTGCCATTGTGGCAGAGTGCTCGGTACTTTCGGCAGAGGAGATATGGAGCGCTCGTAAATGCTGACACTTCAGGAGGTACAAGAGAGAAAGAAACGTCAGGAGGCAGAAGCACTCCGCCAGAAGGTTATGGCGCTACTCCCCGGTTCCAAGATCAAGATCAAATCCGGAGGTAGCTTTTACGAAGTCACATTGCTCTCTGCTATCGAGTCTAGCCGGGTGGTGGAGGTGCAGCACGAGAATGGGTCAGTTACTCGTGTAATGCCAAGAAACAGTAGCTGACATACCCAGTCACCGAACATTCGAGTCTTGGTCGAGGATCGAATTTAGAGACAGGCCTCAAGTTAAATTGGAAAATGAATATGGTGAGTTTTGAGCTGGATATGGTACATGGGGCTGACCTGGCGCAGCCAAGGAATACACGCATGACAGGAAAAGCAAACATGAAACAACGACAGCTCCGACGCCCACGTCAATACCGCCAGTGGCGTCACCAAGCACAGGCGGCTCCACGTCAACCACTGTACGACTCAATATGAGCAATGGACAACCCAGACAACTTGCTACTCAACCCGCTCCTCACTACTCGTACCGACATGTCCCGACTAGTAGTCAGTCATCCCAAATTTATCCAAATGGTCATCAACCTTTCGCCTCTCGTCCCACCAGTATATCCCAATCTCAGCCTCAGCCTCCGCTAGCCGGACCGAGTAAGGTGCACCCTCCTCCCAATGGAGCTCCGTACGTTTCAGCGACGTATGCCGGACGTCCACCTGGTCACATGCAGCCTTCTCATCGTGGTGACGTACAATACATCCTTAATGGTTCTCAGCCGATTCCATCCCGTGTGCTCATGTGTGAGGCACCTTCAGCGTCTCCCTATCCCGACCCAGCGTATCAGACACGTGTACACCCTACACTCATACCAGGCTATACACCGATGCCATTTCGACCCCCGCAAGGATACTACGGTGACCCTCGGGCGTATCAGATGGCTCCGCCAATCATGACGCCGAATGGTGCTTCACACTTCCACAATTCGTCAAATCACCGAGCTTCGTCATATACTCCTCCGATGGACCAAAGTTATCAACGTCAAATATCTCAGACACCTTCTCAGGATCGGTACAATCAAACCACCCCTCGAATACATCCACCTAGCCACATTAATCATGCTCCCCCACTCCAGCCTGCTCCGGCGGGTAGAGGTCAGATCGATCTGGGACTGGACCGCATGGTGCGACTCATGAAATGTCTTCCTGTGTTGAAAGTACCAACGATTCATCTAGCCGGAACGAACGGCAAAGGATCTGTATCTGCCATGTTGGAAGCTTGTCTCGTCGCTTCTGATCTGCGGGTCGGACGATACAATTCTCCTCACCTTATAGAACCACGTGATGGAATCCGAATCAATGGCCGACCGCCTCATCCTGAACACTATCGAATGGCCTTTGAGACGGTACAAAGAAAGAATCAACAATTCGGGATTGGGGCGACCAGCTTTGAGTTATCCACTGCCACCGCGTTTCATCTACTCAACACGGCACTTCCCTCTTTGGATGTCATGATCATTGAATGTGGTATGGGAGGAGCTAAAGATGCTACCAACATAATTGAAAATGATTTACAACTCGCGGCCGGACTCACTTCCGTCGGACTCGATCACACTTCTTTCTTGGGGAACACCATCAGTGAAATCGCCACTGACAAGGCGAAGATTGCAAAGGAAGGAAGTTTATTCTATATCGGACCACAAAAATACCCTGAAGCAGGTGATACGGCGTCCAAAGTAGCATTGAATTTATCCTCCAGAGTGAGAAGAGCAACATCGTCTATTCGCCTCAATGGTCGATTGGTCAAAACTACATGTGTATCCGATGCGGGTCAAACGACATTTCAAACTCATCTCCCCCTTCCTGGCGAACATCAATTGGAGAATGTAGGATTAACATTATCGATTTTACATGGTATTCGGACTGATCGAAGGGCTACGTTCATACAATCAAAATTGACTCAAATCACAGATTCTTCCATCGTTTCAGGGATTGAAAAAACAAGATGGGAAGGTAGATGTTCTTGGATACCATATACATCTTTATCATTGATATCCCCAATTGCAACTTCTCTTTCAACTTCATCATCTCTTCTCACCTCATCCTCTATTCCTACTTCTACATCTTCATCACCTCCTCTACATATATCCAGTCCTGCAAATTTAGGGAACGCCATATTGGTCGATGGTGCACATAACACCGATTCCGCTCAAGCATTGAGAAAATACCTAGACTCGATTCATTCACAAAATATAACTTTCATCATAGCACTATCATCATCTCGCGATAAAACAATAAACAGCGTTTTATCCCCTCTTCTACGTAAAGGAGATACAGTCATATCAACTACTTTCTCACCAGTGGAGAATATGTCATGGGTCAGATCTGTACCTCCGGAAGAATTATCAACTGTGGCTAGAGAACTTGTTGATAATGTTGAGATTTGTAAAGATGTAAAAGAATCTATACAAGTGGCAATTCATAAACTTAAGATGGAAGGGAAAGGTTTGATTGTGGTTTGTGGTAGTTTGTATTTGGTTGCGGACGTTTATAGATTATGTCCTCCGTCTGATTGGATAACGGGGGAGTTTGTAAGGACTAGGGATGCTAGTAAGTTGTTAGAAGTATGACATTGAAGTTTGGATGTTTGATTTGTTTTGAGTCTATTGATGCTGTATGTATGGAGAGTGTGAAGAATATGTATGATGATGATATACTTGTTTGACCAACCCTACAATCCGTTTCCTGCCTTGATATCTGGATCTGACTCGTATTGTCGTGTCTCCTATCCCCCTAGGGAAAGATCACATCTCGGATGAACTATGTACAAACTCGTACTTATTTCGTTCTATTCGTAAGAGCATGAAGACATCTTGACTTGTCCCAATCAGCAGCACGAAGAATCAGATTGGAAGTTTGTTCACATCTTCATACGATAAGTTACATGCTTCAAAACACAAAACCAATATCTCTTTCCCAATTTACATCAACAGTGAGTAAGTGTATCACAAGCTCTCCTCCATACACATCTCCACAAGTTGAATGGTCAATCATCAAGAGAACAAAAACTTTGCTTTTAACCCACCATCTTCCCTTCTGACTTATCCCATAATTCTAACCTACCTTTTTCTCCTGATCGAACTTCGAACTCTCTTCTTTTATTCATATATATCCCATGAATACGTAATATCTCTCCTGTACGGATCGCTCGACCTTCTACTCTATCATCGGAAGGAGGAATTGGGAGTGGTTTATCTGATTTTCGTGTTGGGTCAATGAGTGATGTTTTCCAAAAACTCTTTTCACGTTTATCATCCGTCGTCTCTTTCTTCGTTGCTATCCCTTTTGTCACTGTTATCACTTTCTTCATTGGCGTACCTTTAGTCACTGACATATCTTTTTTCATCGTCGTACCCTTCGTCACTGACATATCTTTTTTCATCGTTGTACCTTTAGTCACTGGCATGACTTTCTTCATCGTCGTACCATTCATCACGGTCGTTCCCTCTTGAAGAGATGTCCTCTTGACCTGTATCGCTTTAACATGTCCCACAGATACTCCTTTCTCTATAGGTATAGGAAGTTTCGGTTTGTCATCTTTTATAAATCTCCCTAATGACCATTGAGTCAAGTTGGTCTTTTCCTGGTTTCCCCCCGAAATTCCAGAGCTTGATGACGAGTTGACAACTTTCGATACAGATTTGTTTTGTTGAGGTTTGACATTCTTCAATAGATGACCATCATCTTTTAGTTGTAGAGTAGGAACAGCTCTCGATCGTCCCATCCAAAGTTTTACTAGACCTCTTTCTGCATTCTTGTCCTTCTCAAGGTCCGATGGACCGGCTTGATCCACCGACTTTGATTTCTCTACTTGGATTGACTTTCCCACATTCCTCGAAGATCCGCTTTCCCCTTGCTTCCCTTTCGTCGAGGAAGACTGAAACAAGTTGGTGTCTTTGACGGGGACAGAAGGACCAACTTGGATCCATAAATTATCCCACCATGATCCACCTTGATTGACTGTATCTTTCGATATTGTTGAAGAGGCGGGAGGATCGATAGTAGGTACATTCTGGATTTGTCGTTGAGTCGATTGAGCTTTGTCGGCTGTGTATGCAGTGTGTAGTTGACTGAGAAGACTGAGAGCTTTGGTTCTGACATCGGAAGAGAGTGTGGGAGAGGCTATGATGCTCAGGACTTGCACATCAGCGAGAGAATCTTTCAACTTTCGACAAATTCCGAATTTGTAGAGCCTTATTTGACCTTAGACTTTCAATCGACGGCGAGTCATGTCCACGCCTAGTGATCCTTCTCGGACTGTTTTCGGTCGGAGCCAGACGTCGGTGGCGAAATCAAAAGGTCATCTGAGATAAGTAGTGGATGAAGGAAGATGAGAGAAGATTAAAGATGACTTCTTACCTTCTCGTTGCAACGCCGTCAAACCTCCCAATTCTGCAGAAAGACGGTCGATAGTTCTGGGTAAAGCTATGGAAGCTACAGATCAGCTGTTACCATGTACTGAGCACATCCGACTGATGCTCCAACTGTCTGGATTGTCCGAGATGGGAAAATAAGAAAAGTGAACGAGAAGACCTACACAGCTTAGCGATGGATCCTGAATGTGCTATCAGAGCACCTTTGGTGATGATCATCCCCTTTGCTATAAAACCCCCAGCTATCGATGCTGCCGCAGCCTGGATGTCAGAACACATTTTCATCTTTACCGTTCTCCGATTCACTCATCGAACTCCCACATCTTCCATACTACTTGTTTGTCACAAAAGAGGAATTGTAGTGTGATGAACAAAGTCGGGGTTTGACGAGAGGCGGGCTATGAATAATAATTTTTAGACTCACCGCCTCCAGAGCAGCGGCTTCTGGTAATAAAGCAACTCCTGCCGTAGCTACAGCCGCACCTACTGCTACTGAGAGAAGAGCGATGGTAGCTGCTGATTTCAAGATTGAATATCGAGTTTTTTTCTCGCCATCGTCGACCAAAGCCTGTGGTGAGTTAACCCCTCAATCAACTAACCTTCCACTCCCGACCGTTCGTGGATCGCACGCCCCCACCCCGCTTTCTTCATGAGGCACACGACCAAATTATCCGTCCGAGGGGGAAGAAAAGCGAAAGGGAGGTATTGGATCATCTGATAGAGGAAGAAGAGAAGGGGCGAGATCGGAAGACGAAAGAGGACCAACTTCAAAAGTAAACCACACTTTCCCTGGCTGATCATGAGCCTCCTTCTCAAACCCCTTGGACCCACTTTGAACTTGACAGTCTGACCCGGTTCCACCTTGACCATCAGCTGTCTGACGCTAGAAGATAAAGGACAGATAGGTAGAAAACTCACCCCATTCTCGAAATGAAGAGCGGTGACTTGTTTGAGACAGATGTTGAGTTTATGTGTCGTCAAGTTCGTCACTCGGCAAGAAGGCATCATGATTTCTTCTCGACTCGGTCAAGTGAGTAAGTGAGTACAAGTGGCGAGGGAGAAAGAAGGAGAGGATTTTACATGTATACATGTATAGACACACACAGCATGGCCAGTAACGTGGTAGTATGGTAGGAGTAAGCATGGATGATGGTAGGTCAACATGAGGTGAAAATTTGGTCATGACATTGGAGACGGCGGATCCCTACTCATCTATCTGTACTTCAACGAACACAACGCTTGGCTGATCTTGTCGGGACGAGTCAGATTAGCTGTATCGTCATCTGGACCAGTCAGAGAATCACCATGCCAAAGTGGTGTTGAAGTTGCCAATCCTAGTGGTCGTTGATGGGTTAGTGATGATTTCCTGAATCGGGCTTTGTTACTTGGCCTCGTGCCTCGAGAGGAACACCACTATCCCACATGTAGGTAGGTAAGTAGTCGAGGCACATCTTAGCTTTCAATCCCTCGCTCAAACTTTACCTACTTTCAAGGATACTCGTAGATCAGTCGCAATCTGTTCCCCAAAGATGGTCTCCAGGTAAAGAGAGCTTACTTAGCTACGTGGTGATTACTTAGAAACTTCACTTAGCTATTCCTGTCATGGCCTACAGTCTGTTGATTGGTCGACGATGCGACATCTCCGCAGCTCACTACTACTACACTACTCTACTCGTACTCTCGAGATGGTGGCAACACGAAAAGGAGAAGGCGACCATACGAACGACGACGGGATCATCGAGTTTAGCCGGATAGATATGGTTCAAAATCGGTGACTAGCTCCCGATCGGGAAAGGTTCTCGGAGATACACCTTACCATCCGCTTTCTGAACAAACGCTCACCCATTGGCCACTGAACTTTTGCCCTCTGGACGTTGGAGCAGAGTTGGAGCACCGACCAACCAGACCGCTTTTAGATCTCAAAGATGTGCGGGGGATGCCGGCGACTTGTGGAAAATTGGAGTAGGGAGGGATGGCACCATCGATAAGGACACTGCGACAATCGGGGAATTCCTCTCAACATTCAGGGTCGATCGACCTTTTTAGTCGTATCAATATTTGGGTCGTTTTGGGTCTCTCACGTGACAGCCGAAAACCCACAGGCCACAGGGAGGTGACAATATGGTTGTCCAACGGGAACAAACTCAATGATCCGACGAATAACACAGGCGTTTTAAGCGGAAGAGGGAAGAGTGGTAAACGTGCCTTTTCACTCCTCTCCTCTTTCCCCTTTTTACTTCGCTATAATAAAAAAGAAAATGACTTGAAAGAACTTGAATCGCCAGACTCAATTGTCGTTTTGGCAGATAAGAAAGTTCTGGCCTTCGGTCACCCGCCCAAGACTCCGAGTGAAGCAGAGAGAACGTAGGAACACGAGTGAAGCTCAATCGATCCCAGAGGTATTTTCAGACTTCAGGAACACCGGAGATTTCGGCAACATGAGCCCAAATCAGCGGATATCTCGGGATATGTTCCGGATTTCGGATCTATGGATCGTTATCGGAATCTACATTCCTGTACGCACGCTAGTATCTCATCTTGGAGCTTTGAGAATTGGTCGCTGTGTGACTACATCTACAAAGTTCAAAGCTCGAAAGACTTTCGATTCATCTTTCATCTTACTTCATTCGTTTACCTAACAACTTGGAAAACGATGACATTCCGCCAGAAAGCTGTAGAGGTTTGGAAAGAGGTTGGTTTCTTGAGAAAACCTCAATCGGCTATCGATGCAGGTGCCAATGACTTTCGTCCGGTTTCAGGATGGAAACGTGAGTGATCGCACGGGATTTTGTCTTCTTCCTACATTCCACTCCTCCTCCTCCTCTTTCGTCAAGCAGACTAACTCCTGATTGTAGAACGAAAAGAGAGTAGAAAGAGAAGATATGCTAATCAACAGCTTTCGTTCATATGGAACCTGGTGACAGGACCATGTGGATAAATGAAGATTTAGCTCCTACTCCACCTCAAATGCGTACTTGGAGTTGGCTCACTTATGTATCTCTCTGGTGGGGAACCAACTACGGTATCGGGTCAGTCTCTTTTCTTTTCTTCCTTTTCTTCTTCACAATTTCCCTCTTCTCAACTCCAGGCATGGCGGAGGAGAAAACGGTAACGATGAGAGATCACCGCTGATAAGTCTAGTGCATGGACTGCAGGTTCCGCTCTTCTTACCTTCGGTCTGTCGTACAAACTGGTTATCGCTGCCACCTGTGTCGGTCAATTCCTCATTGCTATCGTCGCTGTCGGTTGTGCTCGTGTTGGATCTCGATACCACATTGGTTTCCCAGTTTGGGCTAGGTCAACATTCGGTATGAACTTGTCTAAACTCTTTGTCGGTCTTCGTGGTTCCGTAGCTATTATTTGGTTCGCCGTACAAAACTATTATTGCGCCTTGTGAGTTTGGTTTCGGTTTCTTTCATTCTCCCTCCCTTTCCTTAGAACTTCTCGTCCGTCCATGGCACCGGAAAATGATAGTTACCGAGCTGATCAATAGAATGCTCGACATGGCTTTGCTAGCTGTATCACCCAACGGGTGGGGACACATCGCCAACACGATCCCCGAACACATTCATGTGACGACTAGACAAATGGTAGCCTACTTCATCTGTTTCTGTCTCCACATGTCAGTTTTTACTTCATCTTTCTTCTTGGTATTTGACTGACATACTTTAGGCCATTCGCTTTCGTTCATCCAAGTATGATCAAACTCATCTTCGAACTCAAAGTGAGTTTTACTTCGAATCTATTTGAATATTCTTGACTAACAACACAGGCTCTCTTCCTCCCCGTCGTTTCTTTCGGTTTCCTCGGTGGACTTATTCATCTTGCCGGCGGATCCCTCAACTTCTCAGTGCTTAACGGTACCATCGCCAAAGGTACCAGCGCACAATCTTGGGCTTTCATGTTGGGTATCAACTCTTGTTTCGGTGGTATCGCTCCCATGTTGATCAATCGTGAGTCATCACCATTATCATCTCCAATACACTCTTCAACACATTCTGACCACTTTCTCATATAACGAGAAGAGCAAGGGGAAACGGACTTCGAAAAGAGCAAACGACTTACTTCAGAACCCGATTTGGGCAGATACGCCACGACCCCCAGTGCCGCCATTATTCCTCAGGCTATCAGTCTTTGGGTTGGTAACATGATCGTTACCGCTCTTGGTCTTTCCGCCGGAGCTGCGTCTTATCAAATGTGTGTTATCTCTTTCATTCCTCCCCTTCCCACACCCCCTTCCCCTTGTCCGACTTTCCATTAGATCCATCGTCCACCTACCGCTGAACACTTGTATGTTGCAGTGGCTCTTTCAAGTCAGATGATCTTAATCGACAGTGGTGGAGTCGTCGCTGACTGGTTAGCTGGGGTGTCCACTCGTGGAACGTATGGGGTATCTGTGAACTCATCCTCGAAAACAACGTCACCTCGGCCTGGCGTGCTGGTATCTTCATCTTCGCCCTCGTTCAAATCTGGGCCACCATCGGTACCAACTTGTTCGCCAACAACATTCCTTCTGCTTGTGACTTTTCTTCTCTCTGGCCTACCAAGTTGTGAGTTGAATCACATCTCACCACACCGTCTCATCATCTTGACCCTCATCCATCTTCCTTACACTCATGCCGTTATCTCCTCACCTTCCCTGTCTGGCTCGTTAAGACAGGACGCGAATACTCTATGCCCCCTCGCCCCTTCCCGGAGCCTTTCGGCAAGACAGGAATGAGATCCTTGCTGACAACACAGGAACATCGTCCGTGCGCAAGTCGGTCTCATGATCTTCTCTTGGGTCGTACAACCTTGGTCTATCATCACCACCGGTGTTAAATTCGTCATCTTCCTCAACTCTTACACTTTCTTCTGTGGTGCTATGATTGCGTAAGTCTATCTTGCCTCGCCATTGTCAAAGGTCATATGTTGACACAAACTAGTATCCTCCTCGCCGATTACTTCATCGTCCGTAAGGGTAACATTCACGTTCCTTCCCTTTTCGCCGCGACAGGAAGCAAACTCCACACCGATGGTATTTACTACTTCAAACCATGGGGTTGTAACCTTGTCGGTCTCGTAGCTTGGCTTGTCGGTATCGCCATTCCCCTTCCTGGTCTCGTTGCCAGTTACCTGTGAGTTTATGTTTGGATATATCTTCCCTTCCTATCACAACGTCACATCCGCTCCTCCCCCCTTCCCACTCCTCCATCTAGTCGTCGGGCGTTATCACAGACATCACGGTGTCACGTAGAGGAAGGGTTGTGTAAGTAAGTAGTTGCTGATATCCCAGTACCAACATCAGTCCTACCATGCACACCATGGTCAACATTTACAACTCTGGTTTCCTTATCGCCTTCGGTGTCTCAGGAGCCGTCTACCTCGTCGGAATGCACTTCTTCAAACCACCTATCGTTCCTTATGGTCGCGAAGGAGAATTCGATGGTACTTTCGAAAGTCTTGGAAAAACAGATGGTTATCTTCCTGGTGATGCTCTCATAACTTATGGTCGTCACTCCAAATACGACTCTTACGACCCTCGTGCTTCCATCGGTGGTCACCCTCATGAATCTGAAGGTTCATCCCCAGTGGACGAAGAGAAGAAATTACCTTCGGACGCTTACGTTTACGAAGTTCCTGTTCAAGGTCATCGCGATTAAATCAAAACACAAATTAACCCTTTTTTGGTAATAATTCATATGATAATTCTTTTGTTGGGGGAGGACGTTTAGATGATAGAGGAAGGATGGTTTTCATGGGTTCTTAGATTAGTTGTTTTTATTTGGGATAGAGTTGATGCATGAGTTGTCTGATTTATGCTAGCTATTGTACACTTTTCTTTGAGTATGGTGCAGAATGATAGACAGATACTTACTTAACTGTAGTAATGGGTGTTGATACCATGTATAGATAGAAGGTGCCACCATGCCACTTTCAAACGAAACATCTACTCTATCACGATGAACATGGAAGAAGTAAGTGTATATGTGTGCTCATATCAAGGCATATAAGATATACTTACCCTCATCACTTTCCATAACGTCATGATTAGAGATGTAATCACTTCAATCTCTCGTCCTAAACACTCATGGCGAAAACACTCATGGCGACCACATCACTTCTTATCCCGTCACATCTCTTCCATCAATCATAACCTCCAACGATGGGTCAGTCTGTTCCTTTTCGTCCCCCCAAAGCCACGCTGACAGCTCAGAACGGTCGTTTAGTACTCTCAGAAGAAGTCCAACATGCACTTTCAACACACTCTCCTATCGTAGCGTTAGAAAGCACCATTATCACACACGGCATGCCTCATCCTACCAACCTTTCCACAGCTCTGTCAGTCGAATCTATACTCCGGTCAGAAGGTGTGACACCAGCCACTATAGCCATACTCCGAGGTGTGGTCCATGTCGGTCTTACATCTTCTCAATTGGAACGATTGTCAGATCCTGGACTTACCGGGACAGTCAAGGTTTCGAGAAGAGATCTGGGTGCTGTGATAAGTATGGGTTTAACAGGTGGGACGACGGTAGCTGGTACTATGTTTATAGCTCGGAGTTTAGGGATTGGGTTGTTTGTAACGGGAGGTATAGGTGGAGTACATAGAGGTGCAGAGAAGAGTATGGATATTTCGGCTGATTTGATGGAATTGGGAAGAACGGTGAGTTTTATACATTGATATTTCCACATTCACCTCTTTTATATTCTCTTTGGCAGTCGAAAATAGATACCCATATCTCTATCCCTCGTGTTCATTCTAGCGGTGTAGAAGCGATTATGGAGAATCGTATCCACACAAATATCGTGATTGGGACCAGTGAGCTGGGATAGACCTGGCTGGCAGGGTGAGAGGGTGGGAGGGGTTAAGGAATAAAGGAAAGGAGCATTGATGAATAGCCAGTTGCGGTAGTATGTGCTGGAGCCAAGAGTATTTTAGATATTCCGAAAACGTTGGAAGTACTCGTGAGTTTATCTTCGCTACTGGGACCTCGACCAATGTTGGATCTTGATCATTGACGAAGACAGGAAACCCAAGGAGTTTGCGTGGCTTCGTATGGTGACAAGCATGATTTTCCCGCTTTTTATTCTCCTACTTCTGGGTACAAAGTAAGCTCAATCATCTACTACTGTAACTCCTCAGACCCTACTTTCAAACCTCACTCCCCCTCATGACTCTTCATCATCCTTGATTGATAGCTTCCCTACTAGAGACCCAAACTAACGACCAGAGCCCATGGCAAGTTCGCGATCCCACTTTCGCAGCTTCTTTGATCCGTGAGGCTGCCCTTACCTATCCACTTAGTTAGTTTATATCGCTAATGGTAGATACAAACCTAAATCTTCCTCAACCCCTCTCAACTCTCCTCGCCGTACCTATCCCTTCTTCATACACTGCAGCAGGACAAGAAGTTCAAGAATCTGTCGAAATTGCCATTAGGGAGAGTGTAGAGCAAGGTATAGATAAAAGAGGTAAAGAAGTGACTCCGTGGTTGTTAAAACGAGTTGGAGAATTATCAGGTGGGAAAGCTTTAAAACTGAGTGAGTGTTTCGTAGTTTAGTCCTCTGATTATCGTACTGACTAATGATAGACGTGAAACTTATCGAGAATAATGCTGCTGTGGGAGCAGCGGTAGCTTTAGAACTCAATAAATCGGAGAAGAACGAAAAGATTAATGCAACTAGTATCGCTTACTTTCAAAATTTTACCTCAACTTCCTCTTATTCAGCACCTCAACCCATTGCCAATACAAGCAATTTTGACTCTGATAACTTCATATCGCATCCGACCCAATCGTACAACTTCTCGTTAGAGAGCGGGGGTAATGGACGGGATGATGGGCAGAACGAGACTCTTCCACAACCAACAGTATTGGTATTCGGAGCAGCAGCGATTGATATAACCTCATCCGCCTCCAAATCACTCGAAGATCGTACGACCACACCAGGGGAAATAAGGGTATCCCCAGGAGGAGTAGGACGTAATATAGCTGAAGCTGCTCAAAATCTTTTACCTCCAAATTCCGTCCGTCTCATCAGCGCTATAGGAGCTACCATCGTTCCAAGATCCACACTCGGGTTCAAGAATAACAATCTGACGGAGAAGGGGAAGAAAGATCGAGATACTACAAAGGATAATCTCACGAGACAAGGTCAAAAGGGCGAAGAAATAACGGACGATCTGGGATTAATACTAAAAAGTGAAATGCTTCGAACGGGATTACGTACCGACGGTTTGATCAATCATGTAGGAAGTCGAACAGCATCTTGTTCTTTAATGTTAGAAAAACAAGATTTAGTCGTAGGTGTGGCTGATATGGATATCATACATAATCTCACCCCTGACAAGGTGAGTCTCAGTTCTTTCACTCAAACTGTCAATCACCTTTCACAACTTTTCAGAAGCTCTGATTCCAATCCTGCCTGATATATAAAGGACATATCATTTACAATCGAGTGTATGTGAGAATGTTGATTTGTATAGGTCATACATGCTATCGAACAAACTCCCGGGGTTCAGATAGTAGCTTTCGACCTGAATCTTAAACCTGAAAGTATTATCGCTTTATTAAAAACTTGTATGAAATTAAAAATTCCTAGTAAGTTCCCATCCTCCTTCCCTTTTTCTATTGAATATCTCCAACATATCTCTCTACCACGCGTTATCTTTCTAGTCGTATGAAGATCAATAACACTCTCAATTCAATATCCCCAAGTGCAGATCAATTTCAAAAATCCATGTGGCTGTCAAGACGATGAACTTCAACTACTTCTCCTCCCTACCCTTCTCATCGAGCTGGCGAAGTGATGTATTATAATTTTACTTCTCATTTGAGGATATCATGATCAGTGAAGAATGAACAACTAATATGAAATTAGCTTTATGTGATCCTACATCAATATCTAAATCCCTTCATTTACTCAAATCACTTGATCAACTTCCGAATTATCAACTAACACATTTATCCCCAAACTTACTTGAATTAGAGATTATATCTTCACATTTATATCGTTCTTCTAATCGGATAGACGCAGTTCCCGAATTAAATCTGGATCTAAACAGGGATATCCCTCGAGAGGTGTTGGAGAGTCTCTCAAGGAACGGATGGAATTCTGAGATCGTACGACATGCTTTAAGATTGTTGAAGATTACGAAACATGTTTGGCTAAAAGGTGGTCCGAGAGGTATTTTACATATAACTTTAGACCAAATTCCAACCTCAACCACGAACTCAAAATCGACTTCTGCAGAAATGTCAACTTCGACCACAACTTCACATTTGATATCAAAGCACAGTTCTCAGATAAGTCCATCTGGAGATCATACACCTATCAAACAGGATGATTCGTCAGAGGTTACTGAAAGGGTAATGGAGAAAGAAAACAAAAATCGATTCGATATACATATCTCTTCATCATTCCATTTGATGATACATCATCACCCACCACCTCATATCTCACAGAGTCAAATTGTCAGTACAACAGGAGCGGGTGATACTTTAGTTGGAGGTATTATTGCTGGTCTTCTTTCTGGGGAAAAGGAAGAAGAATGGATGAATAGAGCTGTTGAACGGGTTGGGAAGACTATGAGGTCTAGAAGAGCTGTTGGATGAATGAGTCAGATGGAGTTATCTCATAAGGATGATTCCAGAGAGTTAAGACATGTACGCTTGATTCAGGTCGACTAGGTGACATGGGGTGTATCTGGAGGTTGATGGGTATATGGGAGAATCGCCAATCATAACCGTATGTGGTAATTCCAATGTTGTACGATCAGATGGATAGAAACAAAATCATGACTTCCAGTCGTCCGTTGCATGCTTGACATTTTATACACATGGTTTCGTATCATACAATTCACCGTCCTTCATTCGTAAAATCATTCAGCGTCACTTTCTTCAATCTGACATTAATGAGGGCTTCTCATCACCAATCACAGTCTAATCATAGAGAACAGCAAGGCCAATGTGGGAAAAGTAGAAAACTTTAGACAATTGAACGGACAGAACACAAAGGTACAGAGAACGATACACAAATCACTCACATCACTTTCATTAGCCACCTTGACATGACTTCCCGAAGCGGCCCTGAGCGTAGCAGCTGCATTCATCTCTGGTGATCGACCCGACACACTGACTCGTCGAGCGGGATTAGCGGGAAATAATTCTGTCGTGCCCAATAAGTTTCTCTTTGACGATTGGAAAGGTGTCTGACCCATAGAAGTTCTGTTCTTTAGTGATTGATCTCCGGCTTATCCCTGTCCTTGGAAGAAATGTTGACAAGGATCACCCACTTTGCCCAGTAAAATATAGACTGCAAAACGCTAGGTTCCACAGCGTCATAAGCCATCACAGGACTGACCCAACCATGCTCCAAGGCATCATCGAAACATCCAAAACTCCATCTTTGCCAGTCCGTCAATATCCAGTATTTGCATTTGAGTCTGTTGCAAGCGCCCCATGTGCGTGACCAATACCATGAAGCTTTGTTCTTAGTGACATAATGGTATTTTCCCTGGTCTGTCAGCCGAAGACATGTTTCCACAGGGGGCGTGTATAATCCAAGTGGCTTCGGTAAAAGTATTTGGGGTCAGATTGGAATTTGGTGGGTAGGTTGGGAAAACTCACTGTCACAACAAACTCTGCCCAATCGGCCGGTGTGAAAGCAGAAGAGTTGATAGTTCGCACCACTAGCTTGACGTCTTGAGTTCCTTCCTGGACCAGAAGAAACTCGCCCGAGCCTGAGTGTCAACTCTACTGTCTTTCCTGGCTTTTATACTCGTCACAGTGACGGGTCGAGCCCCTGACATTGTTACCACAAGACGACACGGGTCAAGCAATGGCCGAAGGCTAGGATTGGTAATAGTCGGGTTGGGGAGACACTGACCAAGAGGTGATTTGTTGTACCGCCAATGCCAAGCTTTTGTCTTGTCGTCCCTGACCGTCTGAGCGTGTGTTTCACTCTCCTCCCCTCCATCCTGACCATCAGCTTAAGATGGTGGCATAGACGTGCCCACGTACACTTTCGTACCCCGCCGAATCCAAAGCTTGGGCCACGGGAACTGCCGGAACAGCCTTCTGATCCACTTCGAGGGCGGTGAGAACCGTGGAGACGGCGGCGAGTGGAAGTGTCGATAGACCTAAAAAGATGAGTTTTTGCCAGATCATTTCATCCACTTAAAAATTCTGGCATGAGGGGATGTGAATTGCACTGACATTTTTGCAGATCAGACGGCGAACGAAGTGTCTGAGGAACTGTGGTGATAGCTTGAACAAATTTGGGGTATTTGTGTGCTGGATGGGGCGCTACGGGGTCCGTGGGAAGTTGGTCAATGTCTGGTCGTCAGATAATACTTTCGACTGGGTCCGTTCCCCCCCACTTGACTTGGCAGGGTCGCAGGTGAAGAGGCGGTGTGGAGCTAAGATCGAATGGGTTGACAACGTAGTTATACTTGTCATGTAGGGGAGCAGATAGGTTTGATGACAATAAGTCGGAGTGCCGTCGGTATCTCACGATTAGGAGATAGTGACACGACTCACACTCTCTGACCCCGTCGACAAACCCATCAATGACTTGAACCCCTTTCAACGTCCCCTGTGGCCATTCAGCTCTTGGTCCAGTCCCGCCGGTCCCCGGAGGATACTGTTCCCTCAAGGTAGGCAGGGGAGTACATAGATACTTTTTAAGCTGAATGGATGGCTGGGGCATCTTTTCAAGAGTGACAGTAGAGAGTAGAGAGTAGAAAGGAAAAAGATCAAGTTTGAGTGGGGGGAGGGTTGAATGGGAGGGGGACACGCACGTGGACCGACCGGTCAAAGGAGGTGATTTGATAACCGGTAGAACCAAACCCCATAATGCCGAGTAACGCCGATAGAGTATGTTGGCTAGGTCAACCTTTGACATTTCACCTTCCCTTGACTTCTCTACTCCTAGCTCGTTTAAATCCCATCACAGCATCAACCTCCGCTCCTACTGACCTATGTTCAACTCAGATACACTGACTATAATTGACGTGACTGACGAGAATCAACGACAAGTACCAACAAAAGTGGTAAGAGAATCCGGAAAAACCATAAAGCAACCACACGAAACCCCCAGAACAGGCAGAAGATGGAAGAAGAGCGCGAGAGGCGTAAAGCGGCGGCAAAAGCCCAAGATGGCAGAGAGAGACGAACGATGACAAGAGAAGAGATGGAGAAGGAGCGCGCCAGGAGGAAAGCAGCTGCTGAGGGTGGTGGAGAACGACCGAGGATGACAAGAGAGGAGATGGAAAGGGAGCTCGCGAGGCGTAAAGCCGTAGCGGAAAGAGGTGGCGATTCTGAAGGGAAACCCGATGGTTTGAAGATGACTAGGGAGGAGATGGAAAGGGAGCGGGCGAGGCGTAAGGCTGCGGAAAATGCTACCGGCTCTGCAAAATCTCAGGTGACCAGAGAAGAATTGGAGAAAGACCGCATCCGACGTGAAGCCATGGAAGCTGCCTCGAACGAGTCGGAACCCCCAAAATTGACACAGCCAGAACGAGCTCAGAAAGCCCGTGGACGATCGTCATCTGATTCCGAGTCACCGCCTTCTAGTGAGAAAGGGAAGGAGAGGATCGACGATGAGAAATCTGGTTCATCCACATCATCTCAGTACAAGACTTCGACAGATTCATCTTCCTCTTCTCCGGAGTCGAGATCGGGTTCTTCGTCTGATATCAAGGGCAGACCATTGAAATCCGCTATGAAAAGCTCAAGGCCAGCAGAAAGCAGTGGACGGAATGGGGATGACGGAGATCAGATGAGGTCAAGTAGAGAAGAGAGTTTGGGAGGAGAAGACAGTGAAAAGGAGGAATCGGGGGAAACTACAGGGGGTATCTCGTCAGAGGACGACCCACTCATGGCTGGCGACTATCGCGCATTGAAGTCTATCCTGAAAAAGCCCGGCGCGAAGAAAAAGAAGAAGAAGAAAGATCGACCAACAGTGCATCATAATCATTTCTTGACAATGAGAGGTTGGCGGCCTACTTTGGTACCTTTTCCACATGGCATGCATCCGAAGCCGGGAGAACCCAGGGGAACGCTGTGGTGGGATAACGTGCCGCGTGATGCGAGCAAATTGATGGTACAGAAACCGCCCAAGGAGCCGGAGAAGGATGATGAGGAGACAGGGTCAGAGACGGGAACCTCGGAGTCAGGGAAGGCGGACAAGGAAGAGAAAGAGGCAAAGGTCGAGAAGAAGAAAGATGACATTTCGAAGGAAAAGCAGATGGAGATTCTGAAAAAGAAGCAAGAAGAGAGATTAAGGGAGAAGCAAGCTGAGAGTAAGCGGCCGGAAAAGACGGAGAGTGAAACAGCTCAGGAGAAGAAGGAGAAACCTGGAGAGGCGAGACATGGGCACGTAGACGAGAAAGATAAGGAAAGGGAAAGAATGAAGGAGATGATGAAGGAAAAGGAAATGCTGAATGCGCAGGACGGGCGAAAAGACAAGGGCAAGGGGAGGGCCATAGATACAGATGATGACGCGGAGAAGGAATCGGCGAAGATGAAGCAACTGGAGATGCTCAAGGCGAAGGCGAAGGGCAAGGAGAAAGCGAGTGGAGAGGACCCAGAAAAAGATAATGACAAGGAAAAGGCGAAGATGAAGGAGTTAGAGATGCTCAAGCGAGGGCGAAGGGCAAGGGAAAAGCGAGCGGGGAGGAATCAGGAGAGGGATAAGGCCAAGGAAATGGCAAAATGA
>NW_006711230.1:812862-830023 GCF_000271645.1 Tremella mesenterica DSM 1558
AGATGATGGAGAGGATGAAACAAGCTCGAGCGGCTCAGCAGGCGCAGGAGGGAGAGAAAAAGGAGAAGGAGATGACACCTGAGATGATGGCGGGGTTAGAAAAGGCTAAAACCACCAAGGAGGCCCGGGGGAAGAAGACCAGTGTAGAGGACAGTCAGATGACGCCGGAGATGATGGAGAGAATGAAGAGAGCTCGAGCGGCTAAAGAGGCGCAGGAAGGAGAAGGTAAAGGGAAAGAGATGACGCCGGAGATGATGGAGAAGATGAGGAGAGCTCGAGCGGCCAAAGAGGCGCAGGAAGGAGAAGGTCAGGGGAAAGAGATGACACCGGAGATGATAGAGAAGATGAAGAGAGTACAAGCAGCGAAGGAAGCTCAAGGGACAGGGGGAAGTGGGGAGAACAGAGAAATGACACCGGAGATGTTGGAGAAGATGAAGCGAGCTCGAGCGGCTAGAGAGTCGCAGGCAGGAGAAGGTGAAGAGAAAGAGATGACGCCGGAGATGATGGAGAAGATGAAGAGGGCTCGAGCAGCAAAAGAAGCCCAAATGACAGATGTGAGTGGGGAGAAAAGGGAAATGACACCGGAGATGTTGGAGAAGATGAAGCGAGCTCGAGCGGCTAGAGAGTCGCAGGCAGGAGAAGGTCAGGGGAAAGAGATGACACCGGAGATGTTGGAGAAGATGAAGAGAGCTCGAGCAGCGAAAGAAGCCCAAGGGACAGGGACAAATGGGAAGAACAGAGACATGACACCAGAGATGATGGAGAAAATGAAAAGATACAGAGCTGCAAAAGAGGCTCAAGGGAAAGAAGTCAATGGGGACAAACGAGAGATGACACCGGAGATGATCGAAAAGCTTAAACGTGCTCAACGAGAAAGGAACGAAGGGAATGAGAGAGGTGAGATGACACCTGATATGATCGAAAATCTCAAACGTGCTCAGCGAGAAAGAAATGAAGGGAATGAGAGAGGTGAGATGACACCTGATATGATCGAAAAACTCAAAAGGGCGCAACGTAAAGGCGAATTGACACCTGAAATGATAGAAAAACTCAAACGTACTAGAACTCGATCAACCCAATCTGGTCAAGGAACAACTAAAGAACAACTCACTCCTGATATCATTGATAAAATCAAACGTTCTCAAGCTACCCGAGTGAGATCTCCAAATAGAATTGATGAACGTCGAACAGGAGTGAAAAGTGGGAGAGAAAGACAGGATGATGAGGTGAGAGGAAAAGAAATTAAAAAACCTAACTTAAAAGAAATGACAGAAGAAGAAAGGGAAGATTATTTGATTGCTTATAAAGCTGCGAAAGAAAAGAAGAAAATAGAGTTACAAAGACTTGAAAAAGTTAAAAAAGGACAAGGTAGTAGTGGTTTAAGTCATGAGGAAAAAGAAATTTTATCTCCTATTTGACCACTCCCATTGACCACTCCCATTGACCACCACTACTACTACTACTACTACTACTGTACTAATTCTCAGTGATCATCTATGATTTCACTTATTGTTATTTCTTTTTCTTACCTTCTCCTACATATCATGACTGTCACGAATGACTATTGAAAGTCAATCCGTCCATTCTTACCCCATGCCTCCTTCCAGTCGTCTTGCGTGACCCACGAAATTTGACCATCTTAGAAGAATACACTCGACGGCCTTGTTAAAGAAGAATGAGTTAACCCATTAATGCATAATATGATATGGGGACACTATATACAACATAAACCCACCAATACTGTAAAGTGTGAAATGCTATGCAATGAGAATAGATGGAAACACATGACACTGATGATTCTGACAATTTGGGTTTACTTGAATTTCTAACCATCAATTATGCCCCTAACTCACCCACCCACCCACCCGCTCACTCACTCTCACATGTAATCACAATGCTTGGAGAAAAGACTGCAACATACGAATATGTATCTGTCCGAAGGTTTTTATTCGGGATGATTATAGATCGACAATATTGATAATGAGGAAGAATAAGAAGAATAAGAAGGATAAGAAGGATAAGAAGTAGAGGGATAGCAGCAGCAGCAGCAGCAGTAGTAGTAGAAGAAGAAGACAACACTCACTTTCTTCTTCTTAACAAACAACACATCTTCATCTTTCCTCACAGGGACAGGTGGAGGTGGACCCAAATGTCTGATCGCACTAGGTGCAGCCGGCATGAAACTTTTATTTTCCAATCCAACATCGATGGATTGTCTTCCATTTGTGGCGTTCCCCATAATATCTTGAGGAGCCTTATGAGCTCTGGGCGGTTTGACAACGGGTCTTGAAGGTGGTATTAGTGTTGGATGTATAGACATATCACCATTGGTAGTGATCGTTTTGGACTTTTTCTCCTTTTCTGGCGAAACCATTTCAGATGATGGTTTCCTCTTTGGTTGGGTGTTGGCTAGTACTTTAGGAGGAAGGAGATCAACTGGTGGTGTTGGTGTTGGTGCTGATGCTGGTGCTGGTGCTGAAGTGATAGATTTAGTAGGTTTTGGTTTGGGAGTAACTGTTTTAATTGGGGTGGGTTTGGTGAATAAGGTAGGTTTGTACTGTCATTTCAGCTTTGTCTCTTCACATGATCACACTTTATACAAGTCCTATTGAGACGCACACGATAACGATCGACCCTCAGGAAAGAGGCACAAGGGAAGAGAAGGGGATAGAAGGGAGTATGGTAAGAAAAATAGAAGGAAGAGGAGTGAGAAGTAAACTTGGAGTAAACGTCAAATCAGAACTCACTTCCAAAAAGAATCCCCGTTCCCTCGCATCCCCAACAATAACCTTCCATCTCTCATCACTCCTCTCTAAAGTTGAACCATTTCCAACAATCCATAAACTACTTTTCGCCCTAGTCAAAGCCACGTTCATCCTTCTTTCATCCCTCAAAAAACCAATAGTCCTCAAATTCGGTCCACTCCTAACACAAGATAAAATGATGATATCTTTTTCCTGTCCTTGAAAACCATCAACAGTATTAAACTCTATCATTTCCATTATAGAACCTCCAAAAGCTTGTAGAAATTGTCTTTTGATTTCGTACATTTGTTCTCTATACATTGTAATGATACCAACTCGTAATGCTAAATTCGTTCTATCTCCAAAATCTTCTTCCAAGTGTTTATAAATGTTAACGGCGGCGATTGCCTCTTCTGGATTTTTAGTAGATGTTCCTGCTTTTATTTCTGAACCTTCTATATTAAAAAATCGATAGGGACCATAATTCTTGTTTTCATGCCATACAGCTTTGGTATTACGTTCCATATTCGGTCCATCTTTCAAAGCACCATGATAAAACACTTTGGAAGGAAGTCGTGAGATATCTGGGTGCATACGATATTGTATACTTAGTAAATGAACGTTTGATCGATTTTCACGAGCTAAACGGACGAAAAGAGATTCGTTATATGCGTATTTTTCTCCATCGGGATTTAGTGTTGTAGGTGGTAATTGTTGAGGGTCACCGACCATTATACATCTTGTACAACCATATTTCAATGGTATCAAACATGACAATTCGATAGCTTGAGCAGCTTCATCAATGATGACAGTTTCGAATGTGTAAGCTGATAGAGTTTCGTGACCCGCTCCTGCTAATGTGGCACAAATGACATCTGCTTCTTTGAGAACGATTTCTCTAGCTTGTCGACGTGTGGCATCGAGATGTCTAGTAGCGTCTCTAGCCGCATCTTTGGCTTTGGAAGTTTGTTGACCTAACTGAGTACGTCTGGTGACTAAAGATTGATATTCGTCTTCCAATTGTCGACGTCTTTCGTCATTGTCCTTTGCCAAACGGATCTTATCTTGTTGTTCACGTATGAGACGTTTGACATTTTCCAACTCTGCTTGAATCTTGCCATATTCTCCACCGCCCCCTTTCGAAGAAGGGTCTGCGTTGACCCTGGCTTCTACCAAACTGTCCAGGGATACATCCTTTACGGCAATGTTGACAGATGTCTCGATTCCAATTCGAACGATGGTTGGGTTCAGTCGACTTCCATCAGAACTGGGGACACCATTCATGAGTCTCTTGCAGACTTCGTCAATGGCAGCATTACTCGGAGCGCAGACGAGAAGTTTAGGTTTGACAGGTTTCTCTCCATGACCCATGGCTATGGGTATAGATCGTTCTGACATGAACTTGCCAACCAAACCACTGATTGTTTTGGTCTTACCCGTACCTGGTGGACTGCACGTCAGTTGACCACGCTTGTTCATTTAGATTGACTCACCCCTGAATCAGAGCAAACCCATTGACTTGCATGGCACCCAGGATGGCCTTGGCTTGTGGTTCATTGACATCGTATGAACGCATTGCTCTGTCCACCTCTCTGGATGAGAGAGGAGGCATGGTAGCTCCCTTGGCAGCGAGTATGTCCCGCAATAATGGTTTCTCGTAATAAGGCAGACCTTTCAGAGCGGCAAACTCCCTGACAGCGGTACTCAATCTCACAGTATCAGCGGAGCGTCACACTCACCCACACAGTCACTTACGAAGTATGTTTTTTCAATTCCCACCTCGACTTCGCTCCTAATTCCCTTTGATCCATAGAAGTCAAGATTCTCACTTTCAAGGCGGTATCTTTGAACTTGCGTCGGAACCCTTGTACTTTGGCAAACAATGTTCTGGCTCCAGGTTGTTGCAACAGGACGATATCCGTCTCATTCACAAAGAAATCAGGTTGTATGTTCCCCTGTACGACCAGTTCCATATCCAAGAAATCATCCTCGTAGGCCCTACTAGAAATCTCTACCATTATACCCATCCCATGAGCGGTGTTATCTTTGCCGTTGACAAACTGAGCCCACAGTTCTTCCAGAAACAAAGGAAGCATGATCTGCTCGTATCGTTTGGCATCTGGGAAGGTGGTCGGGACACGAAGTAATTGCATGAACTCTTGTGCCACTTTCGGAGGATGCGGAGGATGCGGTCCAATATGGGTAGGATCCCATGCCAGGACATAGCGATACAAAGAATTGAGATCGGGACGGAGACGTTGTTTGATAGCATGGGCGCGTGCACGTTTCTCTTCGTGTTCCCGGACGGCGTTCGAAATTGGGATACCGAGGACTTTGATTTGACGTTTCTCGGCGGCGAGTGCTATTTTGGCAGGAGACTTTTGTTTCTTCATGAGGGCATCAACCCCTCTGCTCTCCTCGTCAGAGGTGTCAGAAGCGCTGGATCCTGAATCTGCTGGTTGGACAGGTCGTCGTTGACCGGTGTAGGCTCCTAAACCGCTACCGAACGCACCAGCTACGGGAACCTTCGTGGGTAAACCCCCAATGGGGCGTGGCACGTTAGCACGCATTTGATCGAACTTGTGTTCTCGTCGGGCTTCTTGCATGAGCTTGGATTTAAAACCACCACCAGCGGGCTTTTTCTGATACATTCCGGGTCGAACGTCTATATTGAGCTTTTGAGCCGCCTGGATGGATGCCTTCGGTGGCACAGTGGATTTTGGTGGTTGAGGGACTTGTGTTTTCGCTATCCGAGCACGTTTTTCCAGAATATCCAGATCAGAGGCAGGAAGTTTCTGCAGGAAATCGTCATCGTCGTACTCGTCTTCCTTCCCATTCACGGGATCGCTCTTAGTGGACCGTGAATGAGAGCTCGAGCCGTTGGAAGCTGCTTTCATCATCTTGACAAACGCGTTTGTTTTCTTGGCGGCTGGTGCATCCTTTTTAACCGGTGCCGATGAGGGATCGTGCGAGGGTTTTGTGTCCTCTTCCCGAGTGACGGCCTTGACGAACTGTACATCATCTTCCAGTGAGATGTCGAATCCAGACACAAGCTCTGAAAGTTCAGAAAGAAGATCATCGGAGAGCTTGGAAGGGTATGAAGTCCCCGCTCGTCGACAAAATTTGTCCAGCTCCTTCAGCGTCTTCTCCAATTCGACGGTGATAGGAGTGGACGACCGCGACAACCGACCAAGGATGGTTTTGATCAGCTCGAAAGTCTGATGTAACGTTTCAATGCTGAGATTATCAGCCGTATGTCACATAAGAGGAGTGAATAGACTCACTCGGTCAGCCGAAGCCAATGCAATAGCTCATTTAACACTTTCGAGAGTTGCTCAATCATCTTTCGTCCGGTCGAGGAGAGCTTCACGGGCGATTCCGATGGACTCTGTACATCGAAGCGAGAATCACTTTGACCAAGAGCAGCAGATTCGAATACTCTCACATGTTCCGTCATATGTCGACCAAAGATGAGAGCATCTCGCATCCAATCCACCATGATAGAATTTTCGTAGAAATCAGCCCAACCCTGAGTTCGATTGAAAATGACGGCTAGTGATTCAGTCATTTGGTGCCATAGGTCTGCAATCCTTTTTGTCATTGGTCGATTTGAGGTGAAGTCTGCGAGGAAAGATGGAGTTTGTAAGAGAGCTTCGGAAGATTCGGAGGCTCGGCATAGAACATCGAGAATGTCGGTGAAGCAACGTACGAGCCATTTAGCAAGAGAGCATGATTCAGGGGTGAGATTCGCAGTCTTGATGAAGGTCGAGAGGAAAGTGCAAAGACCTTCCATGGCCTCACCGGGATGTTCTCGCAGAAGGACACGAAAACAGTCTCCTCGATCGTCGACATCTTCGTATACTTGCTGTAATAAACTGATGACAGGGTCGTGAAGTTCTTCGGCCGGGGCAAGCAATATGATTACGCTCGCCTTAGGAACACCGGCGATCTTCCAGAGGTCTCGCAAGAGAGTTGCATCAGGTTGACGAGCAAGAGAGTCCAAAGCGCGGCCGAAATATTCCCGCATTGAAGATATTGATGTATTGATCGCTCGCACACTGGAAACCCAATCCTCGGCTTTGATAACCTCACCTAGGCTATCAGGACTCCACGGGCCGGTTCGATCGAGTTTCTCGAGGTGGGCCGTCATCGCTATTGATTTTAAGATGATTGCCGTACCCTCAAGATCAGTTGGCATGAGCGCATTATAAGCCATGGACCAGAGTTCTTTATACGTCGAAGCGCGGTGAAGGTTCTGCACCGGTATCGGTGGATCGACGGCAGCTTTCAGTTTACGCTTTCGAGCTAGACGCTTCCTCTCATGGAAAGAGATGGCCGCTAATCCGAGCATACTTTCTACAACATCTCGTCCATCGGCGGTGAAGTAGTCGAGAAGTAAAGCCCGAGCCGCATGACGGGCATCATCCCAATCTGGCGAAGGATGATCAGGTAAACGCAGGGCCACTGTAGCGATAAAGGTGGCATGAATGTCGAGAGTGGATGACAGAGGAGAGGCGATGTGGTCATCAGTTGCGACTGCTGTTCGTAATCTGACCAGTGCCTGATTATCAGCGGAGCCATGCTGAGATGGGCTCCCACTCACCCTGCAACCACACTCTGCGGCAGCGGCACGCAGGGAGGGAGGATATCTAGTGTGCTGCATCTCGGAGAAGCAGAAGTTCATGGCCTTTGCTAGACTTTCGCCAAATCCCGTGTTACTGGACTTGCCCGAGGCGGTCTTGGCATCCCTCAGAGACAGGAGGAAATCTTCGATCCAAGTGAGAGAGCGACATGTCGTCGTCCCCTTCCCCTTCCCATGATGCTCATTTGTTTCGGCGGGCGACGAGGGACAGGAATTTTCCAGAGATGTACGAAATGAGGGATTATTCTTGATCTCGGAGAAGAGGGTGTGAGGGAGTTCGGGGGATACATCAAATGACCATATATGATGTGTGGGCGATATATGGAGTAGGACCTGGAATGTCGCATGGACAAGATCGGACGCTACAACGTCAGCAGGAAAAGATTTCTGATAAGCTGTGCGTACCTGATGTCTGACTTCCCAATAATGTGCTCAAGACGGACATGATCGGTTTCCCAACTTTTGCATCGGCTCTGACAGAGGTGTGCCCTTTGAGTAAGCCTTTCTGCACGGTCTCTAACGTAAGACAGCCAGAGTCGAGTAGCCGATGTAATGCTGACCATCTGATAGTCGCACTGTCAAACCTGTTGTCGAGATAAAGCTCCTGTACCTTTGATCCGATCCCATTTTCACACCATTCGGCGAAACTTAATGGTCGACGTGCACATGATGGGAGCTGATTCAATGCCCATGATCTTTGAGCAGGATCGTCCACCGAGAGAAGATGTACGACGACGGGTGTGAGACCAAATTTTGAGACGGCCGGATTACTCGGAGCGGAGGCGATGGCGGCGGAGAAGAGTAAAGAAAGTGATACCAGTTCGGGTGTTGTAGATGTTGGTTTAGATACTAAGCTTGGTTCACTGCACAGAAGCTGAACGATAGAATCATCCACGTCGAAGAGGGTTATCGACACTGTCGAAGTGCTTCCATAGCCAGGAGCGGATGCTTTGTTGTATTCAGAAAGGATAAGTGATGCTTGCCATAGGTCGACCTTTTGAAAGAAATTCTCCTTGGTCTGAGCATTGAACATTGCCAGATACCTATACATGAGTACAGAGCTCAGCTACGATTAGATGTAGGACTCACTTGGAAGCAAAACGTCGTCTAGCAGCACCGAATGCCCTGGCGCAGACAGGACAACCCAACAAGACGTGCTCGAGCTCATCGATCCATGTCTTTGGCATACCCTCAGCCTTGTAGGCAAAGAGGAAGATGAGATATGTAGCTGCATCTCTGATGAGAGGGGAAGATGTCTTTGGGCAGTACCAATGGGCGGTGGTAGAAGAGGTAGCGGCTTGAGAGGGGACTGATGGGAGCAGGTACGAGTAGAGGGGGTACAAGGTGGCGTCTGTGGGCTTTGAAGAAGCGGCCACTTTACTGAGCACAGCTTCTATCTCTTTGTCAGAGGGTGGAGCTGTGCCCATAGCGCCTTGCAACGCTTGATACGATATGCCTCGCTGGCCTGAAACTGTACGAGAAGTAGTAGACGGATGGCGAGACTAAGTAACAAGGGAGAGGGGTGAACATGATACATGATCGCGAGCGAAAGTTGGTCACGTGACCTGTTTCTCGCGATGAGCTGCTCTCTATCCTCTGTCATCAATGTCTCTCATCCTCACAACTACTCTTCTCTCTCTACTATCACTCGGTCATCCATCGACATGCACAGCAATCTTTGGTGAGCACAGAGCCTCGGCTGTCCATAGAAACTCGTTTTTCTCATCCAAAGGTGACCTCAAACTACCTATGCCCTCTAGCCCTATCTTTCCCTTCAACTCCTCTGTTTACTTGCGATCGAATTGACCTACATAACAGCAGCGGTTTTTATGACATTTGACATGTTCATTTGACGCAACAAGCTATTTCACGTTTGAAATTTGACTCTCAAGCTGTTCTAACTCATTTCACATTGATGACCCTCTTTCGTTCATACGAGATACGTTTTACTCATCTGTGCAAATCAGCCTAGAGCGTCTTGGCAATCTGCCGTGGTATCAACATCGTATCTCATCTCAACACTTCAAAAGACTTTGGTGAGTGCAATCATTCCCCACTCGTTCTTTCTTTCGTATTTTTCACGCTTCTTTCTGTTCTTCCAATCTTCAAAAAACAGCCGTTCTGTATCTTGTTGAACCCTCCTTTCTTTTTATTTTCTGAACTATCCCCATCAAGAATTTTCACAATGCTACCCCGCACAGTTCTATTTGGCGTCCTCGTCGCCCTCGTTCAAGCCGCTCCCGTACCCAAGACGGATGCCCAACTGAACGCAAGATTCTATCACAACACCCCAGCACACGATGGCGTAGAGTGCTACCGTGATGGTCACAGGGGTATTATCGAAGGTACCATTTGTGTTCTCGTAGGTCATTTCAGATGTCGCTATAGATGCTGACCTCATTAGGGTGACTTGAAGGTAGAGACGAGAGGTGTCACCTATGAGCCCTTCTTGCGTGAAAATCATCCTTGTTGGCTGCAAACCGAAAAAGGATTGATCATCAATAATGCTTGTGTCACAACCAATATCGATACCACAACACTGAATGCGGCGGACTGGGAACAAGACGACACGCCTTGTTGGACCGATCATCACATTGGATTGCTGCTCAATGGCGAATGTCATCTGGTAAGTCGTTTTTCCTTGACTCGCCACGGAGCCACAGAGATATGAGAGTAGTAACGACTGATCGTGTTCAGATCACCCACGTGGATGCGGACACTGGAATCAAACTCAAAAGGAAATCGCAACTCTTACCTGACCTCATCGATCAGCTTAACAAGATGACCGTATGCTTGAATTCTTACGAGAGCTTGCCATAACTCACAAATCAGGGTTTCATCACGAGAAGCCGCAAACCCAAGTATCCTTCGGAGCAGGGTTTCCACAATTTACACGGCCCCGTTGGCGCAGCTGGCTATAAGCGAAGCCCAGTCACCTATGTGAGAACCATATCATTCCTCAAATGAGCATTGCTGACTTTCAGGACAACGTTCAGCGCAAGGAGTATATCAGGGGACGTGGTCTCATTGGGAGCACCAAGTACAATGATATCTTCGCTGATGCCACCGTGAGCACTGTAAGACACTTCCATACTATATGCTGAGTGCTAGGCAATCGTCAAGTTTGACAAAGCTTCGCAACATGACGGAGTCGTTGGTGACTTGGTGGTGCGTCGCCCTCTTTCTGTCACTCCCAGATCACTGAGTCGCAGAAGATCGCTCGCAGAAGTCATGCCGACGATTTATTGGCCGATACCAGAGTGAGTGGCCGAATATATCAAACGGACTATACTGATTTTCACAGACCATTGTGCATCTGCATGATGACCAGCATCCAGATTTGGTTGACCTCAACGAGGCTGTGGGTATCAGTGAAGGCTCGTTATCATTACAGCTGACCCAGACAGACCCTCGTCGACGTGAAGAATGGACACGTACTCAATCAACGCAGTTTGCTGGGTCTCGGAGGTGACCGATATCATCAAGAAGGGGCGGTGATCGATCTCGCTGTCCGTAATGGCTTTATTTCGTCATCACAATTGCTGATAACTTCAGGCAATGGCCGATGTCAAGAACCGTCAGAAGAAGGGGCTTCTGGGCATCAGACGTGACCTTTTTGGTCTGGGCTCCACTAGCGACGAACATGATGGTCTTGTGGCTGATGTTTTTGTGAGTGCTCAGTACGTAAACATCTGCTCGTCTGACTCAATAGGGTCATGTTGATTTCGGTGAAGGCTCTCATCACGAGTTGCTTGGTGGTGACTCCCACTCGGGTGCATTTGACGATGACCACTCTCGACTTGATGTCCTCGCCGAGGTCGATGTGCGTAATTCCCTCCCGTTCATGACATCAAGCTGATACCCTCAGGCTGCAGCTCACCTGTCATCTGGCACTGATCACCACGGTCTCCTGGGACTTGGCTCGAACGATGGCCATGATGGAGTTGTGGCTCATGCAACTGTCAGTACCACCGAATTGTGCTACGATGGCGCTGATGACAGGCTCTGGTGAATCTGGGGGATGATCGTTCCGACGGCGACTCACTCAACCACGGTCTGAATCTGCTTGGCTCCGATACCAACGTTGATCATCATCACGGCGTCACTGCCACAGCAGGAGTGAGTGTTACCTAGAAATTGGAATGGTCCATTTAACATCAGATCCTGGCCAAGTTAGGTGGCGACAGCTCTCACAATGGCCTCCTCGGTCTCAAGAGATCTCTTCTAGGTTTGGGGGACACTGGTGATGCCAACAATGACGTTATGGCCAAACTCGCAGTAAGTCTTGCCCCCTTTCACAATACCCGTCTGATTGTCAGGCGTTCATCAACCTCGACCGATCTTATGGTGGATTTCTGGGCGATAGACGATCAACCTTGGGCCTCGGCAACGCCAATGATGATGATGATAGTATTGTCGCAAAGGTGACAGTGAGTAGCTTCGTCACTGGTCGACCCAGCTGATTATCAGGCTCTTGTTGATCTCGATCATGATCACTCTCACTCAAGTGTTTTTGGTCTGAAGCGGTCCCTGTTGGGACTCGGTGATAAGCATACTAATGATGACATCGTGGCGGATTTGATGGTAGGCTGCTTCATTTGATATACGTACATATTTTGACAATACAGGCCACTGAAAAAAAAAAAGGTGACGGGCATGACAACAAGCTTCTGGGCTTAAGATCCTCGTTCTCTGGCAGAGATGACTCGGTCAGTGTCCTTGCCGTGACTCGTATAGTATTTTGGAGAGACTCGGCTGAATATCAGACCGACGTGGGTACCGACACTAACGTCGATGAAGAGAATTCAGATTTCCACATGTTCCCCACTTATCCTGATCACACTCTTCTCGACCGAGACTTGTCTCTAAACCACGTCGATGCCGATGTGAAAGCGACCGTAACGTCCAGCAAAACCTTTCTCGGTTTAGGCAAAGTCATTCGTGACCTCTTCTCGTACCCTACTGCCGACGTAAATTCCAAGCTACTTCATCCTCACAAAGCCGACAATGTCGATGCTCATGTGAAGATCGCTAGAGATCTGGGTTCTATCACTCGACTTGCAGAACAAATCGAAAAATCGACTGAAAACACTGTTCATCAGAGTGGAAACCCCCTTACTAGAGACATCCATCTCAATCATGTCGACACTACATCCCACATCAATGGGAAAGTAAACGCCGACGTGAATGCCAAAGTGGACAAGACGACAAAAGTTGATACTCATGTGAATTTACGACTCCCTCGTGAATTCGGTACTACGGACCACACGGTTGATCTGAAAGATATCGATGAAGTGAAATTAAAGACGAATGCTATGACGTATCCCGAGTTCAAAAGTAAGATTGTCGAGTACAATCACCACGGTTTGGGAAAAAGGAATATTTTGGCAATTTCTTCTACGGAACATCATGGTTTATTGACTACCGATGGATATCATAGGATCGAAGGTCAAGGAGGACATAAGATTGAAGGTCTTGATGGACACAAAGTTGTAGGAGAGAAACATGGTCATGGTAAGGAAGTACACGTGAGCTTCATCTTCATTTGATAAAGATACAAGCTGATGATTCAGGTGTAAAGAGACAAAAGAGACGAGAGAGATATGTTAGTATGATGGATTAACACCTTGACACAAACATACGATAGAGAGAAGAGAGAGATATGCGAGTATGGCTTTGATAGTCGTATAGAACGATGACCAATAGTAGTGAGACAAGTTTGTGGAATATACACAACCATGCAGCTAGTTAGTTCCTACTCGACAGAAACACCCTCGCGGTGATTGTGATCATTCAGGTTTCTTAGACGCTGCTTGCTCTCTCTGAACACGCCCTGTCCTGGTTATGCAGCAATCCTTATCGAGGGATACGTTTCAAAGCTGAAAGACGGGTAACCTGAGGATGTAAATCAGTCGCGTCCAAACTACCATCCTCACGCTATCCTCTATCACTTGATCGTTACATCTCTTCATTCCATCATCAATCAACGTTCAGAAAAATGAATCAAGTAATGAATCAATTAGCTCAAGAGCTCATCACTACCATCTCCTCAGCTTCCTCAGGATCGTCAGGATCAATATCAGACCGTACAGCCGAACGTATCGTGAGACGGTCGATGAATGGAGGAGCCAAGAAAGCATGGTATGAAATCCATGATTCTCTCAATAGGTATGTTCAGTAACGTCCTTCTCTTCATCTCTCAGTTGTACTATCTATCATCTATCATTTCCTCACTTTCTTCTCTCTCTGTACATTCCTTCATCATCTCCATCTCACTCGCTTTTCTCTTCCTCAATTACATAAGTTACCAGAAGACACCTTTCATCCTTCTTCGTCTTGATAAGATTTTATACACCTCGTTCAAAGACATAAGCAGCCAAGCTGCATATCTATTTCAATTATATTTGCCTGACTGTGATTCCGAGAGAAAGCCATTGGATCGACTGACATTTCAGTCTTATTCGGACTACTCAAATTCGGGTGGAGCTGGACTTATCGGACGCACTGATTAAATCTCTGTCAGTATTGGATTCTCATCGTAAGAGAGAGATGGGTTTCGGAGATGATTTACCTATCAAAGTGAGTCATCTTCCTCTACCATTCACAGCCTTCGCCTCACACTCACACGACAAATAAATAACATCATACCTGTACGAAGATCGTTCAAGAAGATCAGAGATTTGAGCTTGGTGATGAATCGCTGCGATATGACATTCGCTTCAGCCTTGCAATCTCTTTGAGGTTTCTAATGCCCCTTCATTATATGTGATTTGGTAAAGAGTATGATCGCTTTACTTTGCATCTCATGACATTACCGGTGAAGTCAGGATTAGAATGATTGGGACTGATTTTCAGATGTCAAACCTTCCTCAACATATCCAATTCTTACTCAATCTCGCATCCCTACCAACAAAACAAACACATGAATTCGCTCATTCTTATTTACACCGTACAAATGACACTGGACCGTCACCTGATGAAATGCTTTATCAGGAGATCATGTCGGAACCCTTTGACGATCCGTATGGCGGAGTGGAGGAAGAAGAGATACCTGGATGGACGGATAGCGAGAGTGAAACAGAAGAGGAATTTGAAGAATCTGGAGAAGAGGAGATTATTCTCACTCCTCAAAGTACAATACAAAGTGGGAAGCTTGTATGTCAGGAGAGGCAAGAAGAGTCAGAGAAGAGGATGAGAGAAGCCAAACGGAGATTAGAGGAACTCAAGGTGAGTGCGTATTGGGAGAGAGGGGGGAAAGAAATTAAGTTGTTGGAAGATGGGATATATGGATGGAGAGATTTGACAACTCGTAAGAATTTTAATCCGTCGTCATGAAATGTAGGAATAGACAGTCGCTGATTCATTGAAAGGAATTGATATAGTATCCCTCACCGCAACGGTTGAAGACGGAATAACGAAAGCTGTAACTTGTCGTCAGTTTCAGAGAGAACTACTCTACGGTTTATCTGGTAGACCTGGAATCTTCTACACGTTCTCTGATGACGGACATTGCAATGTGAGGTCTTCTGCCAATTAGAATGCTTGTATGGCTGATCAGACTAGATCTCGGATGACCATCCTCAAGTCACTACATTCTCATCTGTTGGACTAAGAAGTATATTGAAATCTTTCCAGAGTCGATTCACCGATCTAGCCACTATTCGAGCGTTTGTCAAAACCACTCCACTACCTCCTTCATCATCCGTATCGACCTCACATAAGACTCATAAACACATTTCTGCCAATTCCACTAAGACAATACAAGCTTTTACCGATTCATGTCGACGTATCGTACAAGGTATCGATCTCTGGATTGCGGAACAAGAACGTTTATTCATTCTAGGATGTTCTACACCACTCTCGACCTCACCTCTTCAGCTCAAATTCCAATTCGAATCTGATTTCAGTGGAATTGTCGATTATCTACTCTTATTCCTTCCTTATATTCATTCACCAATTTTACTCCTCAATACCATACATTCAGTCATAGAAACCATTCGTATCCTCCCTCATCCGAAAGGACTCTCAGAGTTGAGTTCTACCTTCGTAGAGACCGCTAAACCGATGTGGGAAATGTTAGGTGATTGGCTTCGACAAGGAATGCCCGTATCTCTTTCTCTTCTTCCTTCATCAGAAGAAGACTTATCGACAGATCTTGAGACTCGTGAGTTAGACCCGGAATTCTTCATCAAAAGAGATAGAGATGTTTCCTGGATTGATGAAGATTTCTGGGAAAGTGGATATATCATTTCTGAATGGCCTACATGGCTATCACATGAAAATACACAAGAAATGATATTGGAAGCAGGTAAAGCTCGAGGGTTGTTGAAGTGTTTACAGACGGATGTGGCAGAATGGAATGTCTGGAAACCTCTTTCTGAAGTGTTGGGAATAAGTGAAATCGGGAAATCGGGAATGAGATCTAGTGTGGAGGAGATATTGGAGCAGGAATTGAAGACGGATTGTTTGATTGCGACTTTTCAGTTGCGTAGAGTTTTAGATGAGGAATGTGGGTTGAAAGAGCACTTGGAAGCGATAGAGGGTGTGGTGTTTATGAGAGCTATTGGGGTAATGCAAGAATGGAGTGAATGGTTATTTGATCAAGTGAGTTTTCTACCTTTCTCTTTCGTTCATATAAGTCAATCTTTGAAATCTCCCATTTGACTTTTGTCCCAATAGTTTTTACCTTCTGGTGCTCTGAACCCTGGTTGCTTGGACTCAACAATGGTTGACTCCACTTCATCTCTTTTTCCGCCTACTACGTGCTTGCTTGACAAAATACTTCGTGCTTGACAAAACGGCTTCTTGTGTCTCTTGATATACGCACGCGGTGAAGATAAGCCCCTTGCAAAGCAAATTGGTCATAAGGCTGATTTCAGATTCACTCAAAAAAGAAATGGTCAGATTCTCAAACCCTCACTTCTACTTTAAGAGAAACTTTGAAGCATTCTTCCGGTGGAGGGAATTGGCTCAATCCTGCTGCTATTCGAATACATCTCTCTGGTCGACTTGAAGGTGTCGTAGCTCCTAGTGTTTTGTCAGGTTTGAGGATCACTTATGAGGTGAGTTCAAGTTTGTCCTCCTTCCGTCCCCCTTCTACACCATATTACACATACACACACTCTCACTCACTCACTCACTCACTCACTCACTCACTCACTCACTCACTCACTCACACACACTCTCTCTCTCTCTCTCTCTCTCTCTCTCTCTCTCTCTCTCTCTCTCTCTCTCTCTCTCTCTCTCTCTCTCTCTCTCTCTCTCTCTCTCTCTCTCTCTCTCTCTCTCTCTCTCTCTCTCTCTCTCTCTCTCTCTCTCTCTCTCTCTCTCTCTCTCTCTCTCTCTCTCTCTCTCTCTCCGTGCATACCCCTCTCCTATGACCTTTACACGTTCCAACCAATTTCAAGGCTCCCTTCGTCCCTCCAGCCGAGGAAGTATAATCAATCTCGAATATTTTGACGAGTTTATCTTGAGAACCTGAAGCGAGGAATCTATCATTTGGGGGGATATCAAGAGAATTGATATCTTTTTGGTGGATCCTCACGTGGCCAGACTTTTAGGTTTGTCATCATCTCCTGGGGAGGAAGAGAGGAGAGATCCCACAGTTTAGCTGTCGGTCTTGTGAGGCTGTGATGAGAACTTCAGGAATCCAGTTGTTCGCCAACTGTCGAGAAGGACACAGCTCCTATGGAGTCTGCGTGACCTTCGCAAGAGGTATACATCTCCCTCTGATTGAAGGAGGGTGAAGAATAGGAGAGGAAGGGGGTGAATACCA
>NW_006711230.1:830123-832095 GCF_000271645.1 Tremella mesenterica DSM 1558
GCTCTTCACACATACATCAATGGACCTTCGCTCTGATATCTTCTCTTTCCTCCTTTCTTTCCTACACGCTCGTGATCTTCTGTCTCGCTCTCGACTATCACTGCGCCTCATAGGGGAACAGAAAGAAACGAAATTGGTCAGACATGCATTACATCGATTATCCTGGATCGTCGAGTGAGTGAGATCACAGTGATTGGTGAACTTCTTTGACTGATGAATAGTACTATCTGGATGTGGATAAATGAGAGCGTAATAGATGGTATGATCCTAGAGTATAAGGAGAAGCTGGCGAGATCGACGAATTTTGGGGAGATGATAAAGCTCGAACTTGATCAGTGAGTCTATTCCCTTCTACTCTTCCCCATGTCTTCATCCATAAATGTTGTTTGTGCGACCCCGTGTCATTCCCAAAGTCATGGAACTACGATCATCATGGCATATCTCGCAACATCTCATAAATGATTGTCTACCTCTATGTAATTTCATTCTCACCCATGATGACTTGTGTACTCCCTCTTGGGTCTTTGTTGGCTTTACTTGCCATCGTCACGCGATTCACTCTCAAACAAGGAGCCGGGGGAGAGTCCAGAGCGTCTATTCTTATCGGACCAAAAGAAGACAGACTCGTTGAAGGAATGACGAACCTGTTCGCAGGTCACAGCAGGTCTTGAGTCCGGTCTGTAGATCGTGAGAATGGAATCGTATGACTGATAAAGCAGTACAAGACAATTACGTCATTTCTGTTTCCTTCATGAAACCGTCAGTTTTCTTTCACTCATAGTTATACAATAGACTGATCGGTAGACATCAGGAATGAACCATTCTCTATCCCATCTCCTGGATTTATGTTTAGACTTGTTCCTATCCATCTCTTCTTTCACCACCTCTACTTCCACCTCTACCTCTAACATTACCATTCCGATTCCGTCAAAATCTATAAATGAAAAGACCAAAAAACCGGTATATGTACAAGGCCGATCTCGTCGACGACTTAGAAGAGCTAAGATGATCTTGTCTGATTCAGAAACGGACTCGGAAGAGTGTGATAATCCGATGGAGGAGGGGATTGTGTATCTTGACCAAAGTGAGAAAGTGGGGGTCGATCATGAACCTATCAAAGGAAGAATGAAGGTATGGATGGAAGAAATGGACGAACATGTTATTTATCTCATTAATGGGGTTGAGGAATTATCTGGGATGTCAGAACGTCATGGTGAGATCTGGGTGACGTTGAATGAATTATTAAAAGATTGGAAATGATGTCAGAATTGTATTTGAAGAGGAATCATGATTTTCTAAAAAGACATTATTTGTAATGAGATTAATTTCTAGATACACAAAACTACACGTATTGTTGAAGAGTAAAATGATTGTATAAGTTGGGGAAAAGTTGTAGAAGCGTAGTTGAAATGGATTAAGTCATACGAATATTTAAAGTAATTAGGTAGATCAAAGATAGTCGTAAGGTACTGTATAATGAATCAAAAGTTATTATGCTGATTGTTATACTTGTACTGAATTTCTGCATGATCATCAATACACCTTACGTCTTATGTTACAAATACAAACACGAACACGAACACGAATCAAAATCCTATATCAGACATGTTATTACCTACCCCTCTTAATCCCAAAGGAGCTATAACATTTTCGACATGTTTACCTTTTTCCAATTCCTTTACTATCCTCTTCAAGTAATCCGGTCGGATACCTAATTCCGAATTTATGTTATTGAGTTCTGTACTGAGGTAAGAAGACATTTGAGCGGTTTGTAAGAGTTGCTTTGGTGAAGGGAGAGGGGGAGGAAGGAATGTTATGGATTTGGAAGAATGAGATATTTGAGCTTGGAGTGAATTTGATTGGATCTGTAATGTATCAGATCAGTCAAGTCACGATTGATCATCTCAGTCTGTCGATTTTTTTCTCAGAGATGGGTTGAGGGTGATACCAAAGTCAAATTTCTCACGAGGAA
>NW_006711230.1:832195-925628 GCF_000271645.1 Tremella mesenterica DSM 1558
CCCGTCAAACTCGAGCTTCCACCCAGGCATTCCTACCTGACGTCGACAAAGTGGACCAAATAAACATATCTGGTGACCCTGCTTATGTCCACAATTCGTGGTACTACCCCAGACTTTCCACGGTTGACGCTTCTCCAAGGGCTCTTGTGGGGGGGGGGGGGGAGAAGAGGATGTTGGAATGATGGAATGGTGACCAGAATGAAAATGCAAGATGACCAGAAATGAAAATGCAAGATGAGCAAGAGCGAATGAGACAAAAGACGAACCATTTGATCGAGGATAGAAAGTAATTGATCCTCAGAGTCAAATGAGAGTTTCTGAAGAAGTTGAGGGATTGTCAGACGAGAATATGTCTGTTCGAGTTTTAATATTTTACGAGGGATAATAGAATTTATAAGTTGGTTTATCAATCCACGATTGTAATCCTGTTTGTCAACTTTGTTGCAACCAAATATAGCTATCTATATGGTAAAGATAAGAAACGGGTTCAGAGGGAGAAGAGACCGAGACAGTGGTGAAGGGTTGAATATAGAGGCGAGGGGGAAAAGTAGTAGGAAAAAGATATGATGAAGCACCAAAAAACTCACCTCGTCAAATATCTTATCCTGAGAATGATCCAACACTCCAGACCAATCTTCTTCATCGAAAGATTTAGAGATCCTTTCGTATGGTTGAGCATACCGTTCTAATAATCGAGTGACTGCTGAGGAAGTATATCTTGGGAAATGTAATTTCTATTTGTTAGCATCTTAATTATTTCTTCATCATCCCCATCCACCAATCATCTCCTCGAACCCCTCACAGTCCTTCCATCGCCAATCCTCATCAACGGTCATACTATTCTACTTGAAGAGGAATCAGAATGGTAGAATGCGACAACTCGTACTGACCTTTCCGGTACTTAACAAATTACATAAAATTGCCCTTTTCGCAGAAACCAATTGTATAGCCGAAGCTGCAGATGTTGGTATAGTCACTGCCTACTGATTTAGCATTCGATACATTCGATACCTTTTCTCAAGATTGATAGGAGGAACAAAAGAACATACCACATTGAAAAGTCCTACGGCTTTTGAGAATTCTTGTCTAGCCGCGCAGATAAGACCCGCGTGATGGTAAAATGAAATCACGTCGAGATATGTAGGATGACACTGATATCAGCCATATTTAGTCGAGAGAACTTACGAGTTTGGTATCTAGATATATATGATTGATTATTGGCATTGCTATGTCGAAATTGTCATTTAATCTAGCAGAGAGACAAGCCTTAGAGTTAGCTTGGAAGTTGAATTTATATGAAGAGAAAAGGCTTACTTCGAGAAAGATATGATGGATCGGAGTCAAAACATTTGGAGGATGATTTTGTATGAGATTTGATAAAGGTTCAATAACAGATAAAGGCTATTCGATAAGTCATACTTTTTCTCTTATGGAAGGAGATTTACTCACGGTAGATTCAAGGAAATTGTAGAAAGCATTGACAAAATTGACAACTTTCACGTCAGCCATGTTTAATGGAATGTGAAAGAGGCAATAGTCTGCTTTACCTTGTTTTTGACATAAGACTAATTGGGTGGTATCTGCTATTTGACATAATCTTGAAGCATCGTTATAGACTATATCTGAAGCTTGTGTTCCTCTTTTGACCGTTTTCAATCTCATCTCTCTGCTAAATCAGTCTAATTCACCGTCGTAGATTCCCGAGATAGAAAGAAGCAATAATGGGGTGAAAAAGGAGAACACTTACAGGATATATAACAGACCAGCTGTCATTCTGTTCAAATCTTCTGAAGATAATAAAGAAATATCGAATTCTCTACAAGCCAAAATTTCGTCTGTATCCACCAAATCCGCTTGTCTCATCTTGTCTAAAAGTGGGATGAGAGATTTCTCGATGGAAGTTATCGTGTCTGAAGCTTTGATCTGTCGTTCTAATTTCCCCGTTTGGGTATATTCTCCCAGAAAGGGGATCAACGTTTCCATATTGTTCAAATTGGGTATGACGGGGGACATGATTGTTGAGATTTAAAATGGAAGGAATGGTTGTGGAGACGAGTTGGAGAGAGACGTTTAGAGAAGGTAATCGTATTCGCCTTTGTGGCACATCGAAATTTGTGGCGGAATTTTCGTAATTATTATTTCTATCTTCTTCATATACCTCCCTTTGTTCCTCGATGACTTCGCGGCCGTAGTCGTAGGTCTGAGAAGGTCTTGTTCCTTCATATTGGAACTCTATAAATGAGCCTTCTGACTCAGACCTATAGAGGGGGGAGGGAGGTCGATAGAGGGGAGAAGGAGGAAGAAAGGTCGGGGAAGGAGGGTGAGAGGGAGGATGGAAGATGGGTGAAAGGGGTCGGATAGTGGGTGAAGAGAGGGGAGGTGAAGAGGGGTAAGAGGGAGGTGAAGAGTGGTGGGGTTGGGGAAAAAAATCTCTTCGTTCCGGTTCTTCAGAATGAGATGAACCGGCCTCGGGAAGAGGAAGACGAGGAGATGGGAGTGAACAGGATGGTAATAATCCTGGACCTCCAATGGTGAGAGGAGGAACTTCCCATCCTAATCCGCTTGAAAAGCAGAGAGAAGGGGAAGGAAGAGAGGAGAAAGGAGATGAGATTGGACCGGGAGGGGAGTTGGGAGGAGGTCCAATATGGGAAGTGGGTGGCCCTTGTGAATCATTGAAGAAACAATAGGGCCAAAATTCTGGTAGAGGGAAGTTAGGGGGATCCAATAGATCACCCAGTCTCATCTTGACATAAGTATTGGTAGGATGAGTAGAGAATATGACAGGTACATTCATTGCTTATATATCATTCAAACCTCCATCTCGATGTTAGAATGTCACGCTTTGATAAATAATCACTCGTTCATCGTTATGACATGATAGTAGGACGATCATACAGTATCCATTTCCAGGGTTGAGGGGGGGTTTTGAGTCCATAGAGGGTAAGAGATTGGGAAAGGTGACAGTAATTTGTCCCGAATTAGGAGGAAGAATGAATGAGAGTGAGACATTACCCATTTTGACCATTCGAGCAGACTATAAGGGGGAATGTCACGCAGCTGCGGATCGATGGTAAGTCGCAGCAGGAGCCAACAAGAAAGAGTTACACATTCTCGTCATCGATTCGTCAATGCGATACTGGCCAATGAGGGGTGATATTGGGTATTGATGTAGATTCATTTGCTATGTGGTGTATCTCATAGGTGCATCCCAGACCATGGACCGTGTACCATGTTCAAAGAATTGTCAAAATGGCTCGATTGGGAAACGTGACTCGCAAGATGATGTAAGACTGAATTAATGACGGCAGAGGGTGGTCTTGAGCAGCTTGAGCTGGGAATTCATGTATCATCTTTCGTTCTCCTATTTTAGTTGTGGTTGTGGCGACATCTATACGAGTACATGCGATTGTGGGGTTGGGTGGTGAAGAGGAAGAGGAGCTGTACATAGGTGTCGTATGCAGAGCAAGTCCCAGTCGTAGAAGCGGGGCTCCAGGTCCGGTAGTTGCCGGTAGAATTCAATGACCAATCGGTCCCCTTTGTCGGTCTTTCAGGGGCTTCAGGGTCGTCGTACTCCGTTCTGCCCCAAGGGGGAAAAAGTAAAGTTGAAAGATTGATAGGTCTGTGCGTTTGTTTAGTCAAAGGTAGTAGTAGTGTTAGATGGGTCCTTTGAGGCTCGTGCGTTTGTTTCTCCCGTCACTCCATGCTCCACCACCTCAACATCCTTACACAATCACTACTTCACACACACATTCATCTGTTATCCCGAAAACTGGCTGCGGCTGACGTGCTGCCTCCACTGTCAGTAGAGAGAGAGACGGGAACCGGTCCGAGAGGAGTAAAGTCTCGCCACTTGAGGCACGGTCTAACGGGAGAAAAGATTGAAAAAAAGGTAGGAGAATATACATTCTTCCCTACAGGGGTTAGCTTGATCAGGAACGGTACAGTTGGCCCCAAGAGGAAAGTGAAGAGGAAAGAGAGGAAAGAAGGGGCATGGGGCACAAGGGTCAAAGGGCAGTCACGTACCAAGACAAAAGTCATCGCTCGCTCCTCCAGCACCTAAGAACCTCTAGCACAACTGTATTACCAACTGGCAGTTGGGGCAGGAGAGAAAGACAAGAGGGAACATTTCACATCCACTCTTCCAACACTACTCTTTCACTTGTCCAGCAAGGTGGAGACATTACTTTTACGGTTGACCACCACTCGACGATCTCTCCTCATACGTCACAGAACCATTCGACATGACATACTCCCATAAAACTTCCACTCAAACGTCTGGGCAGTGATTGTCGTGGTGACATTCTCACTCGAACATCTACATCCCAGTGCCCAGTGGCCATTGACCTTTGACTATCGACACATCACACGACCCGACAAAACGACAGACGATAAACGACGACAGCCTCACGTACTACGGATCATTGTTCATTTGATCCACAAACCCCCCCACCTTACCCCTTGCTCGTACGTATCTATCATCTTCGCGTCCACACCCCAGACGCCCCTTCCCTTCCCTTCCCTTCCCACGACACAGCGGTGTAAGAATTGTACGGCATACTCCGTCTCTCTCCGATCATTCATCTCAAACTCCAGCCACTAACCACTTCCACTCTACCACTACTCACCCTTCCACCATTGGTCAATTCTATACCTCTCTCCCGCTACCCGCTACTCTGCACACCTGTCGTCACCACCCCCTCCCTCGATTGTCTTATAGTCTATTGGTAAACCGAATCAAGAGTGAATCCCAAATCTCACCATGTCCATCGTTCTCTACCCACCACCCACCCGATTCCCACTCTCCCCCTCCCCTTCCCCTCCCGTGTCTCAATCATCCACTCCAACTCCAACTCTGGCAGAACGAAAACTCCCTCTTCCATCATCCAGACCTTCCACCCCTCCTCCCACTATGAACCTCGCTCCTATCTCCGCCCCACCCACACCTGTCACTCCCACTCATCTCTTCTCTCCCTCTCAGTCCAAAGCCATGGAAAGATGCAGATCTTCCGAGGCGCGTCTCACCACTGACTCCACTCAATCGGCTGTAGTGGGACGTTCAGGCAGAGGGACACAGATCAAAGCTACTTCCTTGTTGTTCAAATCGGTCCCGAGTAGGGAACAGATCGCCGCCACTGAGAAGAATGAGACAGGGGATGAGATCCACGTGTCGAGCATGGGGAGCGATGCGGATCAGAAGATGGAAGTTGATCAACAAACAAAGAAGGAGATGGAGAACAAGCAAGGAGGACAAATGGAAGGTGAGGATGATGAAAAAGAACAGATTTGGGGAATGCCAAAGTGGGGTTGGGAGGAAGAAAGAAAACAAATTCGACCTGGTGTGAGGCTCATAAGTGCGAAAGAGGTCAGTGATTTGACTGTTCTCAACCTTTGCCTCACCCCCATCACCTCCTGTTACCTCGCTCTCCCCGATATGTTACTTATCCACTCATTCCCATCTACATCCACTTCGTCACTCCACCATAATGGCTCATCAATTCATCCGTTTTGGAAATGATGGAAAACACAGGAACAAACTGACACATCAGTTACCAGTTTTGGTCGATCAACACGCCATGATCGATACCCCCAGTCACGTCCTCTTTCCATGGTTACACGGCATCTCAGACGACGGTGCCAAAGGAAGAGACATGGCCGCCTTTTTCGGACATTTCCCTCCTTTCGCCCCTCCACCATATCGAGGATTATGTGTTCTACTTTGTCCTCCTCATCCTCTTGACAGATCTCAGCGTCCATCGAAAGTACCTTCAGGGAAATCACAATCTTCCCGGTCTTCGGATCTTGATCTTGGATCTAACGAATCTTCTAATTTCCCATCGGAGACGGCACCCGCTCGGAACAGAAGTGAGACGGTATCCACTTCTTCCGAATCTTGGGCTTCTTCTGCAGGAACCACCGAAGGAACCTCACCCTCCATAGCCGATTGGGTACCACCATCTCAGTCTCTTCTCAAGCCATCTGACTCTGTCCCACCTACCCCTACTTCGCCTAGTCCATTCACTGAAATCATCAAGAATGTATCGACAGAAATCACCGTGGAGACGGACAATGTGGACGTCGCTATGCACCCTTGTGAATCTAAAAAGGTCTTATCCGCCGCTCTAGCTCAAGGATTGGGAGAGACCCATCATCCTCTTCCTTGTGGTGGTTCGCCGTGCGAAACAGATTCGGAGACCGATGAAGCGGAAGATCAAGGTCCGTCTTGTGTCCTTCTCAATTCTTTACATGTCCAAGACATCTTCGATCTCCCAACTATGACAAAAACCCAGCGTGAAGAACGTGGGAAATGTGTCAGATCTCGATTTAGGTCAACCATACCAGCTGGAACTGCACCCCCAAGGCCAAGGTTCAAACCAGCGAGATTACCGCAACAAATCAATTTGCGTAATTTGAATATACAACAGATCAAATATGCTACTATCAGCGATATCATTATATACGCGAAAGGAGGGTTGGGACATGGGGTATTGGAGGTTGCGGAACAGATCGCTTTGGCTCAACATGATCTGTGGCAGCAACGGATGGAAGGGTATTATCGTTCTCATGGTCAAGGTCAGGGGGAGGGATTTGGTGAACCAGTCAGGTATGGTGTTTGGATCGTAGTTGGTGAGTCGCTTTCTGCGGTCGTCATCCACAAATCTTCATCGATGCTGTTTCTTTTCGTTCTCTTTTCATCCCTAGTTTCATTCAGACTCTGACCTCTGTCCTTCATCGTGTTTCATCATGTATCCATTTTCATCTGCATTCCCACCGTCGTCCTGGCATCGTTTCTTTGTGATGATAGCTGCATTTTTAAAGATGCTGATGACGTGACAGAACCTTTTGACAAGATTCAAGAAACTTGTCCTCATCTGGTCAATTTGGACTACCACGGTCGATCTACACCCAACTCCGCTCTGACTGATCTCTTCGCCAGAGAGGCGATAGAAAGTCGAGCTATGACCCGCGGATCCGAAGTTGTGGAAGGGTTCTGGGTCGGGAACAACTGTGACGTTCCCGGTGGAGCTGAAGATGGAATCGGGTCTCAAATCCAGTTCGATTTATGTGTCCATACTTCAGAACTTGCTGAAATGCCAACTTCATCTCAACTCACCGCTGCATATCGAAAATTACTCGACTTGGATAAATCACGTCGGTCTGAAGATTCCTCAAATTCATGGACTTCATCACCAGCTACCATAGCTCTTCGAAATCTTCTCTCTCCTTCATCTTCTTCTTTAACCCCTTCTTCATCTCCTGCTATTTCCTCGGTCAATGATGTAGGATCAAAACGTAACGCATCCCCTTCAGATGAAGGTTCCACTCGTCAACGTCGATCAAAAACTTCAAACCACGAATATGTTTCTTTGGAATGTTCCGATTCTTGTCGTTCTCCTCATGGTCTCAATCGGAATTTAACCATTATGGTGGATAAAATCGTCGAGCTCGTTTATTTTCTTCGGAAAATCATTGAAGGTAGAGATAAATCAGGTATCAAAAGAAAAGTTTTAATTCATTGTCAAGATGGTTATACCGAATCGAGTATACTCGTTTTGAGTTATATAATGTCTTCACTTGAAATTTGTTTACCTGAAGCTTATCTTTATCTTCAAAACGTTGCAAATAGATCTTTCTTTTTGTATCCGACGGATAAACCTTTATTGAGGAAGATTGATGATAGGTTGAAGAGTGATAGAAGGACAAAATTGATAAGACTTTCTATGGAAAGTCAAATCTCAACCGGAGAAAAAACGAATTCACCAAATAGTTTAGCCAGATGGAAACAATGGTCATTAGGATTAAGTCCAAGTCCTACTAAAAATCAAATTCCAAACTCTTCACCAAATTCACCTATTCGTACGAATTTTTCACAGATGACTCCTTTGAAATTATCTCATGTCAAAAAGCAATCGACACCTACCAATCCAACTATCACACCTGATCCTACGATCCAATCTAATCTCATCAACCAAAGTAATCATACGACTCCTATGAACCAAAATATCATTGTCCACGAAAATGGAAATGGTAATGGACATGGGGACGATGAAACAAAGTCACATGTATGGTTTCATGATCCTCGATTCGATTGTTTCCCATCTCGTATCCTTCCATTCCTCTATCTAGGAAATCTAGAACATGCGGGAAACGCTTCTCTCTTACATGCGTTAGGTATAACCCATGTGGTTTCCGTAGGTGAAAGTCTTATTCAATGTGAAGAAGGTTTTGATCCTATACATGGTAAAGTTGGAAACACTTTATGTGATGAAGCTAAATCTGGGAGGATACAAGTTTTAGATCTTTGTGATATAAGGGATGATGGGAATGATCCTTTGAGACCTTTGATTGCTAGAGCTTGTGAATGGATTGAGGATGCTAGGGTTAATGGTGGTAAAGTTTTGGTACATTGTGTGAGTTTTGGAGAATTCAATTTCGTCGCCTCAATCAGTCCTCCTATCTTTTATCCCGTAATTCAACTTCGCTCCTTTCTTTCGTCACTATCATACCCCTTATTTCACTAACATATCTCTTTATCCACTATTATATCTACCTGTTCACCATCATATCTCCTTATTCATCATCATCTCTCCTTATCCACCATCATCTCTCCTTATCCACCATCATCTACCATCATACCTCTCTGTCCACTGTCATATCTCTTTATCATCATTTTCCATCCTGTTCTTGTTCAAGTTCGAACACGTGTCACACCTCAAGACACTCACTCACCTGTGGTATGAAGTTTGTAGAAGATAACTAACTCTTAGCGCGTCGGTGTCTCTCGATCAGCTTCGATAGTCATGGCATATATAATGCAACATCAAAAAATAGGACTCATGGATGCTTATCTCCTCACTCGAGCTAGGAGATTAAACGTTTTGATTCAACCGAATTTACGTTTTTTCCATGAGTTGTTCGGATGGGAAGTGGAATTGGCTAGGAGGGAAGGTGATGAGAGGAGGATATTATATTCTTGGCCTAGTTTTTGTAGGGATTTAGTGAGTTGTCATATCTCTTCGCTTGTCATTTTCTCTCTTTCTCCCTTCTATACATTCTCTCTGTCTTGATCCCTTCCCTCCTTCCTTATTCCCTCATCTGCCTTTATGTCCTCCTCCCTCCCCTCCTTCCTTATATGCTGCCCTTCGTGTTTTCCTCTCTCCTTCCCCTTATCATCGACTTTCTCTGAAATCATACTTCGATCTCGGTTCGCTGACGACGTAGCATTGTCTCAACCGACGATTCTTGTGCAATTGAACATTCCATCTTCCTCCCTGCTCATCTTGATTGGTGAGCTACATCCCCCATACGAAGATGGTATTGTCTGGACTGAAGGGTTTTTGTGTGACTCAACGTACTTTACATGTCACTATACATTGTGACTGATTGGTACGGATTTGGTCCTGATCCCAATGGAGCCGTGGACTCGTGGATAGGTTGGAGATGGACGAAAATATTTTCCTGCTATGTAATGGGTTACAAACTAAGTATGGTTGTAAAGTCTTTTTTCTGTATTTTTGTAAAGATATGACATGCAATGAGGGTTTTGTCAAGTGTCTTCTTGTTGGTATGCTATATATTTCTCAGAGAGTGTTCTCTATTGGGGTATATGAAAGACGGAAAACCTAAGTCAGGAAACACCTAACAAATCTTCAAGAACCTTGTTCAGGTCCATTACCAACAAATATAATTAGAATGATGATGAACTTCAGTCCATCCACATGGTATGTAGATATACAAACATAACCTACTCATACACGTTGAGTAACGCTATGAGAATAATCACAACACTACTCATGTCACCGAAAAAAGCAATAAGATGATAAGACCAGAAATCAATCGATTCATCTATTTGAATTTACCAATCACGAAAAACGATCTACTATAGAAATAAAGAGAAAACCCCAAATGATACAAATTATCTAAGCAATTACTCCACCATCTTTCTCTTTCTCTTTCTTCCCTACCGATTTCCTCAAAGAACGTTCAGCTCGACATTGTCGCCATGAAGGACCATAATGAGCAGCTATGAATGGGATTGGAATACCAGCTATACAAAGTCCTGAGAAAAGTACGAATGTCCATCCTGCGTTGATTTTACGATAAATGATTTGAATGACGGCTGTTCCTACTGCTCCGAATAAACATCGGACCAAGTTGAGCTGATGTCAGTGGGTGTGAACTTTTATTTTGTCATTATGATTTTTAATTTTTAGTTTTTTTGGGGGGTGGGTGGGACATGTGACTTGATAAGATATGAGATGAGGAAATGAGACAAAGAAAGGAATGCTCACAGAAGCAGAGACTGCACCACCTTGACCAGGTTTAAGATCTTGACCATATACAGTTGCAGTGTTTATAGTACCTGTACCTAATCCTACGAAAAAGTTGACCACTAACGTAGCGGCGAGAGGAGCTTTGGCTTCTAGACACCAGCCCAAAGCAGTGGCAGCTACGATAAATAATCTGAGGGTGAGTCGTGAGGACGTAACGGGAAAGAAGAGGTATCAAATGACAGTAAACCGATGGAAACGGAATGGAGGTACAGGCATAGGACGGGTAGAGGATAGGTGAAGAACATGTTGGTCTCGAATCATAAAGGTGTAGGATTGGAAAGTGAATATGTCGGGTTGTTGACTGATACCGCGCATGACGAGGGGGAGCACATGAAAGGAGTAAACAGTAAAGTGAGATAGAAAGGTAAAGGGCAGAGGAGAATAAGACGGATTTATAAACACTCACGCCATGAAAGGTATAATACACCTTAATCTAGTATATTCAATCTTAAATTCTTCTCCTTTTTTCCTATAATCTCCTCCTACACGACGTTCCTCACGACGATAATAATAATCTATCTGTCTTCCATTCAACAGAGAAGAACAAACTGAACCGATACCAGAAGGTCTATTCATCAATCTTTCCAGTCACCAAAAAAGTCAACCTGGTAGAACTTACAAATAACAAAGACCGATTTTCAATTCTGATAGACCGTAGGAATCTTTGAGTGCCGTAGAATAAACAGTCAAATTGTTGTAAAATTCGACATAGAGGAGAGATACGAATATGAAGACTAATAGGATTTCAGGTGTGAGGAGGATGATGAATGCTGAGAGGGGTTCATACTGTATGTCAGGTCTTGTCTAATTCAATCGCTCCATTCCCAAAGATGAGGAGAAAGAAAGGAAGAGGCGACTTGAGTAATGTGTGTCTGTGGACGTACAGTAGCTTGGGGTAAGACGTAGACTCACTTTCTTTCTTGGAGGCCTTTCGATATGTTCTTCAGGGGCCAAATCATCGTTTGCCTTTTGCATCCTTCGACGTTGTAGTAATACTCCTGGAGAACAATTGAGTGCTGGAGGTGGGATGGAACCATCGCCTACTAAACTACGAAGAGTTTCTGGTAGGAAACTTACATGAGCTTGGTTTTTTCACTCGGCTGCTTGCTCAGATGAGGAGAACAAGAGTGTGGAAGGAGACTGCTCAGAAGGCGCACGGAACATGCTTGTTTTTGAAGATGAAAGAGGTATGGGAGCAATTGAGTACTCGAGAGATAAATAGAGTAACAGAGAAGACAAAGGAGAAGAGAATGAAAGAAGTGGAGAGGATAACTCACAAAATGAGAGGAACCAACACAACTCCTGTGGCAATTGTCAAAAACCAAAAAATACTTCTCCATCCTAATGTCTGCGCCAAAACTCCTCCTAACAGGGGTCCAAAGGCAGGCCCAATCACTGCGCCAGCTTGAAAGAAACCAAAATATCGACCTCGTTCACGAGGTTCTGCAATATCGGAAATACATCCTGCTCCTATGGAGATCACTGCTGAACCTCCTGTTGCCTTAAAATATCAGCGTGTCCCTTCAATCTTCTTCAAAAGTACCGGAGAGGGGGAAGGAGGAGACTGTACTCACCTGAAGCATACGAAGAACCAATAAACCAGCATAAGAAGAAGTCGGTACCAAAGCCAATCCGATATTAGCAGCCATATATAAAATCAATGTCCCAATATAAACCGGTCTTCGACCTATTGAATCGCTCATACTTCCAAAGAAACTAGGTGTGATAGCTTGAAATATCAAATAAACAGTAACACCTAAACTGAGATCTTGTTCTGACCTTCCGAATTTCTCGGCGAGGACAGGTATGGCAGGTACGTAAATGTTTGAAGAGATGGGCGAGAAAATAGCGGATATAGCTCCTAGGACGACGATTAGGATTTTGGTGCGTCTTGAGAAAGCAGAATAGGGTCTAGTAGAAGCTGATGTCATAGCTCTAGTGATGGGTGGGAAGTTTGAATCGGGTAAAAGTCGAGGTGAGATTGGGGGTTCGGATGGGTTGACAGGTTCGTCTTGAGAAGACGACTTTTCATCGTGAATCAAGGGCGTCTCGTGTTGAGAAGAGGGTTGTTCAGTGGAGTAAGATATTGATTGTTTGGTATGAAGGGATTGCTGTATGTCTGGTGATGACGGGGAGGAGAAGGATGTGTTATTGGGATTTGAAAGTGTTTGAGCGGTAAGATCGGGAGAAAGGTCTATATTTGGATTACCTGAAGTGTTTCTGATATCGGCCGATGTATCTTTGCCCGATGAAGAAGTGGCTGGTACATCTGTTGAGGGGTTGGGTTCTGTGACGGTAGATGGAAGGAGAGATGCCATTGTCGCCTGCGTATGAACGGAGGAAGGACAAGAAAGAAGGAAGGTTAGAGAGACCATCTTGTTACTTATGTACCTTCGTCACTTTTGATCGCTCTTGCCCGAATCGGCCGAATTGGATTTCGGCCGAACGTCACGTGATTTCCGTCAAACCACCGGACTTTGATAGGTTATTGGCGTATGAAGCGCCGACATGCAAGAAATGCCGCATGTAGCAACGTAGACCATATGTATGTTGAACATTGCACTGTAAGTGTGAGCGTGTATGTATATGAACTGCTACTGTCTACCGTTTCGTACTCATCGAGTCACCAGCGGTCCGTGAGAACACAACGCCGATAAATCCGGAGATCTAATTTAGAGGTTGAGGTTTTCTGCCCCGGCCACATTGATGGGTTCCTGCATGTGCATAAAACAACAGAGAGGACAATGCATATGCAACATTCGAACGTACACTTGTGACAAGGATCACCCAGAATTCAATTAATTCTCCCTATCTTTCGGCTCAATTTTCAGTGTGTGTTGAGCTTGATGACGCGATAGGGAAAGCACCACGGGACAAAACATGGAGAGTGAAAACTTTCCAAGGGTAGAGAAAGAAGATTGGAGTAAGAGCGAGGAACGGCATTTCCGTGATGATCTAGAGGTCCGTCTTAGGCTTTGATTCGTCTACGTTGGATTGGGAAGAGTTCGAAGCTGCCAATTGAGATAATTGACTTGATATACCCATTGGTTTTTGTCTGTAAATCAGTTCTCTATCAATTCTCTGAACTCCACTTTATCCACGTCGAATTAGATGGATGTCATGGGAGTGAGACAGAGACCCACTTTGGTTGAAAATGACGTTGTTTCGCTCCACTCAATTTGGCAGAACATGGACTGAGGACATTATCTGTCGGACTGACTATCGATCTGATGATCAGTATGACCATACTACGGTTTCGAACATCTTCTCTCTTGAACGATGTTTCTATGAGAAGAAAGTACGAGAGATGTACGATGGATGATCAGTGATATGTGGTATAATAAACTCACGATCCTCCCTTGGCCAAAAAACCTTTTTTAGCTAATAAACCCGCGCCTTTGGGTATCCCCATAAACTTTTGTTGAGGGTCGGCCATACCGGTTTGAGCTATGATTATCAGTCATTGCATGATCGATTGAGAGTGTCTGACTGACCGTTAGGATCTGAGTTCTGGAGAGGGACGGTGGGGTTGGACATGATCGTGAAGAATTGCTCGCTCGTCGGTCGTTGAGGTGGAGACTACAGGTACTATCGGGGGCTAGTCGAAAGAGGGAATAAAAAGCATTCACGTTGAATGATGTGGAGTATTTCTGCAGGTCATTTTATGTTATTTCTCCCGTGGCCCCGTGGCGGGATGACGGCATGGTAAGTAGCATGGTGGCAGAATAAGCCAAGTACTATCATCGGCATCGTGCAGCATGCAGCAGTGGAAGAGATGAGTAGAATGGGCATGTATGAGATTCATATGAATAGCATGCACTACGCAGTCATGCAGCATGCAGCTTATCAGTCTCCGGACAGACGGCGTACATATTTACGGCGATGACTTTTGGCTGTGCATTCTTCAGCCCCACCTGGTGTTTCCATTTTCAGTCGTTACTTACCTACTTTGCCTCACTACCATATCGACTCATCGACCCATCGACCCATCGTCTCTTCTCATCCATACACTCATAACATGATCCATTCTCTAATCTACTTCATTTGAACAATCACCCTCCATCCGAAACCCATCGACACCCACGATCCCACGATCCCACCATGATATCCCTTTCTCACCTTCGCACTTTATGCAAAAGACACATCTCCTTCATCGGTCCAGGTCTAGTATCTTCCGTCGCATACATCGATCCCGGTAACTGGGCCACCGATCTACAAGCTGGTGCATTGTACGGATACAAACTTCTTTTCATCGTTCTACTAGCTGGTTTAGCTGCTGTGGTACTTCAACTTCTCTCCGTACGTCTAGGTGCGGTATCGGGTAGATCTTTAGCTACAAATACGAGATTGTTATTTGAAAGATTACAAGTCAAGTATCCTAGATGGAGACTTGGGTGGAAATTGGGATTGTGGACGTTGTATGGATTAGCAGAGATCGCTGTGGTTGCTTGTGATTTAGCAGAGTTGATAGGTAGTGCGGTGGCTTTGAATCTGTCAGTGAATCTCATTACTCTCTTCCCATCGTATATCCCATCTCCAGATAAACACTCTTATTCTGTTTTCGATGAATATTCAATATCTTGAGAGGTCATCAAAACATCCCACCAAACGTCCGCAATTCGTTCACGGTCTATCCTTCAGACCTATATTTTTGGCTCCCCCCCACATCACTAAATACTTTGTCTCATACATTCATACAGTCACACCCCTCCCTTTGTTGTCATTTCCCATCGATGGAGGTGATAAGGCGAGTTCATAATGGAACACGCTGACCATCAGACTCTTCCCCCGCCTACCCCTTTGGGCCGGAGTTCTCATTACAGCATTCGATGTCCTCATTATACTCATCTTCTTTAGCTCTTCTTCCGGTCGTCGTGGCATGCTGTTCTTCGAAATCTTAATCGTCACATTGGTTTTGGCAGTTTTCATATCATTCATGATCCTCCTTCATCTCATTCATCCTTCATGGCCGGATGTATTCTACGGTCTAATCCCTTCCCACACTCTCGTCGAACCGGGTGCATTATACGTCGGAGTTGGTATAATCGGAGCTACAGTCATGCCACACGCTTTATTCTTAGGTAGTGAACTTGCCGGTGTAGATCGTCTCGGAATGGTACCCCGACCACCTGAACCATTAAAACAAACTTTCAAAATTCCTAAATTCACTTTCGGTGGGATTCGTCGACGACTTACAGCGAAATCTTTCAGAGAACCGGAAATAGAAAATGTGAATATACCTCGTCAACCTGGTGGTCATTTAGATCTTTCAAGTCAACCTCTTTCTCCAACGATGAGAAATATAGAAAGTATGGAAAGTATAGAAGGATTATCAAGATTTTCAACATTAGAAGATGAAGAAGAAAAGAAGAAATACGAAATGAAATTAAGATCATTCGATAGGATAAAATGGGTCGATATACATTTATTCCATACTGCCATCGACACAACTTTATCTTTATTAGGTTTCGCTTTGACTATCAATGCGGCTATTCTTACTTTGGCAGGAGCTGTATATTTTTATGGAACATCGGGAATACCAGCTTCTGATGCAGATCTTCAAGGAGCTCATGATATAATCAATGATTATATTGGGAAAGCTCCGGCGATTATATTTGCTTTGGCTTTGTTATGTGCAGGTCAAAGTGCTAGTATAACTGCAACACTGGCAGGACAAGTGGTCAGTGAGGGATTTATCAATTGGCATACACCTGTGAGTTTAGTCGTTCCAACTTATCATCTCATCTCCCAAATATCTCTTGATCCTTCGCCCTCTCAACACCCGCCTTTCCTCGTCGTGTATATTTCTTCTTCATCAAGAGCAGTATAAAAAGTATCAGGACATATCTGACCTTAGCCATTTGCAAGAAGACTTATCACTCGTCTGATCGGAGTAGTACCAGCTGCTATCGTAGCAGCAGCCATCGGTCCTAAAGGTCTCAACACCATGTTGGTAGCATCACAAGTAGTCCTTTCTATCGTTTTACCTACCGTCATCTTTCCCTTGGTATTTCTCTGTTCGAAAGAAGACGTCATGACTGTCCTCGGACCTATCAATTCGGATCATCCCGATCAAATCTATTCAAAGAGTCCTTCTTTCTCATCTCCATCGACAAACCCTAGTAAACCGGATTCAGTAACCCTTCCATCTTCCACGCCCATTTATCCTACCCAATCTATCGATATCTTAACCGAGACCACCACAGAGAATACCGTTCAAGGGCTTTCTCAAGAAGAGATCCAACCTGTCTCAAGTCCTCGTCCCGTAATAGAATCATCATCGGATCTGAAAGATGGTCCCGGGGTGGAAATCACTATCACCGATATAGAGAGGAAGACGAAAAGTTACAAGAGTCCAATATGGGTCACGATCTTAGGATACTTTTTGTTCGGCGTGGTTGTGGTGGCTAATGTGTATGTGATTGTGGAGCTTGGTTTGGGACAGGATTAGACTTTCCATCGGTCTTCCTCAGCTGTGTCTTCTCTGCATTGAGTGACTCTTCCATTCGAAGTCGATAATTCGGGTTACCGGGGGAGGGAAGGAAAGCAATGAGACCGGGACGATCTAAAGGTGGACGGTTTGAAACACAGATATATAACATTTGTTTGCTTGTTGTACTTTAATGCTTTGTATGCTAGCGATGCATACAGCATACTATATACTACTCTACCTTCTAACCAAGTCATACGATCCGATCGAATATGACAAACTACGCCTTACGGACCATAAGAAATCATTACCTGTCACTCTGTCACGCTGTCACGGTAAAAGGTGATTTGGACGTAGAGGAAGGAAGAAGCCACAAAAACGTCAGTCCAACCCATCCTTTCTTTCTTCTTTCACTCTCAACCATCTCAATCTATCTTAAACGCATCTATCTTCGGTAAACTCAAAAACAAGCACATCGAGACGATCCTCTTTACCCCACTGAGAACTTCATAAGAAAAGAAGAGATAAGAGAAGAAGGAAACTAATCGAATCGAATCGAACATGTCCACAGAAGATATAATCTCAAGTTTGTTCGTAGTCGCTCTTTTGGCCATTTTGATCAGATGGTGGTCTAAACCTAGTAAGTTAGGTTTTCCACTTTCTCCAGGTCAATCTTCACATATACATACCGAGTATTGTATATCGTCATTTTGAGAATCTCATTGGTAAAATGGAGTAATGTTTTGTGAGATCATGATCATCTTTCTTGGTTGCCACCCTATTCAATCATCATATTCCTCTGCATTTGTGTTTGCTCCTCGAGTTTGTTACTGCTCATTTGGAAATTCTATGCTTCTACTCTATGGTTCCATGATTGAGCACTACATATCTCATTTACTGGAGTCAAGTAGTCACACGATCACGTCTCATGGATCATGGGATTGTTCCATATGTGGCCTTCAACCATGTTCGATCTCATGTTTCCACTCTTTCCTTCTTCCTCCTCGGTCTCCCTCTCACTCCTGCTCCACTTTCAAACTTCTGTCCGAGTCATCTGTTTCTTAATACGAAGCTAGATGACCGTTCCAACCATATATATTCAAATTATCATCACACAACCCACTTTCCCAAAGACCTACGGGCATGTCACATATGTACATCCCACTTTCAACTTAATATTTTCCGAGTATTATCATTTTGTGAACGATCATGTTAATATCCAGAAACTTCCGCTCAGACTCAAGCCACGAGAAATGTCACTCCTGCTATGGTACGTCCTCCCCACTCCGTCTTCCCCATCCCCAATCTCAAATACCTCGTCTTCCCCCATCTCACAATCTACAATTACGAGCCAATATGTGGTCTTGTGGGGATTTTTGCGATGGTGGTGTTGTAAGAGTAGACGTAAGAACTCGTTAAAAAAGAGATGGAGAATTGTGGATTTTACAAAATGTTGTATTAATTGGATCAGGTCGAAAGTGTTCACTCGACTTTTCCTCATATACAAAAGAAAGATATCATTTGGTCTTTATCCAAAACAGGTTCCGCACAAGCTACAAGTGAAGAGATTTTAGAGAAGGGTTTTTTACCTTCTGTGAGTTAATCTCTCCCATAATATTCCCTTTCACCCTCTGCAGAGCTCCGTGCTACTTAATCCAGGCGTAAATCGGAAATTTCCCTACATCTGGTGGAGAGAGATGTGGGATGTTTCTGATATTTTAGGCCCCAGCATCATTCCAACCTCCTCCTTCTCTCCTTCCTCTTGATCCGAATCCCGTTCATGTTGCCCCACAAAAGATATCGGAGAATCACAAGACACCTTCTCTGATAGAGAAATACGGTTTAGCTTCTAGATTACCTTCGAGGAAAGGGAAAGAGAAAGCGGACCTTTCCCCGGTCATGGAGAATGGAAATGAAAAGGGACTCGGAGCGGGAGTGGGAGTGGGGATGGGAGTAGGGGGAAAGTGGGAAGATACAAGGGAGAAAAGAGAAAGAGAATTGAGAGAGAGGAAAGAGAGGATGATCCTTGAGGCTAGAAGGTGGGTTTTTGGATCTTCCTCATGTTTCTCTTCATATCTTTAGAGTATCTTCAAAGTAATGTCGTTCCCTCAGAACATTCTTCACCCTATTCCATATTGGCCTCGTGTTCATCTTGATCGTAATGAAATTCAACGGGAGGTAGGCGCTACTGTCTTTCTCGTTAGACAGAATTGTTTGCGGACTGAATCGAGGAAGAGATAGTTTGCCTCACTAAAAAGTGGGAGATGAAGCTGATGAACAGACGTTTGCTAGAATCGCAATCACGGCAATAGTTTCACAAGCTCTTTCCCTCTGTCATCTTATTGTCGGTTGCTTAGAGAGATTCATGCATCTACTTATTGTATTCTATGCTGTCTATGACTATCGCTAGCTTGTTCTTGAAAATCAACTTCACTCAAATGCCTGATGTCCGATCTCAATCTACTTTCTCAAAAGTACCAAAACAAGATGATATGTACTGTATTGCTACCAGCTCCGACGTCTCTCCGCTTGCTGTCGGTTGTAAAGATGGATTCAATATCCCATGAGACGATTCATCATCTCTAACCTAGGTCCTAATTGTCTTATCACCTCGTCACCGACATTAGCCACAGCGAATCTGACATTCAGCTTTTAGTCCTACTTTCATTTTCCCCACCCTTCCATCGCGTCACTCAAGCTGTATGTTTCCTCTTCTCTCCTCTCCTCACTACATTATCTCATCACTAACCTCGAGATTTCTTAATACTGACAGACGTACCCGTGAAACCTCGAAATCTCTCATTGCCAACAAGTCGTACCCAAAAAAAGAGACATAAGAAGGAAGGAGAAGGGGAAAAAAGGGATGATCTCGAACTGACCGTATCCATTTATCCCCTTTCAACAACTCGGCCCCTTCTTCCCACCGTTCATCCAAAGAAGGCATGAAAAAACTTCCAGGAAGAGTAACAACTCCACATTCTTCAGCCAATAACCGGGATACAATCTCACTACCTATTTTACCCTGTGTATCTCTTCGCGGGAGATAAGATGGGAATTCGACATATGCAAAGAATCCACCATGGGACATGACCTTCCATCCTTTTACAGCTTGGACGGTAGGGACGAATAGATCCATCCGGTTTTTCAGAGATATTCGGGAGTTGGAAATATCTTTTCTCAGTGATGGAAGAAGAGGAGCTAAAGCTAGTTGAGGAGGACGTGGTGGACATATCTAGACAATCAACGCTTATCACAAATCTCCTGAGTGATTGAATTTGATCTTCATCTCTTTGTCGCAGCATGACACATGGATAAGTGGATCGATGGGTAGTCTGGTGAATGGGGAGAAAATCTCCTCTTGTGCAGCACAAGAAAGGTAGAGGTTTGTTCCTTGATAGATGAAGGGGGAAAAGGGGGGGGGCGGAAATGAGGAGGACTCACTTGCATACAATCGCATATTGTGGCGATACGTTTTAGTAGGTAAGGATTTGCGATGATAGTACCCAATCTATGCCCTGGGATTCTGTATCCCTCTATTTATCAACTCGCCGTTCTCCTCATCATCTCTTGAAAACCCATTGACCACGACATATTTGCGGCCTATCCGAGTGCAGTTTGCGCATGGTGTAACTAGCTAAGGACAGACAGTATTCAAGTACAGGCACGAATAAGTGAATGAATGTTCAATCGATGATAGGAATCAGGTGGTCTGAGAGTGGCGAAGAGGGTGGGTATTGGTGTGAAGGAAATCAACAAACTTACTACTGAAACTACCTAAACTGACCAAAGTCTCTCTCCAATCTTCCAACTCAAACAAATTATGAGGTACACCATCCACAAAATCCTTATAAGTCTCATCTATGATCAAAGCCACTTTCCATTCTTTAGCTAAATCATACCAATCTTTCAATTCTTCCGGACTGTACGTAGCCCCCGTAGGATTATTAGGACTGACGAGTACTATAGCTTTTATGGGTTCGATTTCAGATTGTTTTTCCAACGATTTTCTAGCTTCTTTTAGAGAAGGTCGAAATTCATTTTCAGGTAAAGATGGAATGAAAATAGGTTTAACGGAATGAAGTGATAATGACATTGTATGATTGAAATATGATGGTAATGGTAGTAAGATTGATGATTTGAAAGGTGTACAAAGTGTATGAAGAAGGACTATGAAAGCCATATTACATCCTACTGTTATACCGACATCTTCCCATGTTATCCCCCCCTTTCCGAACTTTGAATCCGATGTTGGAAAGGAATCAATTGGATTTCCTTCGTGGTTGATGTTGGAGTGTATTTGGTCGTTGTACAGGTTGGAGTGTATTTCGTCGTTGTTGAGGTTGGAGTGTATTTCGTCATTCTTCAACTCTGAGTGCAATTTATCTTGGTTATACACCGAGGAAGAGGATGGAAGAGAATAACGATGATTGGTTTCGATAGCTACAGCTTCACGGAGTACACGTTCACCGAGTATATCACCATATCGAGCTGCTTGAGGATCTGAAGAAGTTTCAGAAAGTCGGGAAAGAAGAGAAGGATGAGGTGGATCACCAGGAACACCTTGAGAGAGGTTTAGTAATGGTCCAGGTGAAATGTTTTGTTCAGAAGGATGAGAAGAGAGGTATGTTTGACCCCATGCTGCTGCAAGAGGTATACTAGGTATCAATATAGTCTACCTATCACATGTACACTTATCAACTGTCCTTAGTTGTGTAAGGGGAAGTCAGTATTTTTGGCACAGCGATTTGAACTTTCATCGAATGACGAGGGACTGTCAAGGGGGAATATGGAACATGTAGAAGACTCACGGGGGAGGAGCGGTAGCTTCTACCTCTTGTGCGATTTGAAAGTTGAGAGTGGTCATATCGTACTCTTACAGTGAGTACAATACCTCGCTCGTGATGAAACAACAGCAAGTGTCTACTTCATAGCGGAAATCTAAACCAAGTGTCACTCTCGGCCGTACTAACATCTATCGGCCTCGGCCGAAAGCGGGTGAGGGTTAGGGCTTTACCTCGGTCCTACTTGTCTCTCTACAGGTATCATTCCCCCTCTTACAGTCTCTCCACCAATCAGACGGTCACCAAAAACGATTCAAAAGGTAAGCATGTTTTTAATCATTGACAAAAATGCCAAAAAAAACAGAAAATGAAACGTACTTTTCCTTTAGCTTCCAGCATTTTCGGTCGATTAAGTGACCATTCTGGAAATTGTGGAGGTTTGACAAGGGGTAAAAAGTTGAAGGATGCTCATCCTTTCAGTTCTTTGTCTAAGCCTATATCATTTCAACCTGAAAACTTGAAATCATATTTTCGTATTGGAACATTCACATCACTACGTACGAACATCAGTCATTTTCATCGAACAATGTCTTCTGAAAAAGGTGGGTAAAACATCTCATTCCCTTTCTATCTTTCCGTCATTCTACCTGTTGGCACCTTGGCTATTTTTGGCACTAAGCCATATCATGTCGTGCCATGTAGTATGAGAAGATGAGACGTGGATAGAAAGTTTGGAGAGTAGATGGAATATACTGTATGACTGATATCAACAGCCTGTTGCACTCTTCCTCCTGCTGAAGCGGAGTATACTCCTAAAGGGTCATACGAAACTCTCGCAGGGTTGAAAACATATGTCGTCGGTCCTGATTTAGATAAAGCGAAAGGAGCCGTATTGTGCGTTTACGACATTTTCGGTTTCTCCCCTCAGATCTTGCAAGGTGAGTAATGGTTCTTCACCATCTTCTTGAGTCCTATCTATCATGTTCTTTCTTTTCGCTCACTTTGTTGACTCATGTTTGATCCTATATCTACTCTTTTCGTGACACTTCCTACAAGCCATTGTTTTCTAAGGGGAAGGGAGTTGGAGGGAAAAGGGAGGGATGTTCAGTATATTGAAAACTTTGGTTCTCAGCGTGGAAATAAGGGAATGGACGTATCAAAGCCATGTGGAGGAAGGATCTGACAAACAGGAGCAGACTTGCTTTCCGCAGGTGGATTCAAAGTATACATGCCTGATTTCTGTGCTGGAGAATATGCCACGGCAGAAATGTTCAGTGGTACTCCAGAGTATGTCTTACTTCCTTTCCCCCCCGTTCCTTCCCTCTTCCCTCTTTCCTGTACAGTATTTCTCATTTCGTTCCCCTATATCGCGTTCCTCTTACGCCAAAGTGCTCCATCTCAGTCTTGTTCCTCTTAACAGACTTTGAGAATCCCATCCTTACGCTTCGAGAGTATCCCCCTTCTGTCACTTTACATCCCCACCAAAACCAATATTCCTCTTTGGTCCATCTTACAATACAGCTGAACCCTTTGAACCATTCGAGTATCTGAGTAAGACTGATGATCAGGGGAAACGCACAAAAAGCAAAATACTTTGGTGGTTTTCCCGGAAGAGTAGATTCTCAATCCAAGCCCGTCGCCGACACTGTCAAAGCTCTTAAAGAATTAGGGTTCAAAAGTATCGGAGGAGTGGGTTATTGTTGGGGTTACAAATGTTTGGTCGTAAGTGAAGGAGCTGGATTGTTCCATGCTATTGTCGGAGCTCATCCTTCGTCAGTACTATACCACAATGACTCATTTCAATGATTGAAGAGCTGATGGGATAAGATTCGCAGCGGTGACTGATGCCGACCCAATTTCTTCTCCTCTCTTACTTCTTCCGAGTCAGGCGGAGGATATCGAAGTGGTGAGTTTTCTATCTCCTGTATGTCCCTCATCAACAATTTGGACTTTTCGTATCGGGAATTTCGTCCTTGTTGATATTGGTGTGGATCTCGTTCTTGATGATTTGGTCAAAAGTTAAATTAAGTGGATTTTGACTGAAATATAGATGAACGCCATTGCTGAATCTGTCAACGCTAGACTTCCTGGTAAAGCCTCTGTTAAAGCTTACCCAGAATCAGTACATGGTTTCGCTGCTGCTCGTGCTAACGTGGGTCAATATTTCTTTCCCACAGACTTCACATCACTTCTGCTTCCCTCCGATTCCGTAGGCGCAAGCTCTCTTCCTTGCACTTTCACATCTACACCTACACAACGCCTTTCCTTCTCCCGGTCCCAGTTGGAGACTAGCTACTATCCCTCCATTTCCGCCAAATGTGAGAGGTTGATGATGATGGGGAATCTTTGGGGACCTTTGAGGCTACATGTCGACTCGCGAGACTAACGACACAGTTGCACAACGAAGTGGAAAAGGCCAAGTTCCACGAAGCATATACCGACATGGTGGACTTTTTCTGTGCCAATCTCTGATTCTGGCTCAGATTATCATATGGCAGAGTAACATCTAAATAGAGTACCATGAGACCAGAAGGAAAGAGAAATAGGGTACATGCATAGATAGAGGGGTATACAGGATAAAAATATTTCAAGGCACTGCCTTTTGGATCAAAACACCAGATTCAAGACACAAGTCTAATGATTAGTGATATGTTCGTCTCATATCATTCCTCTTCTTTCTTCATACGTAATTGCGGCGTGAGGGAGATAGTAGTTTCAGGATAAAGTAGGAGCCTCAAGAGTAGGTGCACTGCTGGGAATGCGTGATAGGCGATATCTAGACGAAGAACGATGAGGAACATACAAAAAAGTAACGTTCATTTAGGAGCAGAGGTGATATCTCGCATAGCGGTCAAAGCACTTGTCAAGCCCGCTGGTTTACCCCTGAGTATCAGCTGAATTCTCGCATTCGCAACAACTAGTTTGAATACACGAACGATATGAAGTGTAATTGACGCCACTCGGCGTCGGTTTTAGGCTTCAGAAGAACAGAGAATGAGTAAAGGTATGAGAGGATCTTCATGAAAATCAGGGATCAAGCGATGAAAGGTTCACTCACTTTGCGAAATGACGTTGTTTAGCACCTGCCAATTTGGCTGTGATAGGTGATTGTAAAGCGTCGGTGGGTGAGATGGTAGATTTACTGTGAATCAATCTTTCATTCTGTTTGAAATCATTTCATCGTCTCGCCCTCCCGTCAGGAGCTGGAATCAAACATCATTGTTGAGACGTATACATGATCCAGAAATCGATATCTCCCACTTTATGTAACAACCTCAAGTAGTTACATCCTACGCAATGGACCTGTCGATAACTGGCAAGCGGGAGGAGGGTCAAGATGCTGGAATTGACAGTAGCTAGCAGGAGGGGAAATGAAGAGGTTGTTTTTGGAAGGCGATAATTGTTAAAAGAAGACTCACTTGGCTTTAGCAAACTTTTTCGCTAATAAAGCTTTTTGTCCTAATCCCACTACACCACCATGTAAAGTTGGTTCTGTCGTTTGACCGGGAACCACTGGGTTTGCTGATGGTCAATAAACACTCATCCATTTATCTCTTTGCCTCAACGAAGTTCTGCGTTGACTGATCCGCTCCTCCACATCCCAGATGGATGGCCAAGGCTCATTCACGGATCTCGAATATTGCGAATCACCGGGCACCCTCAATCAGCCTAAAAACCTGATCTCACGCTGTCATCGCATCTTCTAGGAATCTCCAGGTTGACCTTGTTTACCGTGGCATCCGATGAAGGGATGACGTTGACGTTTAGGACACGAAAGAAGATAATAACGCATGACCCCCATACCAGTACTCATACCCTATGATACTCAAATGTTTGTGGAACCACCATGACAAAGATGACATCGTCCAACATCATCCTTCAAACAACTCGCTTTCCGAAGTCCTTTTCACCTTATCCAAACCACCAACCCAAAACAATGAGAAAGACTGAAGTAGACACGTAAAAGAAAAATAACAAAGAAGATATGATGGAGACTCACGATTCACAGCACCTAAAGGTTTATGTAATTGCATTACCTTTGCTTCTCTCTTCGGATCGTGCAAAGGGGTGATGTTTGGTGAAGGTAATGGTGTACCCTGACCGGAACTTGGAGCAGAAGATTCGCCTGACATCGTGTTGGACTTGATCAGATTTGGTTTCGGTACTCTTTCTTTTATCTGTGGACGTGGGGTGTGATGTACTTGTCTGCGAGTAGTATGGTGAGGAGTGAGAAGTGAACAGGTGGTGGCAAGGTGATGGATTGTTGAGGGGAGATGGGATGTTGAGGGATTCCCTACTGATGGGGAAATCAGCCGCGTCCACTTGGTGGCGAGATGTTTATCCGGTCCCCCCCCTGTAGGCTCCTTGGGAGGGCAGCATTGCAGCATGAACAGAGTGAATTATGCTCGAGCATAGCAAGACGGCCAGAAGAAGATATATGCATTCACCAACCAAGTCTACATCATCTATGAGTGATCATCTCGGGCTACTCATCACCGACCTTGTTGTCCTGGACTTTCTGATCCGCCGCGTCACTGACAACGCCTTTACCGGGAAGGACCATTGTGAGTGGAAGGTGGGTAAGTGGAGGTAAGAGGGCGGCAGCGGCTTGACGAGCATTTTGTTGGAGTAACATGCTGTCTGTCAGCGAAGATTTGACTTGATGAGTGAACTGCATAGACAGTAATGCTTGGCCGAGTTGTATCAATCCGTGTTGTGATAGTCATGGATAACCGAAGGAGAATTGAGGATGGAGGGAGGACTTTTATGCAAGTCGGAAGGAATCAAACTCACTCCATGATAACCAAAGCGGACATGGTCTCTACTATGGGTACAGCGCGAGGTACGACACAAGGATCATGTCGCCCTTTGGCAGCCAAGACACCGGCGGATCCATCGTACCTTGCCGTAGACTGTTCTTGGGCGATCGTAGCAGGTGGTTTAAACCCGACCCTATACCGTCAATGACTGTCCAGCCGTCTCTAGATCCATCGAGTTGTCATCTCGATCCCAAAAGGAACGAACATTACAAACTCGGCTGATGATTGCAGTTCAATCAACTTCAGAGCATCGCACGGTCGAGGAGATGAGTGAGAGAATCGACAAAAAGAACTCGCCTAAAGTAGATATCCTCTCCATTACTTATCCCACCCTGTACTCCTCCACTCCAGTTGGTACTCGTTCTCAACACTTTCTCACCTTTACTGTCCACCCCTTCAATCCAAGGATCATTATGTTCACTCCCGTGAAACATCGTTCCTCTCAGACCTGAACCGATTTCGAAAGACTTGGTGGAAGGGATACTGAGCATTGCATGAGCTAACATAGCTTCTAACTTGTCGAAAGCTGGTTCGCCTAGACCAGGAGGACAATTACGTATGACGCAGGTGATCAGACCTCCGAGAGAGTCATTAGCAGCTTTGGACGTGCGGATTGCCTGTATGCTCAGTGATGTACGCCAGGCCGTCATTTTTGTCCTTCATGTCATAGGGGAATTCATTCAGGCACTGTTTCCCGTCTAAAATTCTTTGCCCGAATCACAAATGAAGCACGGCGACATAGATACTGAGAGAAGCAGTATGAGGCACAATGAGATGGGTAAGTAGACAAGGGACAGGAAGATACACTCACCTCTTCCATTTTCATACTGGTCTCTTTATGTGGACATCTAGTGATTTCTTTATCTACCTGATCCCTTTTCACACTTTTGACCAAATCCATATATTCTTTCCCCAAAACCTCATTATCATCCTCAGCGAATGGTATTCCAACTTTTCCTACCCTCTGAACGAACGCCACGATCTCAATGCCGTAACATTCCAGTAGATATTTCTCCGCTATAGCTCCAGCCGCTACTCTCCCGATGGTTTCTCTAGCGGAAGCACGTCCACCACCAGAAGAAGCTTTTACTCCGTATTTCGCGAGATAGGTGTAATCTGCGTGAGAAGGACGAGGATAAGAATCTGTTTCTGCGTAATCATGTGGTCTTTGATCTTTGTTAAGCACTAATAGAGAGATAGGTGTTCCGAGAGTGACACCGTGTTCACAACCGGATTGGAGGTGTACGGTGTCGAATTCGCTCCTCTATGCGATCAGTATTTGTCTTTCTTCAGGCCTCCCGTGTTGCAAGATGGCAGCCATCATCGATACCAAGTCTCCATACGGAGCCGCCTCGCACTGTACAATTTACTAAGCTTCAAGTGTGTACCTGTTTGGTATCGCGCCCGTCATCCCCATCGTATTGGTAATAGATCGGTGCTTGGACAGTGAGGAATGGTAATAATGTCGTCAGAAATGAAGACAGTTGTACTCACAGCAGTGGTGATATCACTTTGACCAGGTCTCCTTCTAGACAATTGAACTTGTATATCTTCCTCTGTCAACTTCAACCCCTAAGCCATCAGCACAAGCACGTGGGTAATTGCTCCCTTCCTCTCATTCATCGGTGAAGGGAGACTCACAGGAGGTACACCGTCCACGATACAGCCGACGGATTTACAATGACTCTCGCCGTAGGTATGTACTCTAAACAATTTCCCGAAAGACGACATGACTTGTAGACTGACACTTTTACCAAAGAAAAAGTAAATGTTAGGTGAAGAAAGTGGACGTTTTTGACTGGGGAAAAGTTGTTGAAGCGAGTCAGAACCGTGCCTGTATCCTGAGCGGACAACGCCGCTAAAGTTTCCTTCACCAAGGTCAATTGAGTACAAGAGTCTAGTACTTGGTCGAGGAATAATCGTCTCCCCGTTCTAAAGTACAGAGCACAGCAGGCAGGCCTAGGCAGGACCGCACCAGAAAGAACGAAAAGCTTTGGGAACATGCCCCCGAAAAGACGTAACAAGACAAGACAGACGTATGACGATGGGGAAGAAGTCATCGGAGGACAAGTACTGCCCATCGCTGAAATAGCAGAAGATTGGGTCGGAGTGCCGGAAGATGGAGCTACTTATCTTGCTCTAGCTGGGTGAGTCTCGATCTCTACCTCTTCTGTTTTGTATTCCATACATAAACTTTTGACGTCCGAAAGATCGACTGGCAATGTCATGACCAAGTCTTGTGACAGTGGCGAAGGGACGAGAATATCTGTGGAGAGAATGAAGCAGTAGACGTTGGCTGATGACCAGTCGTGCAAATGCAGGATTATCATTCTTTTCTCGTGCTCCGTTACCTCGAGAGATAGATGTGAATGTGGAGACGGAAATCCACATCGAAGCTAGTCATGTAGGAACGAGCAAGAAAACTAGACATCCTGCTTTACCTAAAGAATCTTGGTTGGTGACTTTTGCAGAACATTTCAAGAAATATCGTCAGGTCAGTGAAATCACCCCCTTTTATACTCTCTCCTACTGTCTTATTCTCCTCTGCCAAAACATGGGTATATACACACATAGACTGGAATACCAAGCCCGACGGATACTCTATTATTGGAGTAGAAACACATTTAAACATAGTGCTGATTCTTGAGAACCTCACCTCCCGCTGGCCACCTCCATCTATGACTCAACCTCCGCACTATCCCCCATTCCCAGATATCCGACTCCGCTCATCGTTCGACTTTTACCTTCACGGTCCTTCCAGGGCTAAACGAAAAGGTTCGAGGGCGAGAAAACGGGCAGCGGTCCGAGCGGCAGCTATAAGTTTGGAAGAGGAAGAAAGTATGATGAATGATGGTGTTCCCATTTCAGACGTTACAGCCGAAGTCAGGACATCAGATCAAATATCAGGAATGTCTACGGGGGGTTCTGGGGAGAAAAATGAGGAGGAGGAGGATGGAGGTTTTGATGAAGATTTGGAAGAGGAGTATGAAGTGATAGATGAGGGGACGGAAGAGTCACAGACTATTAGTCAAGAGGAAGAAGGAGAGGATAAACCATATGAACCACCAGAACCGCTCTTGAGCGTTTTGAAGGGTTTACATACAGTGCGTCTCTTCTATGCTTCTTCACATTTCCACTCTTGCCTCTACATTCCCGCTCTTTGTCTTTGACTATCCACTTCATCCCAACGCGTATATGCACATTCAAAGATACTTTCCCTACTAACGCTGTTCGAAAGATTTACAGTGTGCATCACCTTCCTGCAAACTGTGACAAGCTAATGAACAGAATAACATCTTACGTCTCTTAACATACTTTACTCACTTCCTTCTTGATCCACTCTCTTCTCCAATCTTATCAATTCCTTCTTATCTTCCTACTCAACCTCCTTCACCTCCAACCCAACCTCAAACAATTCTTCCTGAACAACCCCACACAACTCTTCCCGATAATACCTCCACCTCCCATACCCCAAACTCGACCCACTACCCAGCGAAAAAGACAGGAACACTCTCGAAGCCAAGACGAGAACCATTTCCCGATTTATACGCCAGATGGATCTTCACCCTCTTGCTCATTCTCGACAATCAATTATCAGGTGAAGAAATATCCATCCTCCGTGAATTAGCACGTGCGGCGATGAAAGTAGCTGGTTGGCGTTGGATCGTAGCTGTTAACACTGGGGAAATCACAAAGCTTGTTTCTGTCTCTCCCACCTTCCACCCTTCAACTGATGGTTCTGAAGGGGGTAAGAATGGTGTGATAGTGGGTGATACATATCAAGAAGGTGAAATAAGTGATGAGGAGGAAGATGAAGGATGGGAATTAGGTGTTAAATGGAAGAAAACCCGAGAGAAGGGTTTGAAACATAAAGAGATGAATGGTCATTCTGATATTGATATGAATGGTGGTACCGACTCAGATGAGCAAAATGGAGGGCGGAAGGATGAAGTGATAAAGGAGGACTCGTCGAAAAAGAGAGAAGGTGGGAATGTCGATGATACTTTATCAAGATGTTGGTTAATCGTCGCTGCTATTTCGGTCGGATGGGCACAACATGATTTATTACAAGAGATGGAGTCTTTGTTTTCATAGATCTCTTCGTCCCACATTGTGCATGCATTGTGTATACAGTATGATATATATCAAATTGCCCACTGGATAAGAAACATTACACTACTTTTACAATCATGAGCAGACATCTTTCAATTGAGTGGACCTTGTTCATCCGGAACCTTTGATCTGGGTTGAAAGATGATCGAAAGAACCAATGAGAAAGAAGAAGATGCATCCATACACCTGCATTCTATGCTACGGCCAAAATGGCAAAATACAACAATGAATCAATGCCACTTATTGCCCAAACCCATGCGAGCCAATGTGATGGAAATATTGGTTTGTTTTCTTCCTCTGAACCTGATTCTCACCCATTTAACCCTTCACCCTCCACCTCCTTGTCACCTTCCAGGTCCCAAATTTGTCCTCCATTCCCACTTCACCATTCATTCATAGACGTCGACTTCCCACGCTCATTCCGTCACCAACTTTGTGAGGTCTCCATGAGAGTCCCGGTATTCCTCTCGGTGGTATTTCTCCCATTCACTTGCATTCTCTTCTTCCTCCTACTGTTCTCACTCTCTTGATTACACGTACGATTCCAGGGACGATGGCCAGAAGATCGGCTACGATCGTATGACGCGTGACCACCGATTTCACGCCGATTGAGGGGTTTGATCCGAGTACGCCACATATGTAATAATGATTTCAAGTAAAGGGCTCAAAAGAAAAGATAATCGGTAAAGGTCCGACTACGCATGTTCGCTCAACCTCGTTCGAAGAAGGTTCAACAACCAATCCTGATCCCAATCATCCACTCCTCTTCCCATCTCCATCTCCATCTCCCATCTCGTAGGATGTATCTTATTTGTCGGTACCATACTCGATCGTCTCGGTACTGAAAGAGACTGATTTCGAGTATCATGCGCATCATCTCCGAATGGTCCAATTTTTTCATCAACACTCAAAGGGTCAGTTGACCCAGCATCCCGTAATTTTGTAGTGATCCTCGAGCCAATGATTTCAGTAGCAGATTGAAGCGTAGGATGACCGTTGTCGGAAATGATTGGAGAGGGGAAAGCATATTCTCCAAATATCGGTGAGACATGAGGTTTCACTACCAGCTGTCCGATTCCATCTCGATCTTCTATGTTTGAGGAATTTGAAGAAGAGTCCGGAAACTCAAATTGAACCTTACTTGGTCTCCTGATTGTTTCACCACCATGATCCCACACTCCAGCCGCCAATTCAGCTTTTCTGAGAGCTTCTATCCTGGGTCCTATGACACAGGCGTTTTGCGCTCTGAATAAGTTGAACGGCAGCCACTTGTCGATGAAAGTGTTGATGGCTGGATCGTAGTGCGCGTAGAATATGATTAGATAAGGTGGCGTGTAGCCTGGTAATCTTGAAGACTGACCGGGAGTGAGAGGGATGAGAGATGGATAAAGGGTGAGTCGGGGGAGTATATGCTGCATGTCGTCTGAAGATAGCAAGGTGTCAAGCATGGGAATGAGGGCGCGTTCTATCAAGCGAAGAAGCTTGTCCAACCGACTTGACGAATCATGAGACAGTTGAGAGCTTTTGGAATCTTGCGGGTATTTTGTTTGTATATTTCTTGCTATCAAACTCAAGAGGGTCATTCCGGATAGACGACGCAATAATCCTCCAATTTCTTCGGGTCTAGAGATGATCAGATTATTATCGCTGGAGCTAGAGGAAGTAGTGGATGCCGATGACGTTGTGGAGACTATTTGACCGATTTCCCTCATCGGTAATTGTGATCGATTGTCTTCCTCCAACATGATACGCAGACCGTCAAACGGAGTAGCTTGAACGATGGCTACGCCAGTGTACAAAGTCGCAGGCTTGACAGTGACAGACATGGTCGAGTGTGCAAATGTCTTGATTCCTTCCAATAAAGGCAGTGTGTCATCCAATGTCACGGAGAGGGTTTTGACCAAAGCGGAGGCCACAGCGTTAGCGTCTGCGAATATGAATTGTCTTGACACCAGATCGGACCGTTCGGCGGAAGAAGTTATTCGTCGGACGAGAAAGACCAGTTGTCCTTTTGAAATGGTATCTGTGCTATCGGGCAACTTGACCCATCCAGTAGACAAGATTTGATCGTATAACACCCCAACTCTGGAGATCCCATCTCTTCTACCAGTCATCTTGACAGCCAGGTCCGAAGCGGCAGACGAAAACTTCTCGACAAATTTAATCACGCTGGCTCGACTTTGTCCACTGTCTGTGGTCGACAACGAGACGGATTGAGACATCGAAGCAGTTGTACTTGCTGATGATCCTCTTCTTTCCGGCTGACTGGTCACACTAACGCTGGGAATTCGAGTGGGCCAATGAAAAGTCGTGCCATTCCTCCACGACCAACTGAGTTTGACAGCCTGAACGAACGCTTCGTGACCGATGGAAAGATCCAGACCGAGTACGGTGGAATCATTTGACCAGGTAGAGAAGCTCGTCTTGCCTTTTCGTTTGCTGCTACGACCGGTTTCAGGAGCGAGACTGGCGATATCACACATGGGCAAGAGACCGTCTATGGAGCTGACAAGTATCCGATCGTGGTCATCGATACCCACGATCGCAACAACGACACGACGACGTCTTTCCCGTTCTCGTTTGAGACGATACGAATCGACCACGAGAAATCCGATACAGGCAAGGCAAGTCATGCACGCTAAAGCGATGACGATTCCGACAATTCCAGCGTTGACACCGGTCAACACTCGATGAGAGCTGATACGTCTGTCGACGGGCCAGGCATAAACAGTTCCCATCGTACCTGTCATCAGCCAAGCCCGTGTAAGAACCGGGGGATGACTCACCACAAAAGTGCATCATTGTCACCGCTGCGGCTAGGACAAATGCGACTCCAAGTTTGGACAACCACGTGTGTTTGAGCTTGGGCCGAAGCATAACGAACATAATATACAAGGCGATGATGACAGCGCCGCTGGCGATAATGACAGATCCGATGACATATTCGACCATGTATCCGATATAAGGCATGCCGACGATGGAACATTGTCCGATGTAGTCTATCAAAATCAGTGTCATTTCTTGTCAAATTTGCATCCTGGTCGTCGGTGGTGGCCATGAAAATGGGATGGAGGGAGGTGAGGAACGAAGGGTTACAGGATGAGGCAGAATGTCCTATGACTTACGCATTCCAGCTACTCCCCAGCCTGCAACGAAACCGCATGCCAAGATCTTCATCAAATCCGTACGGGTGACCACGTCCAACCCGAAGAACTGGGCTGTACGACTATGCTTCTTTGCTTTGTGACGCTCAGAAGATACTTGTTGCGGCTCTTGTATGACCCCCTGATCCAAGTCTCCTGTCATGGAATCTGAAGAACTCGTACTCAAAGGTGGTGTTGCTTTAGGAGATCCTGCCATTCCCTTCTCCAACAGCTCAATGTCATACTCTGGTTCCGGAAGACTTTGTATGCGTGCCAAAGGGCCCGCCGAACGGAGATAATTTTGCCGTGAATTCCTGCTGAATGCCGAGACCGGTAAAGATGCCCTCCGACGGGAGTTGTATGCGGCGGTTGGCGTATCGAATGGTACAGCGGAATCATACGAACGTCTGGGTGACAAGAGAGGTGCGGAGTGTGGAGGTTCCTCAATATCGGCAGAGGATGAAGCGAACGGCGAGCTGAATATGGGACTCGGGGAGGCGGCGTACTTCGTTACAGTGTCTGAAACGTGACGAATGGGAGGGGGTCGTCTGGCGGTTGTTGGAGGCAGAAACGGAAGACGAGAACCGACAGAGGAAGAACGGTCCGTGGCAGAGAGGTTACTTGCGAAACTGGGATAATCTCGACTAGCGTCTGAGCCAGGGTCATGAACACGCTCCTTCCCCCTTCGATCCAGCTCTGCCTCGACGCCAGACTTCCCCAAACGGAATTCAATCTCGGCTAGGGTCCCATCTTTGGCAATCAAAACATCCAGGCCCGTTTGATTTCCCGATTCTTCCGGCTTGTCTTCAGCTGCAATCATTTTTTCATCCCGACCACCAGCCTTACTTGTTTTGCGAGAGGTGCCCGACGGATCGCCCGGACTTCCACTATCCAACAGTGTCCAGGACATGAGCTTTCCGCTTTGCCTGACGATTGACCTGGTCTCCGAGCGTGATTGAGAGCTGGGCTGTCTGGCGTGCTTCCAGTTATTATACTCGTCCGCTACTTCCGGTGTTGCGTTGACGTTCGGATGACGGTTAAGAAAATGAAGTTTCATCCAACGTTTGATGTTGGCCCAGGAGAATTCGAACGCCATGAAGAAGAAAGAGAGTGTCATAGCTGCCCAGCTGGCTACAAGGGAGAGGATGGAGTAAAGCCAGTCATATGAGAGATAAATGGCGGGAAAGCCTTCTGCCACTTCGTCAGGGTGATGAAGAGATAGAGCGTTGTTAAAAATGAAGTGCATGGAGAAAGTCGATACCGCACCGAAGGAGAAGCCGGCCATGAGTAGAAGAACGATGTTCCGGAGTCCTCTAGTGGTGGTACGTCGTACCAATAGTTCGAGGGTGACTAGTGCTCCGCAAGTCGCGATGGTGTAGGCTACAACGACGAGGTACCATTTAAACTGTCGCTGAAGGACGACATAATCGTCCGGGACATGGTACATGGAACCAAAACGTCGGCGAAGAAAGTGGATTGTGGGTTGACCGTATCTTTGAACCGGCATCGTATCAAGCAGAGGTTTACTGGACATAAAGGAGGATGGTTCGAACATGTCGGCTGAGGTGTAAGGTGTCAAAAATGGTGGTGATCGACCCCAGGATGGAAGGGAGTCGAGCAGTGGAGGATTCAGTCGTAGAGGTATAGGAAATGCGGCGGTGACGTAGGGAAGACAGATGATGACGAAGTGGAATGCTGTCCGACGAGGGCTTCTCCGGCGTAGGGCTCTACGAGGACGAGTGGTGGACAGAGTTGGTGGGAGAGAAGGAGGACAAAGAGGTAAGCGTGAGGATGAAGCGTGAGAGGTGCAGGGGTAGTCCATGGTCGAGGGTATTCACAGTCTCGAGGAATGTGACTGATGAAGTATCAGCGTCTGTCTCGTGGTAGAAGGTCGTGAGACGTCATTCTTTAACAACTGAGCAGTCATCTTGAGAGAAGGGGGGAGGCTTTGCTTATAGAGAGTAAATCAAGCGACGGGACATGTGACGGTCGAACGGACAAGATGGTGAAAAAGTGGTTCAAGATCGTGGTCTGAAGCTCACACGATCAAAAGGTATGCTGACATCCACCTTGTCTTCCCCACCAGAGATACCGCGATCGGGGTCTTGTATCGTTTTGCTCTCCTGTTTCCCTCCCTCTCGGATCTCCTGACTGGTGATTATAGTCGACGGTGTGACGGAACACCGATCGGGATGGCTCAAGGATGACATGACATCAAGACGTGATGACGTGAAAAGATGATTTTGGGGAAAGTGTAAATGAGTGACTAGCTGATGAGCTGCGCTAGAGTAACTGCGCCTGACCTGTTGTCATTTGATCGAAATGGGTGTGTCGAGGCTAGTGGCTAGTGGCGTGGTGGGGAATGCAGGAATGACCGTTAGACCTTGTCTCGGCTCACTGATCGACGGCGTCAAAGGTACCCCTTTCCTACCACTTTAAGAATCGATGGATCGGGCTGATCCGACGAGTACGGCGATCGGTCAAGCGGAGAGCGGAGAGCGAAGGGCAGGGTGAGAAGGAGAGGTCACGATGGGTATGATTCACCGCCACGATGAAGTTGATCGCCGGTGGTAAGTTGGAGAATGAAAAGTGGAATGTAATCTATCAAATGTTCCTCGGGTATTGGTTTTTTTTTTTTGATGAAGCTTATGAAAGCAATGCCGGCTCAGAATCGGTCTAGCTTTCCCTACTCGGTCGAGTAATGATCCCTACGCACCATGTGACAGCTCGACAGCTCGATATTCTCAACTCGGTGTGTCACTATGCAATGTTTTCGGTGATTGACACAGAAGTCGCAGAGAAGAAGTGTTGTGAGATTACTGCGCGAGCACACCCGATGGCTGGCTGGTTGGTCGGTCGGGTGTCGGTCAATCGCCTCGATCGTCTCACAGACGAGATGGAGTGGTTGTGAGTCAGTGCTGTATTTAAGTGGTGGACAGAGAAGCAGAGGGAAGATCGAGATGACAATGAACTACTTTTCCCCACACATGATTCAAAGATCAAAGACCTCTGAAGGACCAGGGAAGGAGCGAGGAGGGACTTGATGTAAGATGTTTGTCGGTTCTTCGGTCAAAGGGCAAAAAACCGTCCAAAAGGTAAATTGGGTTCGAACGATCGAGCGAAACCCTGAGAGTATTACGTGGCCACCGCGTCCCTCAAACGCCGGCCCCGGAGGTGATTCCAGCAACCCGGCAACTTTACCGCCAACCTAAACGTTAACCGTTTTCATTTCTGGCCCAAGTCGTTGATGCATCAAAGCATCTTTGGACAAGTCTCGGGTCTCTCTGTCATGGGAAGAAGATGCGATGGAAGATGTTTGGTCTCATGTCCTCGAGGCAAGGAGTGAAGGATTGATCGGCAGTGGCGCGTGGTGGGGGAAGTCGTCCTTCGGGTTCTTCCGACTGAAACTGGGGCAGGTCTTCTTGCATCCAAGATAAAACGGAGAGAGAGTCATTGGGTCGATTCAACAGGGGTTTACATAGATTGGGTGATTCACGGATGTTGGATTGATTGAGTGGGAGAGGATGAGACAGAGAGGAACCCCGATACAGATATCGTATCCAAGGTCGCAGACGGATATCTATGCTAGCAATTGGTGTACTGTACGAGTGGTGTAGGGAAGGAAGGACCGTGTGCGACAGGGCGTAGAAGAGGATGAAACCGCTCCAAGATCGATGAATAGACGTCGGGGCACGCGGGCACGTGTACTCGCACTCCCACTTGGCCATACCAAGAGGTAAGTGCCAATCCGCAGTCGACTTATGTTGTACGTTTCTCAAGTTTTTGGAATGCAGTGGATCGCGTACGGGCTCGTGAAAGAGCATCTGTTTTCAGGTATAGTCTCACCGAGTGATGAGATTACGAAGAGTGTGGGAGGGACGCGAAAGTGGCAATTGATAAAAGTGGCACTTGGCCTGAAGCGGTCCACCCTCAGACCTCCAGATTAATGGATCCGTGTACACACACAGATCTATGATATAGACTTCTGTCAAACAATGGCAATTAGACATGACAATGAAGTCTTCTATGTACCCCTATAGCATAATCTTTTGATCATCTAGACAGTGCTCCCTTGTTATACTCCATCTCTTCTTTGCTTCCGGGAAGAAACCTGACATCATGAAATGGACAAGATTGCACTGCCTGCGGGGTAGTGTGGTGACATTCCATCAGGTTTTGGGGTAGGTACACCCAAATCACGATCAAGTCCCAAGGTTCCGGAGGTGTTAGACTGCTTAGGCATACTCACTCCATGCATCATCAAAAAGTCCCAACCATTCACCCTCAATGGTGGAAATGTTGCCATAACGATTCTCTCTTGGAGAGCCTGTAGCACTCCTGGCGGACAGTGCCGATAGTGTTCGGAAAGGGTGGGGTCAGATGACACCAACGGTTGAGCTTCTGGAAGGTGGTGACAAGGAAGCAACGATTCATTCGCTCTCTTCCACTGTGGACGCCTCGGCGTTGAACCTGAGAATCTCGGGTCTGTGTGTAACGGTACTGGAAACACGACGACTAAGTCGCAGGTTGGGTCGAACTCGATGGATGTCTCGTGGAAATCTAGGGGCTCTGGTGCTAATGAATCGTGTCTCCTCTGCAATCGATGTAGCCAAAGAATGATATTGAAGAATCAGCAAAGTTGGTACTTTGCTGATTGTACTATATACTGTCTACGGATATCCTCGTCCTTGTCCTCTTCCTGCTGCAAGCGTCTACGTACATACTCGGACAGGTGAAAAACCGCTTTGAGCAAACCCAGTGGGGAAAATCTCGAAAGGGGAAAACCCGTCCCTACCTACTGCAGCACTGCCTCCAACTCCCGCTTTTCTCTGTCCTAATCTGTCGAACTCGATAGAGTCCTCTCAATTCGTTGTTACCCCGTAACACTGTGCTTGGACGCTATCTTCAACAACATCTCCAATGCTTTTCTAGCGGCGAGTTCTGCTTGCTCTGGTGTCTCATGCCTATATACCTCCCCTTCAGCCGCCAGGAATGTCACTTCTTGCGTGTTTAGTCTTTGCAACAAGGTCAATGACGCTTCCGAGTTGTGTCTCGTCGAGATCATTCCATCGCTCAGAGACGACTGCAAGATCTCGTGCTCGCTCTGTTGGGCGTGTTGTTCCTGTTGGGTCAACAACTTACTGGTGTCGATACGATACAGCTGTAATACCATTAGTTTTACGATTGTTGTATCTAAAGTCCCCGACATCTGTGTGATATATGATCTCAACTGAGTGAGAGGTAATTGACTCGCTTCGGTTGGAGTCAACGCAATGGTTCTGTTCGTGTATGACGGGAGGGATGTATTCGAGATCATTATTCAAGATGTATAATATGTCCTAGGGCTTGAATGTATGACACCCATGTACCAAGAGACAGTATCAGTGGTGAATTATAAGAGGGTGATGGGGAGAGGGAAATACGCGCAGATCGTCGTTGATCGAAACACCGACGTTGAAGGGATTCACATTACCATTCATGTCAGATTTGGTTCAAATACTTCTCGGAGAACTTGGGTGGTTTAGGCGGGCTGAAGTCAATCACGAGAGAAAGGATGGAAAGTATCTATAGTAGACAGCGTCGTCGTTGTCCGACTTTCTCGGAACCCCACTACCATTTGCTCTTCCATGATCGGACCCCGGTTCCTCGCTCCTTGACGTGGGTTCCCTTTCCGAGCTTTGTCCTCCAGGTCATGCACTCAGGATGCTTGTCATCCTTCTTCAGTTCAGAGAAACTGTTATAAGACATGATCCGGCCGCAACGACTGAATAGTCAGTTCTACGTAAAACCTTTTCCTCTGTTCACTGTATCCGTTTGGCTTATCCTTTCCTAGACCGTATCTGAGTGCTGCAACCAGTACTCAGAGCGAGATCAGCTCTGGCTAGCAGAGTTTATCTTGAGCGTATCAGGACGCCATATGACAGGGAGCTCGCTACCCGGCCACGTTAGACATTCACCTATCATGTTGAAGTGCTACCAATGATTAGGATCATCAAAGGGCCGGTAATCACCGGAACACCTGATTCCTAAAAGGATGCATATGATTACGGTGCCTTGGGTGACTACCAGGTGACATGCAAGCAACACCCCAAAGGCTCCTGTGATGCTCGACTATTGCAGGCCTAGGAGAACTATAGGTGCAGTATGGTATTACGTGCGTAAGGGCCCCCGTATGAAATCATGGTCTGTCCTTCTGTCAGAGGAAGACCTTTGGAGTGGACTGGCAGGGTGGAGCGATTGGACCCACGAAGTAGCTCCGTGTCCACTTGTCGAAGTAGCGGTAGAATACGGAGCAGCTACACCCATTGCCGTGGTGACACGGGCTTTAGACCGAACAAGGCTATCACATAATCCAGTCGTGGGTAGGCTGCCAACAGTATGAGTGGCTGTTTCGTTGCTCGAGTAAGTAAAATGAGAAGGAGTGATGGAAAGAGGACACCTCGAGGTTGCGTTCGTTTCATTGGTTGACGGACATGATGACCCAAAGAGCAATCCGGACACTGGCAGCCCATCTGGTGTGCAGGACTTACCAGGATCCAACCCTAGGGAAACGAAATCTGCGTCCTGAATCTTAGCGGCGGCAGTCTGGAGGTCCTCCCAGTATGAAGCGTAATTTCTACGCTTTGTCTCTTTCTCTTCCCTTTCGCTGAAGATATCCATGGAGGCTATGTCAAGTTAGAATTGTAGCAGTGAAGTTTCAAGACCTACAAACAACAATACCTCTTGACATGGAAGACTTTTTATATACCTGTAGCAGAAGAAAGTAGGAGGATGATGATGACTCATGCCTTCAACTTCAATCATTCAATATTCGTCATCGATGACGCCAATTTCATGTTGATTGAAAGTCCGCGGTATTTCATCATTGAGACGACGTATCGTTTGAGTGGGGGCCAAGCTACAAGCATTCGGGGGAGGGGGATGAGAGGTAGTTGGAAGACGTTCTTCCCCTTTTGGGTCGAATTTCGGCGCTTGAAACCCAGTATTGGTGGAGTGGGAAGGGAAGCCCTCGTTATGACGCCTGGACCACCTGCGTGGCCTATGAGGTGAATCCTCTGAGCCTGCGTCATAGTATCACAACTACACGGGTCTCACCGGCGTCATACTCGATGTTCAGTACGTAGGATGGGTTCCGAGTCCTCCGAATGGGTTCCGTGCGCCACCACAAGCCAGCATCTCACTCGCGAGGCTCATAAGTGGGGACCCATACTCATTGAACATCACTTGAGTATCTTTCCTAGCTTGACTTCTCACCGATTTCCCAATTCTTTGTTCCCGCCGACTTTCAAATAGCTCTGTCATAGAAGATTTGCTTCGAGAGTTTTTCCAAACCCCATGGTCTATGACCAGTAATCTCAACCAACTTGGGTGATTCTATCTGTCGCTGGTACAAATCCAGCCGTCCCCTCAAATACCCAGAGCTGGCTAACGGGGAACTGGTAGGGAATGCATTGCAGAGCTTGGTTTCTGCATGTTTTCACATGCTACTTTAGCACTGCTTGTGAAGAGTGATCAAGCTCATCCGCAGCAATGGACTTGTACAAGATCAAGATCTTTGGTGCTTGCGTCAAGGTAGATAGCACCGGTTGTTTGATGCATCTAATCACAAGATTCTCCTGCAATGGGATAGCCACAGTTGGAGTGGAGAAGTAATTGAGGCTAAATAGCCAGTGAAGGTGCAGGATAGGAGGATAGAAGGCACATCAGGTTTAGGTGTGAGTTGCATTCTCATTTAAGCAATGGTTCTGCTTACTATCATTCCAAAGAAGTCCCCTGCATCCTCTCTGTATAACTCCCGCCCTCCTCTACCCCACTTTGTTGATCTGTGTGACTGTCGGAATTGCTCTTCAGACTTGAACAGCAAACTTGACCCATGAACTCTTTGAGACGATCAAATACAGTGGGCTTTGGCGGTTTTGTAGCAGTAGATGACTGCAGTCTTCTCAAGAGAGGTACAGCTGAAGGGCACTCTGAACGTCCAGTACCGCCTAAGCTAACTTCCGTAGGGTTGTCCACATTGGAGCTCAGAGGTTGTGCTTCCCTACTAGCTTCTTGCTCCTCTCTTGAATCTATGAAACTCCGGGGTTGACTTTCAGAATCATCCAAGCTCCTTGTTGAGTTTCCATTGGGGTCCCCATCATGGATCAAGGTTAAAGCTCGAAGCTCATCATCATGAATGCGTGGTGTTCCGGATGGCACATCTGGACTCACATCAGATGGAGAATTTGGGATATCATGAAAGTCTTGTGACGGCATCCTCAATAGTGGAAGAAAATAGATGATCAAAAATGGACATGATGAGACTTTATGCTTGACAAGAGGGTAAATTCTCCCCTCCCATACCCCTTTCCCGCGCTTTCGGAGACGATTCAAATCCCGCCGTGGGAATCGTTCAGACCGTTTTCCACCATGGATTTTGACCCGAAAAACCTCCCTTCCTTCCCTCCCCCTCCTACCCTCCCTCCTATCCTCTCAGGTAGATTCTACCAAGCATGACTTCACTCTCACGGTGGAGAACTATGATTTCCCATCGTCTCCCTCTAGGTATCAACCAGACAATTCCAAAGCGGATGGCCCCTTCCCATGGATAATCCAGGTCATACTCCCTGGTCCCCGCTTCCCACGGAATGCGGATGAGTCTAGTAGAAACTCGAACATCTCACAGGTCCTACAATGGATGCCATTAGACCGAGTTTCTCTACTGATAAGTAGAGAGAATCATCGATGTAGGGGCGGTAGTGCATTGGCTAGACAGGTCCGGGCGAGACGTCTCTAGACGTATGTCCCTTATCAACGGTGAGTGAGCCCGCAGATGTCAGGAGAAGTGTGTCAAGGACAGATCTGTTAGCCGATAGAATCGGGCCAGGACGGCCGAACCGCCGTTAGAATTACCCCTTCCGTTGAATATTTCTCCGTTCAACTTATCCTCTGAACTTTATTCGATCGTCTCTGGTTTTATGCGTGTGAGTGGAATGTGATAAGTATAGAGACATGTAGAATTGATGCATGCTCTTTTTCCCCTCTGTATTACCATCTAATTATCAGCAATCAAGATCGGCCATCTTCAGGACCTTTGGATATACTGTATGGAAGTGTATGAACTAAGAACTCTCAACTTCATGAGTCCGGGTTACTGATACTTCCAATCAGATCACGATTAAACCCATCTCAGCTTCCAAATTATGCAGTTGTGAGGGTGTAGACTCCTTGCCCCTTTCGTCTTCTATGACCTGGGAGAGGGGCTGAGATTGAATTGTGTGTTCCTAAACAGGTAGGTTGTCATGGTGAGTACTACTGCTCGTAGACAAATTGGTGACAGGGGAGCGGTGGGAGGAGCCGCGAAGTAAGTGCCTCAATGCAGCTCCGGAAGTTTTCTTCATAGAGTACGGAGTATCCGTCTCACCTCAGGCGTGAAAGACCTATCAGGGATTGAAGCACTATTGTCGTTCTGCAACTCCGTAGATGACTTGATTGGATCATCAGGTGGCGTTTGTTGGGATATGATGCGAATGCATAAAGAGAGAGAAAGCGGTAGCTAAGTTTCTACGGAACTAAATTGACCTATCGCCGATACGATGTTATCTCCGATACCTTCGACAGCGTTGGGGAGAATTCTTCAGAAAGTAAGGGTGCGAGGTCGGATGAGTCGGCACCGGAGTCCTTCCTGACGGAGGGTTTCAATCTGTTAAGCTCACTTCGTAGCCTGTTCAAGGTGCTCGTTCCGGAACCCATTGTTTGAGTGGTTGTCATTTCTTCACGAACTGAAAGATAAAAGAAAATGTTGGTTGGTTGGAGATGTTAGAAGCTTGCACTAGCTTAGTCAAGCGTGTGAAAGTCAGATCCTCGTTCATTGTCCGCATGCCGATCCTTTCAACCTGCCCTTTCCTCTCTTGAGTCAAATAGGAAGTCTTCCATGGAGACCAGTAAGTAAAAACATCAAGTGCTATGTAAGCAACTATGTAGTAGGGGGAACAGTGTGTTAGTATCCTCCTTGCACCTCTCGATTCCTCATGCATATCACCATGCTTTCAAGCTACTCATTTTCTACCCTCTCACCATTCAGTCACGACGTTCCCTGGAGGAAACAACACTTCCAGCCCCTGTGCATGTCTCCTTTATCCCCGAGTCGTCGAGAGTCTCCCTTGCGGCGATACTCTTGGAATCAGAGTCCGAAGGATTGTACAGCTCGGAGAGGCATCTGGCTTGTTTGGAACCGTGATCCTGGATGTAGTCCATGAGGAAGAGCATCTCGTGGCAGGTGACAGGCAGGGTTTGATTATCCTTAAGTTGGAGCGTCCACCCTCCAAAATTAAACCTCTGCATGTCAGCCACAGGGTTATGAAAAACAACGGGAACGTACGAAATGTAGGGCTTGTCCTGGGGATACCAAGGAAGTCAGAAACTCGGCTCGTTCTTGATTTACCGTTGATTTTGTCATGACCACGTGCGTCGAAGTTGCTAGTTCGGGTAATATCCAGTTACCCGCCACCGATAAACACTACCAGCCACCCTTATCTACATTACACTCTCATTCCATGTACATAAGGTAGTGCATAGCTTAGAACAACTTCGACGAATGTATCTTGTCTGTCTCAACATACAAGTTCTCTTATACATTTGCCAAAACTTATTATTCACTCCTCGAACTATTTGCTTCGATCCTCGTATCCTCTTACAACTAGTTCAAGTCCCTACAAGTAGCTCATCACCCTCGACGCAGATCCTTCGACCTTCGGTCTGGTCTTGACATAAGATACATTCGTCTAGCTTGTACCGACTTCTACGAGGTTGCTCTTCTAGTCCCGAACTGTAATCGCCCGACAATCTGAAAACAATGTCGAGCGTTCCCAATACTCCAGGTGGTCGGGTTACAAGGTTACACCCTGAGGGTAGTGTAGCCCCTACCACTCAAGGGGGGCAACAACCAGCCACCCCAGCGGTGGAAAACCCTGCCACCACCTCTACAAGTACCAATGCAATCCTTCAGGCTTTAGCTGGTCTAAACCAAAGGTTCGAGGAACAAAATCAGGAGATGGCTCGTCTACGTATACAGGTGCAGTCTCTCCAATCTGCTTCTCACGATGGAGGTTCAAATGAACCTCCCTCCCCAACCAGGACGGCCATCCCACCGCCTGGTTTCCGTCGCGAACTCCCCGCACATTTAGAGGGTCAATCCCTAGCTAATGCAAACGCGTTAGGCGTTCGAACCGGGGGGATCGATCGTCACTCCCAGTCCCCTGCCCCCGGCTCGGGATTTACTCTTCCCAAGTTACCCATGGCCAACCTGGAAAAGTTCAAGGGAGATCGAGGTAAACTTCCAGCTTTCATATCCCGTGCTAGAATGATGCTAGAGATGGCAGGCAACAATATGCTTCCAGAAGCACAGGTGCTCTGGATCGCCTCTCACTTGATAGAGGACGCCGGGGCATGGTGGGACGGTTATTTTTCAACACCGTCCGTCGAACGCCCGGGTTGGACCCGGGAACCAGAGGCTTTCTTCGCCGAACTCAAAAGAATTTACGGCGACCCAGATCGTCACCGTTATGCGGTTAACCAACTACGATCCATCAAGCAAGGTAAGGGCTCGGTCGCCACCTACTGGTCAAAGTTCACTGCCATTATTACTGAAGTACAGTGGGATGACAGGGCCAAGAAAGACGCGTTCGAAACCGGCCTTTCGGCCGAGATTCGAATTGCTATTGCAAACCGCGAGAATCAGCCGACTTCCCTTAGGGAGTTAGTGGACGCGGCAATCACAATTGATCGTCATTATTCCGGTATCCGCCAATCTATGGGTGGGTCAGACGATAAGTCGGGCTCCAACCCCAAGGACAACAACACCAGTCAACGTTCGAACTTCGAACGAAAGGGTTCGAACATCGACGGTAACAACAAACCTCCCTCTAAGACTGACCGCACAGGTAAAACAAAGTCTAGAGGACCTATTTCCGATGAGGAAAAGGAACGCCGAAGAAAAGAAAATCTTTGTATGTACTGTGGGGACCCGGGTCACACCGTACTGGTGTGCCCCAAGTCGAAGCAGTCGGGGCAGAGACCACCGTTCAAAAGCGATTCCCGCCCTATCAAGGTCAGAGCTATGACAGTTGAAGACGAAGAGATGATCTTCGAACTCAACGATTCGGGCTCGGACTCGTCTTCCCAGCCGGGAAACGAGTAGACCCACCTCCGAGCGACGAGCCCGGAGAGCCAGTGGGAACTTCTCGTCACATTTCATTTCTGGCTTTTAGAGTGTCTGATGATGTCCGTTTACAAACAGTTAAAACTACAAACACCAAAAAAAATATTAAAAATCAAATACCGTCGTCAAACCCCTCGCTTCGAGGGGCGGATTCTCCTTCCAGCCTGCAGATTACTATACCCATCGCTATAATTCATAATAACCAGTCGATAATGACCCGAGCACTAGTGGATACTGGAGCCCAGGCCGACCTTGTCGACCAAACGTTCCTTGGAAAGCATGGTTTCCCTCTCCTTGCCAAAGACCTTCCCCAAACTCTTCATCTTCCAGGAGGCGTGACAAAGCCGCTGGAATTCGAGGTGGAGTTGAAGATTCTGCTTGGGGAGGGGTTCGAACCATATACTTCGAGGTTCACGGTGGCAGACATCGGTCTGGCTACGGTAATACTAGGCTTTCCCTTTGGCAAGAAAGTTCGACCAATCATTGATTGGAATCACGAACGTATACTGCCTTCCCCTTCTTCGGCCGAACCTTTGGTTCGGCCACCAAACATTTCTATCATCAGTCCGGAAGCTTACGATCAGGACTTCGACGGCCAGAAGGGGGCAGTGTACCTTCGGCTGGCCACTGTGGGGGAGCTGGACCCGAAGGATGTCGTCCCCCACACTTACTGGGATTTCCTGGACGTCTTCTCAAAAGGAGAGGCGGATAAACTTCCGGACCACAGACCGTTCGACCATCGAATCCCGCTGGTAGAGGGCAAACACCCCACTTTCGGGCCTATCTACTCTCTCTCGCCGGTGGAGCAAGATGCCCTCCGAAAGTACCTGGATGAGAACCTTGCCAAGGGGTTTGTGGTGCCCTCGGAGTCGTCGGCAGGCGCTCCTATCCTTTTTGTAAAAAAGAAAGACGGCTCACTGCGCTTATGTGTAGATTACAGACGTCTCAACGAGATAACCGTTAAAAATCGGTACCCATTGCCGCTGATTGGCGACCTGTTAGATCAACTCCGAGGAGCAACGGTCTATACCAAAATCGACCTGCGAGGAGCCTACAATCTGCTCCGCATCGCGGAGGGCGAGGAGTGGAAAACAGCTTTTCGCACTCGATTCGGATTGTTCGAGTATCGGGTTATGCCTTTTGGGCTGACTAATGCGCCCGCTTCCTTCCAACACCTCATGAACCACATTTTCCGAGATTTGCTGGATAAGACAGTAATTATATATTTGGACGACATACTAATTTACAGTGCGAACCTTCGAACACACCAATCCGATGTCCGCGAGGTCCTCACGAGGCTCAGAGCAAACAAGCTGTTTGCTAAACACGATAAATGCGACTTTCACGTCGATCGTGTGTCCTTCTTGGGATACCTTGTTACTCCTGAAGGGATCAACATGGATCCGGAGAAGGTCCGAGCTGTCGAAGACTGGCCTACGCCAGGGACAGTCAAGGAGGTGCAGAGCTTCCTGGGCTTCGCGAACTTCTACCGCCGTTTCATAGCTGGGTTTGCGAAAGTCGCAACACCACTTCACGAACTTACCAGGAAAGACACGAGGTTCACATGGTCTCCTACTTGTGAGTCCGCGTTTAAAGAACTTAAGTCGAGGATCGGGTCTGCCCCGATCCTGCGTCATTTTGATCCCAATTTACCTTTGACCGTCGAAACCGATGCTTCGGACTTCGCGGTTGGGGCTGTGATCTCTCAGAGAGGCGGGGATGGTCTATCACGGCCGCTAGCCTTTGCCAGCCGTAGCATGAACCCAGCAGAGCTTAATTACCCAATACACGACAAAGAGTTCCTCGCCATTGTTTTCGCTTTCAAGGAGTGGAGGCAATACTTGGAGGGGTCACAACACCAAATCCAAGTCTTCACGGACCATAGGAGCCTCGAATACTTCCTTACGACCAAACAACTCACCCGTCGACAAGCACGGTGGTACGAACTGATGGCGGATTTCGACTTTGTCATCACGTATCGCCCAGGTAAGCAATCCACAAAGCCCGACGCACTTTCGCGCCGGTCAGACTACAGACCCACAGATACGGATAACACTTCGTTATCCCACGAATTGAACGCTCACAACTTCAAAGCATTGCTTTCGAAGGAACAGTTCCTCCTTGCTCTGTCGATTCCAGAACCGACGCAAGTGCTGGGAGCTTCACCCACAGATTTATATCGCGACGACGTGGAGTTCGTCGGATTAAAAGGCAAAATCCCCTCGGAAGGACTATCTATCGACTCTGCCGGTTTCCTTCGTCGTAACGAGCAGTACTACGTGCCCTCTCGTTATCGAACGCAAGTGTTCGACAGTTGTCACAACTCCTTGTCCGCCGGACACCCTGGAGGACGCAAAACTCTGCAAATGATCGCCAGGGCCTGGTGGTGGCCGAGCCGACGGAGGGACGTTGTCGATTACGTGGCTCAGTGCCAAACTTGTCAGAGAGACAAGCCATCACGAGCTAACCCGTTGGGCCTGCTGAAGCCCCTTCCCATACCCGGAAGACCTTGGGCGGACATCTCCTGCGATTTCGTAGGCGAACTGCCAGGTTCGAAGGGCTTTAATGCCATTCTGGTGGTGGTGGACCGTTTCACCAAAATGGCTGTTTTTATTCCCACAGTTACCACGCTGACGGCAGAGCAGTTTGCCGACCTTTTCATCGAGAAGGTCTACACTCGTTTCGGTTTACCCGACACCATCACTTCCGATAGAGGAAGCATCTTCGTTTCCAGATTTTGGAAGGCAATATCCACCTACTTGAGGGTCGATCTTCGATATTCGACGGCCTTCCACCCACAGACTGACGGCCAGACAGAGCGGGTTAATCAATGGTTGGAACAGTACCTTCGGATGTACACTAACTTGGAACAGGATGACTGGGCCGTCTTATTACATCACGCTGAGCTCTGTTACAACACCACTCCTCATTCCTCCACCGGTATGGCGCCGCTGACGGCTTACACAGGTCGGACTTACAGAACCGACCTCCTCACACCTGCACTCGATGCAAACACACCATTACCATCTCCCCAGGCACATCACCGAATGCAGGCGTTCGACACACTGCATAAGCTCCTTCGCGATTCCATCCAGAAGGCTCAGTCTGCGCAGAAGGCTGCGTATGACAAGCACCGCAGGGAACCGCGCTTCGAGGTGGGGGACTTGGTCTGGCTCAGTACCAGGAACCTGCGAAGTCTTCGACCTTCGAAGAAATTGGACCACCGAAAAGTTGGACCATTTAAGTTGATTGAGAAGATCAACGACAATGCCTGGAGGCTCGAACTTCCGGATTCGATGCTAAAAAACAGGATTCATCCCGTATTCAACGTGTCCCTACTCTCCCCGGCCAAGGGCAGCGTCTCCCCTCCCTCAGAACCATTGGTCGCCCCAATAGAACAGGTAGTCGACGAAGAGGAGACGTACGAGGTGGATTACCTGGTGGGAAGGCGAAAGGCCAAGGTTCGAGGACAAACGGACTTGGAAGATCAGGTCAAGGTCAAATGGGTGGGATACCCGGAGGAGGAAGCGACGTGGCAGCCCACGTCTACATTAGAAAACGACTCAAATTTCCCACGTTGGGTGGCCGAGCTGACAAGCAGATTGAACTCCGAACCCAATGGTTCGACCGCCCCACTGGCTCCACGCCGTCGTACGCTTCCTCAGCGTTTCACTAAATAGAGTTCCCATCACAATTCATACTTCCAGAGAACATTCACAATCTTTACACACTGTCATTACGATACACAGTCCTTACCCCTACATCTTATACTGTACAACGAATTCACCTACGTCCTGTCCCCCTCTTGCTCCTTTCCAACCTGCTCTTCCTCGCCTCCCTAGTCGACGGACCCGCGTGCTCTTCATCTTCATCGCCGGAAGTCTCGAAGTCGGGTTCCCACTCTTCCTCTCCTTCGTCGATGGGCGGCGTTACCAAGGACGATCGAAGGATAGCCTTCGACCTTCGAGGACGCAAAACCCGTTGGACCTCTTCTTGCTCTTCCTCCTCATCCTCCACCGCGCGTTTTCGCTTCCTTTCCACAGCCTTACCCTTCTTTCCCTTCTGTGGCCGGACAGCAGCTTTCTCCTTCCCTTTTCCCTTAGTCGAACGGTCATGTTCGACGAACACATCGTCTGATTCGACGTCCGAAGGATTAGAGGGGCGGTCCTCATCAGTGTACTCGGAGTCGGACGGATGCCGGACAGGACGATACCTCCAATGATAACGAGGGATGGGAAGTCTCTTCTTGGACACAGCGAGGACGTCGTCCGCTTCTTCGAACATTCCCGGCACCATTTTGGAGCGATCAAGGTCCTAAGAGTTAGTTTTCGGCGGTCGAACGGTTCAGTTCGATGCACGAACCTTAGCCATTCTAGTTAATTCCTTCAAACCCGTCACCCCCAGCTGAGAAAGGGAGGTATTCCCATCGTCTACCATTGACACTAGGATCCCCCCAAGAACTTGGAACCCCCGAAACATGGACCGATGGAACGGATAGGTGATTTTCGGCGCTGACCGGGAGCCATGTTTGCCGGACGAAGCGAGGGAACAGGGACGAGCGGTTAGTTGGCAATAGTAACATCTGGTGGTTATCGAACATTAGGATTCGAGGAGGAAACGACTTACTTGCCACCAATATGGATCGAATCGTCCGGGGCGACGAATAAGGGGGCCATACACGACATCTTCTTCACGGTGGGGGGGAGGAACTTGGTCTGGATGTTGCGACACCCATCACAGCGATCTTCGACATCCACTTCTGCTAGCACGAGGTCTGGATCTTTTAGCAGAGCCAGCATACCGGTCCACAGAGCCTGAACGTTTGAGGCACGGTTTCCAATGTTCTTCTGAAGATATGTGGCCAGGATCTTCGAACAAATCAGTTCGATCATCAATTCCGTTACAGATTACACACCAATTGACCCCTGGACAGGTGAGGAGACGCTCGAACCCGTACGTCATGGAAGCGAGTGACGGTCGAACCGTGAGACACGGTTACAGTCCCATTGCTGACCGTCACCGAAGAGGGCGAAATCTCCACACGATCGCCAACAGCGACTTTCTTGCTCTTGGCGGAGGCGACATACGGAGTGAGATACCCCACTTCTTGCAGCTCGTCGCTGGATTGCCGCGCGGGAGTAGCGGGAGGAACAGGATTGGTCACAATTCGAGACTGTGCTAGCCTCGAACCCAGGTCTTCGATCCCGGGAAACTCGTCTGACGATCAGTTCTACGCCAAGATTCCAAACAAAAAGAAAAAAAAAAAAAAAAAATTCCGGTTCTACCGGGTTTTCCTGTTCATCTTCTGCACTCAATTCGTCTGCTCCAGTTCGTCCTCCATTGGGACGTCCTCTTCCGGCTCCAGATATTCTTCATCGTCAGCAGAGTCAACTACGCGGTCCCTCAAACGCAGAAGAAGGGCGGCGGTTTGTCGAGTGGCTGACGACGGGGTTGCGACGGGGATCGAAGAGTTCTGTTCGAGGGCGGAGGACTCTCGCTTGACGACGTGGGGACGGAGTAGCAAGGTGATCTCTGAGTTTGGAGAAGGAGATTTGGTCATGGTGTGTAAGGATGGAATGTGTGTGTGTGAGAGTAAGGAGTTTAGAAGAAGAATGAGTAAAGGACAAATGGACGAAGGAAATAGAGGACGTAAACATGTTGGAAAAGTCAATGAACGTAGAAAACAGGTCAACGCGGGAATCGATGGAATAAGGGTTTGTGAGGATTGATGGAATGGTTGTGATGGGATCGGATTTAAGGGTTCGAGGACGAAAGGATTAGATGCGATCATCGTGGACGATGATTTTTTGGAAGGGAGGATACTGTCATGACCACGTGCGTCGAAGTTGCTAGTTCGGGTAATATCCAGTTACCCGCCACCGATAAACACTACCAGCCACCCTTATCTACATTACACTCTCATTCCATGTACATAAGGTAGTGCATAGCTTAGAACAACTTCGACGAATGTATCTTGTCTGTCTCAACATACAAGTTCTCTTATACATTTGCCAAAACTTATTATTCACTCCTCGAACTATTTGCTTCGATCCTCGTATCCTCTTACAACTAGTTCAAGTCCCTACAAGTAGCTCATCACCCTCGACGCAGATCCTTCGACCTTCGGTCTGGTCTTGACAGATTTCTTCGAAAGTATACTGTCGATTCGCGATCGGACTTGAATGGCGTGCGCCTGCGCAGACCTTGAGAGCAGGGCAGGCGACACGACGGGATGTATTAAGCGTAGCCAGGTTGGTGCTGGATCTCCCAAACTGCATGGGCCGGATGTCACCTCCCAGGGGAGTTCTCCATCGGGAACGCACTCGTTTGGCATTGCTAATGTTTGGATTGTAACAGGATTTTCCAGTAGTGATTGTATATGAGGAGGGCTGGGGATAACGAAGTATTATATCCTCCACAGGCATGGCCTTCTCATACCATAGGGTTAGGATAAAATAGCACGCTTAACCTGCCTAGTCGACGCCTTGAGCGATTGGAACGGAGTGACGTCGATCATGATGGTCGCATTACGTTTGTGAAGATTTCGAAGAGGAAACGGCGAAGGTGATCGTGGGATTTGGGAGTCTCGGGGAAATTCCTCAACATAGAATATCCGGTGTATGATAGGAAGCGTCATAGAAGATCCCCGAACAATGGCGAGCATGAGAAGTCGAGCGAAGGCGAGTACAAGAGGGTGTTGGGTTATTGTCAAGATCCGTTCCACGGCCTTCCTACCACTAGTCCACCAAATCGATGGTCATGGTCCATAGCTTCTTGTTCCGGCCGTTTACTTCGTGAGCGATTTTTAGAATGTTTACTATTAGAATTCTGAACAAATCAGCACTTCCGTCTTAGTCGGGTCAGCGTAGACCTATCACCAAAGCACGAAGCTCCGCACAATATGGTCTTCTCAAATTGGTCGTCATGTTGAGAGTTGCCTTCTTTCATCGCCTTGGCACTTCGTACGTCGTGGGATAGAGAATGGACATGTAGTCATGATTGGAACGTTCGGATCATTCACTGCGCTGTAACAGGGAGACACCCTCTGCATGATGATGTTGAGTATTTCAAATATCCTCAACGGAGATCATACCCCCATCCCCACCTTCCTCGAGTCGGAATGTATGAATGTCCAAGCCTTTCGTCCGGCGTCATCACCCAGAATCTCCCTCAACTCCTTCTCCTTCATCTTGACCAAATCTTGTATACTCTCCACTTTACTCATCACTAACTTAAGCGTATGACCGCTGACGCCCGGTATAGCTCGAAGCATCTCAACCGCCCCCGCATTCTCCATTGTACCCCCAATCCTGCCAGAAGTCAAGGCAGGAGTGTCTGCTTCAGCCATGGACGAACCCTTGAGAATGGCAGAGACTTCGTCCGGTTCGTCATGATTTAACTTGAGGTCGGATAGGATCTTGACACTCTCGTGGGGACTCGAAGACCAGATAATCCGCAAACGAGGAAAGTGAAGCGATAGGAGCACGAGTTTGGATTGAAGGCAGAAGGCATCTCGCCAGTCGTCAGGTTCAGCTTTTCTCCCAGCTGTTTCTCGACGAGCATCTTCTCGGGTCTGCAGATCAGTTGAGTCATGAAGAGAAATTAGTCTCGTGACAATCTTTGCCATTGACGGTAAAAGAATATGAGTGCTTGACTCACCCTCAAACCAAATTTGTCCTCTTCGAACTCGATGAGCAATATGCAAATCTCGTAGTGGGCCGCCATAGCCTCGCACTGAGTGTGTCTGCCCGTCAGCTTCATAACTAGTCACCCGCCAAGGCACATGCTCGAAGTTCTCCTTTAGAGAAGTAGGTGTTTCGAGAGTGATGACAGGAATACTCACAGTCTTCCGTTTGCAAAACTCGCCTCCAAATCCGGAAGGGCTTTCCTCTCCACACACATTTTAGGATTCAGTATGTAGTCACCAACTGTCAAGGTCGCCGGAACAACTTTGATACCAGCCGCGTCGATGAGGGATGGTAGGAGTGCACCCATCTCACGAATGTCTACTATAATCTGATTATCAGCCAGAAATGCGCAAGTGGCATAAAATTGACTGACTCGGGCTTCTTCCCCTGTGTCACCTCCTCCTGCATTTCGGGTAGAGTATGTAGTCTTGGAACGGGTAATGGCGTCCCGCATAGGTGCACGAGGGTTGTTATTGAAGATTGGGATTACCATGCTCTACAGCCATCAGCTTCCCTTCCATGTGTCAATATAGCTGGCAATCAGGTTTAGGGAGTGGGAACCATATAGTCACGACAACGTACCTGCCGGTCTTCGATGAGTTTCTTGAATGCCTCCGCTTCCCTGGACATGGTGGATAAAAAACGATCCTCTTCGAAAGAATTTGTGTATATTAGCTGATAGACCCGCAACGCCAACCCGGGATTGGAGTTTTTGTACACCTTGCTATCAGCATAGTCCACGCAGCTTCATCCCTCTCTGACAAGATATCAAGCGAGGTGGCCCGGCCTCAACCTTAGGCAGTCGATGGGCAGGTCCGACATGGAACACATGAGGGACGGTGAAAAATTCAGAGACTATCGTACTCACCTCCAAACGTCGTATGAAAGCCAGATTCGGCTCATACATTACAACGAACCTGGGTCTCAACTCTTGCAACAAAATATCGTCGTCTTCGCCCCCACAAGGTCGTATGATCACAGCGTCTTCTGGTGCTAGGAGGCCATAATCTGTTTCGAAATCTTCAGGTAAAAGACCTCGATCTCTGAGCCACTTGAGACTAGCAAAGTCCAATTCTTCTTCTTCAATCACCCCCACACGAGCTCGAAGAGTGAGGGAAGCGTCTCCGACGTTTTGCTCCGACTGCTCTCCACTTTGACCTTCAGTTGAAACTAATCGCGAAGGGCCAGCTTCAGTATTTTGTATATCAAGATCGGCGGACGAAACGCCTGAAAATGCTGATTGAATCTTCGATATGGTTTCTTTGCGCGACCTGTGCGTCAGCTTCACTTCATCTTTACGAAGACCAGCTCACAGCTCGACATCGGCCGCGGACTGTCTGCCAGGAGCAGTGGCCCCTCCTCGTAATCTCCGCCGTTTATAGCTTGGTACACCTCTCTTGTTCCCCAAACCTCGGGCCTTGGCATCCTGGATCCGCTGTTCCTCCATGACGCCTTTGGCCGTTCGAACCTCGTCGGCACCAACGCGGGAAGGATTGCTGAGCCTCTCTCCATTCTTTTCATGCTGCCAATTGCTGAGGAATAGCGTTTCCATCATCTTCCTGCCTGCTTGAGAACCAAAGGGGGGTTCTGTCTTCTCCATGGTAGTGAGATATTGACGCAGCTGTAGACATGTTCTGTCAGACGAACACATGACGAGGACAATGTCCGTCCCAGGCTCTTCGGCGTGTGTCTCATGGATGCGAGCAATGGTGTCTTCAATCTCCTTCAAGACCCTGGCCAGTAAAGACCATTTCGGCTGCTCTTCCAGGACTGCTTCGTGTCCCTTCCGAAGTCTGCGTCTAACAGAAGCGCTGAGGTTATCTTCGAGGTCTATTGTGATGGGTCGGAACACCGGAGGAGCAGACTCGGTCGCACTAATAATGGCGTCATCACCCACTTCAATAAGGTCATCATCTTCCAGGTCGGATGGATGTGGGCGGATGGTCTGGGTTTGAGTGGCAAATGTCTCCATGAGATCTTCGTCTTCCATCTCTTGTCGATCCGTGGCGCCAACTTCGGATTGTCGTAGAGCTTCCAGATCGTCCTCGAACTCCATTGACTCCCCGTGGCCGTTCTGTTCCGAGCTGTTCGCATACGGTTCGTTGTCCATCGTCAGGGCTTTTCTCGAGATCCGGGCCTGCGAGGCCTCCACCAAGATGGCAGCAGCTTTGGCATTGAACCAATCGTGAACGTGTCGACCGGCGCCTACAGACAGCTTTTCAGCTTGGAAGTGTTGTCGTTGGAGAGTGTTGATATATGAGGCAAAGGTTGCCGAATCGTATTCGAGGAGCCAGCTGTTATATCAGCCTCTATAATCTGTTTGACAAGGTGACACACGTGTGCAGATTCCTAAGTTCCGTCAGAGCAGCGACATGAATACGAGTCTTCGCTCCAACTTTATGCCAGACAGACTTCAATCGCATCCTCACAATCGTGTCAAAATTCTTGAATTGCGCGTTTCTTACATTGAGATCCTCCAGGTCCAGGTTCTGACTTCAGCTACTGGTTAAGCCTCAAAGACAGTCCGCTCACCAAGGAATGGTCCCGCTTGAGCTCCACCAACATAGCTTCCATGCATTCTGTGATGGCATCTTGACACTGGCGCATGAGGTCTGTCATGGGCTGGTACATCTCCACCACCTCGGCTTGCCGAGTGGTCAACGCGAGCTTCACAGCTTCATTATACCTGCGCAGTTAGGATAACATTACAAACCCATTTGAGACTCACCGAGGCCAAATGGTGACGCTGTTCATGTTGAGATTGATGAGCATATCTCGGAGGGGTGACATGCCGTGGGCGAACATTTCCGGCTCATCGGAGAAAGCTTTGCAGAAGCCACTCTCATTCGTTAGCTCCTTCTTCAGCGTCAAGGGGTAATGATCAGCTCACCTGGTTCTCACGCCGGTAGAGTCGCACTGCGAATTCCTCTTGGCTGCCATGTGACACCCTGACATCAATACAGCCGTGTAGGATGAAGAGGCTCCTCACCTTTCGGCATGTAAGATGACGAGTCCGGTCACCAGCTTTGCCGGCACAGTTCCCTCTGTATTCTCAGCTTCGTACTCGATTCCTCGACAATCCGAGGTGAGTATGATACTGACTGAGGAGATCATTCACCAATATCTTACTGGTGACACTGAACAGCCCGCCGTGTCTATATAGCTCTTCTCTGGTACTCAGCCGACCATTGTGATAGAACAGGATCTCGCACACCTCTCACGGATGGACATTTCGTATGTTAGAATTCGAAATCCAGGGTCACGAACACCCATGATCCCCAACTCATCTCCGATTCCAGCTTCATCCGCCGGGGTAGCGTTGACCTCGATCGTGAGCTCCTATGTCACCAGGCAAGATGGGACGTGACGTACCACCAGAACGAGGTCCTCTTTCCGGTCATATGTCTTCAACAGAGCACAGATGATCTGGAGGTCAACGAGGCTCAGTTGGGTGGAAGCGGGTACTGCTTCGAAACGTGTTGAGGGTCGAACTCACTCTTCGCAGACCTAGACCTTTGGCGAGGATCAACAGATCGTCCTTTTGGGGCCGGCATATCTCTCGTATAATCGTCTTGTGAAAGGAGAGGTAAGGAATGTGCCTTCGGTGGATGGAAGCGGCTGTCATGACATGTGCCTGCTTGGATATTGAAGCTTATGAAGCAGCGTAAAGGAAAGTCCCAGAGGTCGACCGGATCATGCCCCGTTCTCTCAGTGTGGTGTGGGGCTCCATACGGCGACAAACACTTATCCCGATTTGACTCTCGTTCGTTTCGACATTCAAGCTGGTTCCACCATCGACTAGGGACCATCAACAGTGTTCAGAGCTGTGTTGTATAAACGAGACCTAGTGGGTTGAAGGTGTCTGACTCTTCATGCCGATAGGTGCGGGGCGGGGGAGTAGGATAAACACGTTCTAAACATGACATTACAACAGAACCCTGACCAAGAAGAAGCCTTCTTTCAACTCCTGAGTGTAGAAGCCATGGACGATTCCATACTCTTCTCGACCAGCCTTGAAGGACTCAAGAAATTGGTCAAGCTGAGCGAACGATATCAAGAAGCATACGGGATACGGACGGCATGGGACTCTCCAGACAAGACGGTTTTCTTCACAATTGGAACACGGATGACCCTCCCGGCAGAGATTACAATCAGTACACCACAAGGCCTTCAACATGTCCCGTCAACCGACAACCCAAAACTTCTACGGACATCCTTAACCAGACCGCAGGAGACTTTCGAAGACATAATCCAAATCGTCGACCGGTTCCCACTCCCGCCACACTCCAAGTTTCCGTTGCCGGTGATACGGAGAGCCGTTTCCTCCCTCCTAATTGCCCAGATTCGTGCAAGACTTCAATTCATGCCCCTTACCCCAACACAAAGTATGACAATAGATACGGCTATATCTAACAAAGTCACTCAAGCCCTCAATCTACGACCTACTAGAACTCAGATTCTCACCTTACCATTACAAATGCACGGGTTCGATTTCCCATCGGTGTGGATCATAAACGCAAATATTGCTATCAACACGGTATTAAGAGCGCTGAATCACCATCTGCCGCCATTATCAAATATGGCCCAAATTACTCTGGCTAACTGGCAGTGTCAATCTAATCAATGCATACCCCCTCTAGAATCACCCAAGCGATATCGTAGACCAACAGCGTCCGTCCCCCTAACCTGGACTACGGCAGCTACCTATCTCGCAACGGCCGAAATGAGTATCCTCGACACTGATCAGTCATCATGGGCAGACGACCGTTTCCATCACGTACTGAATCGACTAATCGACTGTGGGGGCATAGACAGGTCAGCTAATCGAATTATGCGGAAGACGCTTGAGCAAGCCCCCGTCACGACCAACGGTAACTTTGTCCTCAGTGACACCTTCGTATGGCAGACATTGGTCAGTAACATCAAAGTCCTAGCGACACAAGGACCACAGGCGAAACGGAAACAATTCCTAGCTGCTCATAAGTTACTGAGTACGGTAAATCCATCCCTTCTCAGCAAATATGACCCAACTCTTGTTCTACCTCGAGCTGACCGACAGAATACACTAGACGCGTCAATTCTCGCCGGATTAAGGAAAGATCCCAAACACCACGACAACATATGGGCCACAGATGGCAGTCATAAGATGATCTTCGGCACAATCTCATCAACTACGGCCGCAATGGTAGGCCCCACAACGGGCGCTTTCTCCATCCGCGGATTGCGGACCTCCTCCCTCCATGGGGAATTAGTGGGGCTGATAGCCGCTCTCACACACATCCAATCATCAAACCAATCCCTATCAAGTCGAAACACTTTACAACCCCCGCTCATCCTCACAGATCACAAAAACACGGTCAATAAGATTTTGGTCATGCAACAAACGGAGTATGATTTGTGGAGGTTACGGGGTTATCCGGCTACGGAATTCCACCGTTGGCTATACGCTAAATTACAGCCGGTTGATGTTCAAGTTTCCCACATCAAGGCTCATACAAATTTGGAAGATACATATTCGAAACTCAACGAGGAGGCGGATGAGAAAGCCAGTGAGGCTCACCGGAACCCGACCATGATCATCCCACCCCCAACGGCATACATGAGTAAGTTCGTTCCGTTTTGCTCCAGAACCAAATGTTACTTAACAGACGGATGGGAAACCGTCCTCAACGAGAGACTACTGGACAACCTCTATCAACAACAGCCCCATCATCTCAAGTCCCGTATTGCTTTTCGACCTCATCCCTCCCAAGTCGCTGTCCCTTCATATTTCTATTTTCGTTCTCCGGCACCTCTCATCACAAAATACCAACTATCACTCAAGACTGGACAATTCCCATCTGGATGGAAAATGTACCTAGCCGGTTTACGAACGTCTCCCGAATGCGATCTCTGTGGAGCTCAGCTTCAAGACGAAACACACATATTTGTCAAATGTCCGTTCTACGAAGATATGCGAGAACAAGCTAGGAAACAATTGCTAGGTTGTCGCTTGAAAGGCCAAGCTACAGAAATATGGAAAAGCTACGTACACAATCTCTTTTCAAACACATCCTCACATACTACCAAATACTGGTACAACATAATTCCCATACCCTCACCTGATACAGTTACTCCATACCTTATTCGCCGAGCATACGATATGGCCATTTCGCTAACTGCCAGAATTGCTGGTCATATGACCTATCGAGCAACCACCAATAACGCCACATCGGTAAGGCCGCAAGAATCATTAGAAACCCGCTGGGTCGCTGTTAGAGAAAAGAAGAGGAAAACTAGGTCAGATGAGACAGGAACAGTTAATGAGCCCCCTCGGCAACAAAGGAGGTTAGCTTAATTACCTTTGTAACGAGATTAGGTACGAGGAAACATCTTGGTGGTTCCTGAGGCGGCGATCGCCGGAGTGCCTTAAATATGCATGCCTTCTTGGCTCAGGGGTAGAGCGCTTCACTCGTACTTTCGAATGATGAAGCGGTCACTGGTTCGAATCCAGTAGGAGGCATTTATCTTTTGCCTTTCGTGTACAGAACAAGTTTGTTTTCCTATGTCATCACTTTCCTGTGACCTTCCCTCAGTGAATGATTTACTGAGCCATCTGGATGATGGTTGAAATGGCGGGGACTGTTTAGAGGCGAACAGATCGGAACAGAGCACACAAGAGTAGACGAGTGGCGTATACATCCATAGACCAAATTAGCTCGAAACCGCTTGCTACAATTTCTGCATCTTTCTCAATTCATTCTCTGAATTCACTCTCACTCTGACTTACCCTTTTCATAATGTTTACCAGACCTCTTGGTCTCAATAGGCACTTACACACTACCCTCAGAGTGTTTACCCCTGTCTCTCCGTCCCAAAGCTCGCCCCTCGAAACTAGTCTTCGGAACGGTTTGAAAGAAGCTATGAAATCCCGAAATCGACCAGCTACTACAACTTTGAAAGTGAGTATCTCATCTCATGCTGTCATGTTTTTGAAGTATCTGGGTACTTATGTATAGACGATATTGGCAGATATCACGTATACCTCAAAATCTTCCCCAGATCCGTCAAAGCCTTTATCACAGGAAAGAGTGTTGTATGTTCTTAGGAAAGGTATCAAACAGCGAGTACGTGCTTTCCCTCCTCTTCAGTTTACACTCATTCTCTTTAGATACTCCTCAACTTCCTGAGTAAGACTGATAGATGGTGGTTCTAGAGGATACCAGTCGACTCTTGGCCGAGGATTTTGTTATTGTCAAAGCTCATTTATCACATGTAGCCACCGAGGCCGGTTCTAGGATGGAGGGGAGGGAGGAAGTACGGGATGAGGAGGAAGTGCAGATGATGAAGATAGGGTGATTAGACGAATCTGTATAAATTAAGCTGATGATACAAGTCCGAAGCAGCTCTCTCTTATTCACCCACCTCTCAATCTCCTCATCCCGAAAACTATTCAAATCTTTCTGACGAAATCTCTCTCTTAAAATCATACCTCCCTCCCGCCCCTTCAGACACCACGGTCAGAGGGATGATAGATGATATCATCTCGACTCTCGATGAAGATGTTCGATTGGGGAAAGGAGCAGCGGGGAATGTCATGAAACTTCTCTGGGAAAGATTAGGGGAAGACAAGGGTTTGGTGGATAAGAAAGAAGTTGGGAAATGGGTTCAAGAGGGTTTGAAGAAGATATGAATATGCATAGTATCTACATCAATCGACATGGAGCTCAGATTTAAAAGGATGAAATTGATGTTATGTAACGTGATGTATCTGGAAATCTAGATTTTTGCTCCATCAGGAGAAGAGAGAGACGACGGAGATGTTTGTTAGATGATCAAAGCGTGGATGTTCCTCAATCGACAAGAAAAACAAAAAGAGAGATGAGTCTGGTGGTTGCTGCGGACCGTCAAACAGCTATCAAGGTAGATGGTGAAGGGTCACAAATGAAGGAACTGTGGACATAGAATGATACAATCAAGAGCTCTTGACCCTCTTTGATCTCCTCTCTCCCTCAGATACTTCCCTAACACCCGCATTATCCTTCTGACTTTCCGCTTTCCTCTTCCCTTTCTCCTTTCTCCTCCCTTCTTGAGACCTCTTTGACTGATTTACATTCGATTGGAGTTCCCCGACCGCAGATCCGCCACTATCTCTTTGACCCCTTTTGGAAGGTTCAGGTAACGTACCGGATTTACGAGCTGAACCCGGAATCTGGATCTTGGACTCGGAATCATGTGATTCCCTCAACAACCTGCCGATTCGTTTGAGTTCACTTTTGAAGGATGTCATGGCGGTGGGAATTATCGGTTGTTTCTTCTGCTTCTTGGATGATCCTTTGACAACAGTCTTCAAGACACTTGCGAGAGGCTGATCTTCATGACCTCTTTGATTTGAAGGCATTTTGACCTTATTCCACACATTCGAGTCGCCCAATCGCTCTTCGAGATCTCGAAGCATATCACTCGTGCTTCTCAACCGAGAGATTTGAGATTTCTGTAATGAACAACGATCAGCGAGATTTCGAAGATAAAGCGACACCTCGGTGGGAGAGAACGTACGCCATCGATCTACACTTCCCCCTCTTGATCCATCTTCCACATGCGGTACATCACCATCTTGTCGAGCTTCTTCAGGGTCCAAATATCGGGGCGGAGAAGCCACTTCGTCCTCGGGAGGTGGTGATGAGGAACTCGCGACATATATGATCTCTTGTGGCTGCGATGGCGAGTAGGCCCGAGTTTGTCTAAGAGTCCAAGGTACGGTAGCGGGATCCGGTAGGAGATTGGCAGCAGTAGAGGCACATTCGACTACGAGACCGTGATGAATTTTGATACCCTTTCTCTCAAGTGCGGCGCGACCTTTCTCGATCCAATGAGCCAATACCTCTGGTCGTTGATACCAATGCGAGAAGTTTGCGTGGGAAGGAAGGGTGTCGATGGTAGGTTCGTCGACCGGAGACGAATCGAGAGAGACACCTCCATGTCGGATCCAAGCCGGTACATTATCAATCCTTCTCATTTCGTCGAGTATTCCAATGACCCCAAGAAGGATCTCATCCATCTCATTCCCCGGTGCTTTATGAGTCGAGGGTGTTATGGCGTCTATATCTTTCGCAGAAGTATTCGAGGCTGTATATCTGGCTTTGTCGTATTCGGGTATGTTGATCTGATTCCACGGTTGGTACATAGCTTTTAGAGGGGAGTCATCGAGTAAAACGATATTACGTTCGTCCAGAGGGAACGGAACGTCGACCTTCTCAGCAGGTATGATACCATTCGGTGCTAAGTGTTGACAGACTTTACGTAGATCTTTGAAAGTCTGTACTCGTCGTCCTGAACATGAACACTCGGTTATGATTCCACTGATTAAACTCACTGTACTCTACATCAGTTAACCCCATTTTATCACGAGCCCAAACATCCAAAAGGCGACCTTCCCCCGCGACAAATCGACGCTCTTGTTCCTTTCCGCCCTCTAAATCCCAACCCCATACGCCACGGGACCACTTCTTCCCAAATGCCTCTGTGACCATACCGCGCACGTTGTGAGGTTGAGCAGAAGACCATACGAAGACTTCCCAAGGACGAACGGGTAAGAGTCCGTCTCCGTCATGCTCGGTGTCATCGGGGATTGGATCGGGCTCAAAAAGGTAAGAGAGGAAGTTTGAGAGGTAAGGTCGTGGATGACCTTTTTTTCTATTGGTCGGGGTTCGATACACCAAAGCACCATTGAGATCAAGTACAAGCACTTTGGGAATGACGAAGGATTTCTTCAAAGCGGCTTTGGATGAGAGCTCGAGGTAATCTGGGGGAGGTAGCTCGGGATTGAAGGGAGGCGGAGTTGAAGACCAATGCCGACGTGGGGATTGAGATCCGGGGTTTGTTTCTCGGGTGGAGGTAAGTCGAGTTGAAGGCCAAGGTTGAAGTGGAAGTGATGTGGGAGGAGGAAAGTTTGAAGGACCAGAACGAGGATTGAGATAATGTGAGGAGTGCAGAGAAGTGTAATTCGGGGTCGATACAGGATTCCGTCTCTGAGGTGGGATATAAGGTCGTGAAGCCCCATTGACATTATGTTGAAAGGCCATGGAAGTCTGTGAACGAGCTGGGGGATCTCGTGATCTTTGGTTTTCCCATCGATCGACTCTTGGGTTGGATTGATGTCTCTCTTGGGCAGGCATTTCTCGTGAAACTGACGGATTCGGTTCACTCTGGCGAATATAGACAGGGTCATACTCCGATCTCCACTCGTTGTACTGTGCCTCCATTGTCGGCCTACCATCATCAACCCATCTCTCATAGGCCTCCCGATTTGAAAACGCCTGATACTGTCCGGGTGATTCTCGACGCCATTCTTCCCTCTCCGCCCTGAGTCCCCTGTCACTGATTTCTTCCACGGAAGTTTGACGACCTGGAGGTTGATAGCGACGGGAAGATGACCTTGCGCTCATGGTTGCGACCAAGGCTGATGGCTTTGGCGCCATGAGGAGGGAGAAAGGCAAAAGGGAAAATGCTGCGAAGTTTGAAGTCGGATGGGGCGGACATCTCCGCCTCGAATTATGGGTCGGACTTTGAACCTGCAACTATACTATGGTAAATCACTTTGTCCACTTTCGAGATGATCGCAATCAGCTAATAATTTGGACACAGCAAGAAAGATCAAGAGAGCAGACGAGAAGAGAATAATCATGTCGACGGTGGTTGTTGCAGCTGGGTGGACTTTCACCCAAGGTCTCCTGGTCGGTCAAGCTTCATTCCTCTTCCTCTGCGTATTGTTCATACGCTATGTTGTGTTCTCACCTTCGGAGGAGGATGAAGAAGGATGGAAAGCCAAAAGGGCGGCTCAGATCAAGGTGAGACCCCATGATCTACCTGATACATCTATCACTCTCATCCTAGCGCCAGCGGATGAAGCATCACTCATGTCTTCTCTTGTCAAGGCAAAAACGGATAGCACTGAAGTCACAGAAAAAGTTACTTTCGACTACTGCGGTACCCTCTCCTTCTGCTTCTCAACTCTTGCAGAAGACAACATACGATATGGCTACTCATCCAGCCGAGTCTACCGGCTGGCTCAATGTCTTACTTTCTCAGGTAAGTCATGCGTTATGCGTCCTCCACTGCTGAGTTATACTCATTTACAGATCCTACAAGGGTACAGAAACGACCTACTTTCTGAAGGTGGAGAAGAAGGAGCTAGGCAAAGAGTAGAACGATGGATGAATCCTGAAGGCGCAGCGATGAGCTGGCTAGTGAGTCTGACGTCTTAATTTGAGGATCATGATTGAACAGAAGGATCCGATTCAAGTCACAGCTCTTTCTCTGGGTTCGAGCTTTCCCTTGTTGTCGAATGCTAGGATACGTCCTGCGGATGGTCAAGGACATATAGTGAGTCTTTCTGAATTTCTTTCTATTCGTTTTGTCGAGATCTCCTCTTCCATTTACACTATACGTTTTCAACATGGTGGTGGTTTGAAAATGGGAAGGGCAAGCAAAGGGTTCAGTAATCCACGTCAGGTGGATGGCTGATATCCAGCGAGCTGAAATCGATGTCGATTACTCCGACTCACTATCCCTTTCTCTGTCGACTAGCGTACTTATCAACTTCCCTCGTCCAAGATTTGCCGTCTTGCCTGTTTCTTTAGGCGTCGAACTCGCTTCGATTGGAGGTACCGTCAGTCTTTTCTACATCTTCTTTTACAATGGCCCACTAATCATCAGCTGAGTTTACAGATTCATGATCCAGGGAAAGATCTGGCTCAGCATATACACGCTTGTCTACTTCCAGACTTTCATCTTCATCTTAAAACAACCACTCTTCTTGGATCACGAGCCAAGTTGCAAGGTGAGCCACTGATCGCTACCAATCTCAATTCTATACATTTCTCCCCCTTTGTCTCTCCTCCTCTTCTTTCTTTCCGCCCCCAGCTCTCAAACCGACACATACTCGATCGACGTATTGTTCCAGTCCCGATCCTAATGTCGTGATTGGGACACTTGGCAAACTCTCTAACTGTCAGATATCCCCAAACTGGAACAACTCGTCTTATCCCGACTCCGGGCTGTTATTCAAGATCGTTTCGTTTATCCAAATCATCTCACTCTGACCCTTCCTCGATTACTTCGATCATCAACCACAACGACACCTACTGACATCGTATCCGACATTGGGCATTCAGCTCTTCAAGCGATGAGCGGTTCATTAAGTCAAGCTATCAATACTTTAGTATCTGATTCCCCTCCTTCCACTTCGTTTCCAACACCATTACCAACTCCTTCTCATCCTTCAAACCCAATTACACCCGTGGATCCTACCGGTCCCATCAGCCCTGTCAGAGGCCAAAAAAGTATCCCCATGCCACTAAATTTTCCTCGACCTCCGTCATCGTACCAAAACTCCCCCATTTCGACACCTCGTCCACTTACGTCCGTGAAACCTTCGAATCCTCTCGGTATAACAGGTTTACCAGGTAGACAGGATTCTTATGTTCATTCACAGACTACACCATCAGTTGCCTACACTTCGGCGTCGAAAGTTTCGATGACCGCACAAGAAAAGGAAGCCTTCAGATTCAGAGGACATTTCGCTAGTCAGCCTCTTACACCTGGACAGGTCGGAGTAGAACATGAAAATGTCAGACATGGGGTTTTGAATGCTAGAATGAATTGAAATGCATGGATCTTGGTAACTCCATTCCCTGTGACTCACTATCAGTGCAAGCCGTTAAAAAGGCGCCGTGGGTGACCGAACCAGGCAGACCTTGGCATGGACCCCTCCAGAAACTACTCAAACATAAGTACATATGTCGGATAGGGAAAGCTTTTATCTGATGGGCGATAGATACTAGATGCATGACGCGACGTGAAATTATCTATGAACTGAACCTTGCTATCAAACATGCTACGACCACCACTCAAGCTAAAAACACCCGCCAAGCGAGATAAGCACCGACGACAGCTACGGGAATCAACCAGGTGATTTTTCTTCTTGTCAGTCTACCTCCTATCCCGTACAGACCAATAACACTCAGTCAGACCGGACTAGAAGAACAAAGAATGGGGATGTGAACAAGCATTGTGGAAGCAGCACTCTCAATGTTGTACATCGAGCAATGTCAAGTGATTGAGTCGGATGGCGGAGTGGAGAAGACATGAAATGTGATTAAAGGATGGAAGAACACGAAAACACTCACGATTTCTCACTTTGGATAGTCTTAGCTGCTGTGGGGTACGGATCCGTTTTCTTCTTTGAAGTTTTCTATTCTCAGTTTCCAGCTCGACCAAAAATCAATTTTCCACCACCGTCAAAAAGGGGGTATAAACGGAACTCATTCTGAAGGATTGTCGTTCATACTATTGAACAGACACAAAGGGAAAGTATGGGACATAAAACTCGCGTGAAAAAGAGGAAAGGAAAGGAAGAACAGATAATCTCAAGAGTTAATCAAAAAAGAAAACTCACCTGTCCTTGGAAATCACCTAAGAGCATCTTTGGTAACATTGATCTCGCTTCATCCGAATGACCAACATCTTCAAAAGCTTCAGTTGCATCTCTTCCTGCTTCTTCTAACATGACTTCGTCTCCTCCTGGGTGCTGTACATCAACAATAACCCATTTTTTGTCTTTCACCCCAATATCTTGTTATCCCTCGTCAACAGGCAGAATAGAGCACTGAGTCAGATGAGAGGTTCGAAAGGTCACTGAGATGTTCCGACAGAGTAGTCTTAGATTGGCAAGTGGTGAAGTATGGGGGTAAGAATGTATGAGAGTGTTTTGGGTGAAAATGAGTAGATGGCTCATCTCTTTTCGCTATGGGGAAGAGGACGAAGAATGCTCCCAGAGATCAGGAAAGATGAAAAGTGGAGAAAGATAACTCACCTCATCCATGAAGCGAGTCACATCATACACTTTGTCATGTAACAACATCCATAAACTCTCTTTACTGCCATGCTCCTTGAGCTGTTCCATGGTGTACGTCTTGATCGCGCCGTCTGTATCTGTGCCCCCAGAGGGAGGAGCTGATACTGGAATTTGTGAAGCCATTCTGAGTATACTTTATCGCTCTCTTCCAAAGCTTGAAGGATGATCAAGGAATCAGCTTCTTGTTGAGGCGACCAAACAGTGATGACTTATGTAATGTGTTGGAATGTGTTGAAAGTAATTACTCTATGGGGATGAGACGATCTTTGAATCGGGGAGAGCGCGAAGAAAGGATGCGGACATCGCCGCTGTGTACTTTGGGGAGGCTCTCACACCAATCACAGTCAACCCAATGGCCGCCCACGCTGCCATGCAACCATGCAACTCGACGCTTCGCAATGGAAGACGATATCATACATCCCATCCCATCCTATCACCCTACAAACTGATGTCAATCTGTTTAGCATCCTGACCAGCAGCCTTGGCCTGCTTGCGCATCTTGGCGATACTTCCAGGTCAGCGTGGAGCCAAGCGAGGACAAGTGGACGTACGATTTTTTACCACGGATACCTCCACCCCAGTGACGTCTGATCTCCTCTGCTTTGTCCAAATAATTTGCTTTACATGCAGAGACGAGGTTAGCGAGGGCTTGTTGATCCTCTGATCGGACTTCTTCGATGGCGACGACGGCTGAAGTCTTCTTGCCTGACCATGAGCGTCATCTCGACCAAGTGTTGATCTGATTGAGGTAATGGTAGCAGGCACTCACCAGTGATGACACCGAGACGAGCTTTACCCTTCACAATGCAGTAAGGAACTCCCATCTTCCTGCAGAGAGCAGGCAGGAAGACAACCAACTCGATAGGGTCAACATCGTCAGCGATAGCCACCAGCTTGGTCTTCTTGGCTTCGACAAGAGCAACGATGTGGTTGAGACCGTATTTGGCGAAGAGGGGCTTTTTGCTGTCCTTCTTGGTCGCCTTGTCTCCCTCTTTGGAGCGAGCCTCGGCCTCAGCAATAAGACGTGCCTTCTTCTCTTGTTTCGACTCGGGCTTGTACTTGTTGAGAAGTTGGAAGAGCTGCGTGGCGGTGTTTTTGTCAAGGGTGTGGGAGAACTGGGCAATGGCGGGAGGGACCTGAACACTCAGTCAATCCTTCTGTCCACATCTCGACAACCTGGAAGTAAATATACCCACCTTGAGACGCTGGTTCAAGATGACTTTCTGTCTCTGCAATCGGACGTATGCGGGCCATTTCACCGATCGAGTCAAGTCGGTTTTGGGAGGAAGATCCCCACCTGAATTTTAGTAGGCTTCACAGCACACAGGACTGAAACTGACCAATACCGAAACTTTTGGGGCGCTTGACGAACAGAGGGTTTTTGGTTGATGTCGCTGGCTTTTTTGCACCGACTGTTAGTTAGTAGTGTTCCTCGAAGTGGGATAGCTGGTTGCTCCGGTACGTATGACATGCAGACGTATGGTAGGATATAACCTGTGGCACAGAAGGAGAGATACGGAAATATCATGTACTCACAGGGAGCAGCGGCAGGCTTGGAACGTCCTTTAGTTGCTTTAGGCTGCAAGGTCATTGAGACGGCGTCAGCACACAGCCATACAAGTAGAGGGCGAGGCATCACGTCGGAGCTCTAGTTTTTCTCACTGGAATCACCCAGCGAGGAAAAAGCAGCAGGCAGCTGATTACAGCAACCCATTGGCGTCTCCCCGTCATCACAGCCCTCATTGAACTAGAGTCAAAGGGTGCTCTGAGGAGACAGTTCAATGGTCGTCACCCGAAAGGTGCACTTCGCCGAAGGGAAAGAATCATCGCACTTGGCTCATCTGTGCTGCGTCGAGGCGGTTTATGGTTTCACCGGCATCTCGAATGGCCCAAAGCTGACGTGATGTCTCTGAGGATAGGGAAGAGGGATTGATGCGTACCGCCATTTTTGTCGATGTGTCGGGTTGTCGGAAGGTAGAATTTATAAAGCGAGTTCAGTCGGAAAAGCTGCAGAGGGATGTGAAGGAAGGATGTCGCAACCCTATCGGAGATAAGTCGTCTGCAAACTTATCTCCCTTAAATCCGATCACTTCGGCCTCAAGTCCCCTATGTGCCACAAATAAAGGGCTATCCTGCTCGTTCGGCGTTTCGGTGTTTCTGCAGTGCACTTTGAACTCTGCAACTTCGAATTAACTTCATCTTCAATCTTTGGACGGGAATCTTCACAATGGTGAGTCTTTGCCCTTCTGCGTTCATGTAAGAGGAACTGCGAAGCGTACAGCGACAAGGACAGCCCGGGGGATCTAAGAGCTGAGCAAGTGAAGACTGGAAAGGGGTCCGATACGAATGTAACGGCTGGAGGCGCGCTTCTTCAGTTGAACAATGTCGTCTTCATACATCAGCTGACTTGATAGCCCAAAGAAGTCACCGATATCAAAAAGTTTCTCGAGATCGCTCGGAGGAAGGATGCGACCCGTGAGTCTCAGCTACCGATAGCAGTGAACGCACCGCTGACCGCTGCCCTCCATCTTGACCTCGAAACTATATCTCCTCTCGATATTCTTTCCCAATGTCATTTGGCCATTCTTTTGTCCCATCGCCATTGCTGGACATTCCTCATATGATCATCTTTCACTCTTACGGACGGCCCCTTCCCACTTGTTTACCCTTTCAGTCGCTCGCATCAAGAAGTCGGTCTTAAAACCCCACCCCACTTCGGCATCTATCAAAGCCAAGGCGGCCGCCAAACCAGTAGTTGTCACCAAATTCAAGATCCGTTGTTCTCGATACCTGTACACACTCAAACTGCACGATTCTGACAAGGCTGAGAAGCTCCAACAGTCTCTTCCCCCTGGTGAGTCTCGTGCCCTACCCAACCCCGTCCTGGTCCTATCCCCCCTCAGTCTGCCATCCACCCTTACCAAGGAACTTTGTTCTCTGTCCACTCGTTCGCGCCTCAGAAGTCAAAGAATGAGGTACGTCGTCTAACATGCAGGCTTGAAAGTGGAGATCATTGGGTCCAAGTCCGCACCTAAGAAGAAGTAGTGTGACTTCTGGTGGGTCTTGGCTTCGCATGATGCATTCTGTACATCGTTATGAGCTGCGTGCTAGAGCGTATGATCCAGCACAGGCTCGACATCTTGGCTATCAAAAAAATTGTGTGAGATTGTGCGAACGAGGGAGATATAATTACAACTTTTTAGGCTCCTGTGACGTGGTCGGCTCCTCCATTCCCCATGGACCACCAGGTCTCGCATACATCCTCTGAACCACTTCATCCACACTGCCCACTCCCTTGGAACCTGAGTCCCGTTCCATCGCCCATAACAGATCCACCACGGTCAAGGCTTTATCATCTGGGACCTTTTTCTCCCCATTTTGATCTTTGGCTACCACTACGCTCCGTCTCGTCACCTCGGGAACATCTGCTGCTATCTTTCTCTTTTTCTTTCCCTTGACAATCCCTCCTTTCTCCGGGATGTTCTCTTCTGATGTGACCGGTTCTGTCGCCTCGACCCTTGTGGGTTCTTCTGTCTTTGCCTTTTTGGGCTTCAGATTACTTGAGATGGCGGGAGCGTTCGTCATCCAAGCGTATTGTTTTCTCCCACCTGCTTGTCGTAGAGCTGTCGCATTGCTCATCTTTATCTGTACCTCTGCACTCACATCCCTAGCACTCTTCTTGGTGTTCCTTTTCTTATCTGCAGTACCACCAGCACCAAAGGTCGGGGTCCCATCAGCCCTGGGTGTTGAGGGTCCCGACTCTTCATTTGATTGTTCCGCACGATCTCTCACTCTGGCGAGTTCGGTCTCACGTGCCAAACGATCCATACGAGTAGCGCGGAATGTTTGTTCGGCATCTCTATTCTGTCGTGTGAGGGCTTCCATCACCGCATTGGGATTCGACCGTATGGCGTGTGACCACAAAGGTTTACCGGTGGAAGAAAGGGGTGGAGCATGAAGGTGAGATGTGGAAGCTCGATGTTGTTGAGCGTGGATGGAGGATTGAATGATAGCTCGTATACGTGATTCGGCGGCGACAGCAACAAAGTTCATAGCGTCAAGGTCGAATGTCATTCCGTGTTCTTTGCCTGCTTGATCAGCTTCTTATCATATCTGCTATCACGGATGGTTCCCTGGAAGTTGACATGGAAGGATTGCTACTCACCCAGTGCTGCTAGACGATCTCTCAAAACGACGGGTCCAAATAAGTCGGATCTCTTGGCTCGACTGTTGGCACCGGAGAAAGTCCAATTACCTCCCCCCCTACCAGTATTAAGTCTTCTAGCTGCCTCTTCTTCCGCCTAATGGTCAGAGAACCCATTGCTAGCCACTTAAACCGGAAAGCTTACCCGCAAGTCCAACTCCTTGGTGGGACGGCTAATCTTGAAAGCACGTTCATCTCTCTGAGGAGAGAGAGACCTCTTCCTACCCACAGATGATTCACCACCTGTACTTGACCCTGGAGGTACTAGTGCTGTCTGTGAGCCCGTAGGAGCGGCGACTGGGGTGGACATGTCGTAGGGAGAAGGGTGGAAAGAAAGGTGAGGGGGCAAAGTGGGAAAGTCAACTTGAGGCCCGGAAGCAAGAGTTGCTCTTACGTAATCTCGACTGACCGCGTCGCGGGTACAATCTTAATGTTGGTCTCCCCTTCTTCTGCTTTTGCATTTCTGCTTTTTTCTCACCTTTCTTCTTCCGTCGCATCAACAACCTTACAGTGACGCTTTCGGTACGATATGGTACGTGATATATTCTCACATGCCAATTGAACTGCCACGAATAAGTGCTGCCAGCAGGATAGCAGTGTGCTGGATTTGCTGATCTTTCAGAATCCTTTGCTTGCGGCAAGCAATGTGTTAAACCCGCCAAATGCCAATGATGAGGACAAGCTGTCGGACTACGTACCAAACAGTCGTGATATTTCTGTTTCACGCGCTGTGAGTGATCTCTTGATGCTCCCTTCCGTGCTCTGTCCGACTAGGTCAGTATGATGATTTGAGAATCCCCTTATGCAGACACGTAATAGACGAGTGAGGCTGTAGTGCGAAGGAATGGTGTCTGACATGTCCAGCCTTCCGCAGTCGCATCAGATGAGAGACAAAGCAATACTGCACCGGTCACTCCAGAGGACAGTGATGGTGAAGTCGAGCTCGGAGAAGATGATGAGCTGGACGAGGATGATGTCGTAGCTTCTGCAGTGCGTCCTTTCTCCTCTCCTTGCTCATGAGAATGGTGCTGATGGGGCAGTCAAAGACGACACCCTCCGCTTCACGTCGAGTAAAGGAAGCTCAGGCTAAGAAAGCCGCAAACGCCGAGCGTAAAGCTCAGATCGCCGACATAGGCAAGAAGAGAGGAGCTGTAGAGGAAGCCAAGGTCAGCTTTCTGTATTGTGGGGTATCAAACCTGATGAAGTAGTTTGCGGACTCTATGAAACGCTTCAACTACCTGCTCGGTCAGACAGAGCTATTTCAACATTTCATAGATCTCAAAGTAAGTGTACCTTTGCTCTACAACTCCCATTGCTGAACCTGCAGAAAACCAGGGAACCAGAGTTTGCGGCGATGCTGGACGCGCAGCTGAGCGCACGAAATGGGGCCAAAGGCAAGAAGAAGGCCGAGTGAGCTGATGACATCTTCTTATAAGCAAAACTAAGACAACAGGGATCATCGACATCGCAAATCTGAGAAAGAGGAAGATGAGGAGCTCCTGAAAGAGGAGGATGAGACCGACGAGTCGTTTGTGTTCGAAGAGAGCCCTCCTTGTAAGTCAATCATCGTCTCAGATGGTCCGCGGCTAACGAGCTCAGATGTCAAGGGCGGCAAAATGCGGGATTATCAAGTTCAAGGTCTGAACTGGATGATCTCTCTACACCACAACGGTATTAACGGGATCCTTGCCGACGAGATGGTTTGTCCCATTTTACTCTGGCTTGATGTGTACTAACGAACAGGGCTTAGGAAAAACACTCCAGACTATCGCTTTTCTCGGCTATCTGAAATTTCACCGAGAAACTCCCGGTCCTCACCTGATTGTTGTGCCAAAATCTACACTTGATAATTGGGCACGAGAGGTCGAGAAATGGGTACCCGGTTTCAGGACCATAATTCTGCAGGGAACGAAAGAAGAAAGGGTGAGATTGCTGATCACCGAAGAGAAAAAGGTCTGACCACCTAGGCTGTTCTCGTCACCAACCGAATTCTGACTCAGGAATTCGACATCCTCATCACATCATATGAGATGTGCATGCGCGAGAAGTCCACACTAAAGAAATTCTCCTGGGAGTATATCATCATTGACGAAGCCCATCGGATCAAAAACGTCGACTCACTGCTGTCCCAGATCATACGAACATTCGTCAGCAGAGGTAGGCTCTTAATCACTGGCACTCCTCTACAAAACAATTTGCAAGAGCTGTGGGCATTGTTGAACTTCATTCTGCCCGATGTCTTCTCTTCGAGGTAAGTCGGTCTTCCCTCAGCGCAAAATAGACTAATGTCTTAGTGAAGACTTTGACGCTTGGTTCAAGACCAAAGACGACACGGACCCTGATGCTATTGTCAAACAGCTTCACAAAGTCCTCCGGCCTTTCTTGCTCCGTCGAGTCAAGGCCGACGTGGAGCACTCGCTTCTGCCCAAGAAAGAGATCAATCTATATGTCGGCATGACGGAAATGCAGAGAAAATGGTACAGGATGCTGTTGGAAAAAGACATAGATGCGGTGAATGGTAAGTTTAGATCAGTTGTACAAGAGAAGTGACTGACATTCGCAGGTGCAGGCGGAAAAAAGGAAGGAAAGACGAGATTGCTTAACATTGTGATGCAGCTGCGAAAATGCTGCAATCACCCATATCGTGAGTATCGGCATCATTTACGCCACTCTCATGCTGACAGACAGTCTTTGACGGAGCGGTAAGCGGGCAGGTTTGCAATATGAACAAGCTCATTCCCAGGAACCCGGTCCCCCTTACACAACCGACCAGCACCTCATCGACAACGCAGGTAAAATGGTCATCCTCGACAAGCTGCTCAAATCTATGCAGGCCAAAGGCTCTCGAGTCCTCATATTCTCCCAAATGAGCCGTGTTCTTGATATCCTCGAGGACTACTGTCAATTCCGGGGTTTCCGTATGTTTTCTCTCCGCTGACAAGCCTCAAGACTGACGAGGTAGAATATTGCAGGATTGACGGTGGAACAGCCCACGAAGATCGAATCAGTGCCATAGACGATTACAATGCCCCGGGTAGCGAGAAATTCGTCTTCCTCTTGACTACTCGTGCCGGAGGATTGGGCATCAACTTGGTCACCGCCGATATTGTTGTGCTTTTCGACAGCGATTGGTGCGTGATCAGTTTTGCAATGTCTGCATCAGACTGATGCCTACAGGAATCCCCAGGCGGACTTGCAAGCAATGGATCGAGCACATCGTATCGGTCAGACCAAGCAGGTTTATGTCTTCCGATTCATCACACAGGTCAGCTTGCTATCACGCGTCGTTTCTGCGGTCCGTCGACTAATTTCCAGGATGCTGTGGAGGAGCGAATCTTGGAGCGTGCTACTCAGAAACTCAAACTCGATCAATTGGTCATCCAAGAAGGTCGGGCTCAGCAACCGGCGAAACGTGAGTTTGCAATGTGTGTCTTTGCCCTGCTGATAAATCAGTGGCGTCAAACAAGGATGAATTGCTTGACATGATACAACATGGTGCTGAAAAGATCATCAATACCTCTCAGAGGTTTGCATTTCTCCGTTACTCGCTCCTCGGATAGATCTAACGTTCAGTATGTTGATCGACGACGACATCGATGAGATCATCAAGCGTGGGGAGGAGAAGACTCAAGAGCTCGTCTCCAAATATGCCGGCCTTGACCTAGACGCCTTGAACAACTTCAAGTCCGAAAGCCTCGTCAACACTTGGGAAGGAGAAGACTTCGCTCATAAGGTCAGTCACAATCTTGACCATTCCTCAAGTGGCTGACATGATCAGAGGAAAGGACTGATCTGGATCGAGCCAGCCAAGAGGGAGAGAAAGGGCAATTACTCGGTCGACCAATACTATCGCGACAACCTCAAGTTGACCGCCAGCAAGCCAGACAAGCCAAAAGTGGTGCGGCCACCCAAGCAGGTTCACATCAACGACTTCCAATTCTTCCCTCCACGACTTGTCGAATTGCAAAATCGGGAGTTTGACGCTCACCGAGTAAGTCTCCATCGCCCCCCTGTTGCCCTAGTACTGTGCCCACGATGCCTTTTCATATGCTGACTATCGCAGAAAGCTCAGAAGTACGTGGTGCCTACTCGTGAGCCCGAAGAGGGCGAAACGGCCGAAGAAGTTGAGGCCGAACGGGTCGAGGAGCAGGAACGGATCAATAATGGTATGTGTTGACCTTGTTCCTGTATTGAGGCACCAGCTAACATCTTAGCTGTGCCTTTGACAGAGGAAGAAGTCGCGGAGAAAGATGCACTTGCCGGTGAGGGCTTCTTAGAATGGAAACGGCAACATTTCCTGTCTTTTATCAAAGGTCTGGAGAAGTACGGGAGAGACAATCTTGACAAGGTCGCATTGGAGGTCTCAGACAAGACGGAGGAAGAAGTCAGAGAGTATGCGGCGGTGTTCTTCGACAGATATCATGAGCTAAAGGGTGAGTCCACTCCTTCATCCTTCCAATCCTCTGATCAACACCAAGATTTGGTATGAGACCTGATGAGTAGATGCGGACAAATACATGGATCGTATCATTGCTGGCGAGGCTAAACTCCGCGAGCAACAAGACCGGATCGATGCTCTTCACAAAAAAGTCAGATCGTACACGTACCCCATGCAGGAGCTCAAGATACATTATGGACAAAACAAGGGCAAGTCATACTCGGACGAAGAAGATCGTTTCCTGTTGGTCAGAATGCACCACCATGGACTGGACAGGGATGATTGCTACGAGTTGATCAAGAGGGATATCGGAGAATGGCCCTTGTTCCGGTGAGTGAAAATATGGTGATGAACACCCTCTTTCCCTTCAATCCACCATCCAAGACGAGCTGTAAATATGCGATAGAAGGGCGAGGACTGATGCACAGCTTTGACTGGTTTTTCAAGTCCCGTACGCCCGATGAGCTGCGTAGGCGTGGGGCGACCTTACTACTGTGTATCATGAAAGATAAAGACGCGGATGAAGAAAAGGAGAAGAAACCCAAGGCTGGTGGGAAGGTGAGTCCCATCGTTCTTTCATATCGAAGGGAAACGCATAGGGTATCGATACTCATGGAAAGAAACGACCGATCGAGGAGCTCAAGGCGGGCTCGAGGGATACGACCCCCGCCTCGACCGGAGATAAGAGAGCCAGTAAGTCCTTTGACCCGCTTTTGAAACGTTTCAAGAGCTGATAGTTCAAGATAAGAAGAAAAAGACATGAACGGAGGACGTGAGAAGGATTTGTTTTTGTCTAGATGATGCGCGGAATTGATGCGTCGTCTTGAAACGAAATCCGCACCGCCTCGTCGGAGCATCGTCTCGTCGGAGCATCGCCTCGCACGATTTTCACACGATTTCGTTCCCGGCCGCCTCCGCCCCCAACACACGCACCACTGATAAACTAATCACTTCCAAGCTAATGACTGCCCTACCCGCTTCTTCCCTTTCCCTGTCTGTCTCACTTGATGGAACCGGCTGCTGAACCTACGATCTGGTTGGGTAATCGCTCCTTTGCCTCACGGGCAGAGTTTGACAAGTATGTTGCTGACATGCGTGCCCTACTGTGCGCGGAGCCAGTGCCATATCATCATACCCCTATGACTCACTGCTTCATGCCTGGTGCCACAAATGGCCCCGACATGATGTTTAGAGCGACACTTCACAAGAGACCTCATGGATACTTCTTAACTTGGGTTGATGCTCCAAACATCACCGATGACATTTTCAAGCAAGCGCTTAAGGCATCAGTCACCAGTCAGGCTCACCGCAAAGCCCTGGACCAACCAGGTTCCACAGCTGAAGACTTCCCTGAGTTTCTGTCAACGGCAGCGAGGGATATTCTTGCTGCTAATCTCTATGATCAGCTCAGCATCCAATTGTACAAGGCTCCTGATGACCTCAATGATTGGGAATTTGAGCTGCGGGAGGCAAGAGATAGCAAGGTCATTATCTCCCGTCCAGACAATGACATTGGCAAAGTGGCCTTGTGCTTCCCCAGCACAATGTCTGGGTGGACCGCTTATCTAGCATCATTTGATTTGAATATTCGGCAGTTTGTGACATCCGTTGTGACAGTTGGTGGTCTTGGAAATTACTTTCCACCAAGTTCAGTTGAGTTGGTTGGTTCCGAATTGGGCAGAACTTTTGGGAAGGTGACTTTTGTGTCCAGTGAAACAATGCAGCTTATAAGCGGTTCACAATGTCACGAGACCAACTAACCAGCATTGGGACGATATAACAGTGCCCTTCAGAGGCAGCGGTCTAAACCACTGTGCTAAAAGGCCTATTAACCGGCGGTTACTGCATACCGCCGGTCGCTGGTTAAATACCCAACCCATCCTATCACTATCACTATCAAACTGTCTTGTCACTTCGTGACATTATGCCTTCCCTTTCAGCCCCATCTGGGGCCCCAACAGGGAAGGGTACGATAGGCCGAAAACTTTCTCCGAGAGGGAGGTTTTCCAAGTAGGGACTGAATTTGACCCAGCCCACCCTGGGAGTCGAACCCAGGATCCTACCCGTAACCGCCGGTTAATCTGTCACGAGACCAACTAACCAGCATTGGGACGATATAACAGTGCCCTTCAGAGGCAGCGGTCTAAACCACTGTGCTAAAAGGCCTATTAACCGGCGGTTACTGCATACCGCCGGTCGCTGGTTAAATACCCAACCCATCCTATCACTATCACTATCAAACTGTCTTGTCACTTCGTGACACACAAGCAACAGCGCCAGTGGAAGAGACACCCTGTTGTGATTGTTATCTCTCTAGCAACTTTATTTATCAGTTGCCCGTCACAAAGGATGTATCAAGTCGTGCTTTTAACAACAACCAGAACAGAATATGAAGGTGGGACCGGTCTTTTACCAGCGATCCGCCAAGATCTCAACCACCGCTCAATAGGCCTTTTTGTTGCAGTGTGTCATGAATGTTGTTTCTCCTCTTCTCCTCAGACCAGTGGTGTCATGAATCACAAGTATCAGTTTCCTCATGTTTTAGTTCTGCTCTGATGCCTTTGAGGCAAGAGACCTGAACCTTTAGTTAGTTATGTTATTCTCAGTTATGATGCCTGGTATGGCATGAGACCCAAGACTTCAGTACAGTTGGATTTAAGGTGAGCGTATAGTTCATGACATGATGTGTGCTTTCCTGTGCGGTCCACAGTGTATTACACGCAGCGCGCCAAGAATAGTGTGCAGACGTCTTTGCTAGTCAGAAAATGATAGGTACGCCCAGGCTTACGGTGTTTTTGTCACGAAGTGACAAGACAGTTTGATAGTGATAGTGATGGATGGGTTGGGTATTTAACCAGCGACCGGCGGTATGCAGTAACCGCCGGTTAATAGGCCTTTTAGCACAGTGGTTTAGACCGCTGCCTCTGAAGGGCACTGTTATATCGTCCCAATGCTGGTTAGTTGGTCTCGTGACAGTTTTCCTACGCAGGACGGTTCAACCTGGTAGAAAGCCTGATTTGTCTATATAAACCTGTCACGTGGCACCGCGTGACATCATTTTTCCCCATCAACAAGGTTCCTTTGGACATCAGTTTGCCATCAACGATCCAGTTCTCATGAACTTCATCACCCACGAGGGTATTAGGAGGCTAACTTCGTCGAGGGCAAAGTTAGTCATGTAGGAAGTTAGGGAGATACAAAGTTAGGGAGATACAAAGTTAGGGAGAGACGAAGATAGGGAGATATGAAGTTAGGGAGGCACAAACTTCGTCGGGGACAAAGTTCGTAAGGTACGAAGCTCGGGACTTCGGGTTGAACGAAGTTCTGTGTTGAAGAAGTTAGGGAAGGACGAAGTACGTAAGGGCCGAAGTCCCCAGAGATCTTTGATGATCTCTGGTTGTTGTCTTAGTGATAGAAGTTAGTAAAGTACAAAGTTATTACACCCAGAAGTTATTGTCACCTATTTCATATTTTGAGCAACGAGGTAGTCAAAGGTCGAAGCCCACAAAATTATTGGCCGTCGGTCCTAGGAAGTTAACGAAGATACAACCCTGTGACAAAACCCTACTTAGTATTTTGTAGTCTTCTTTAGTTCTTGATCAAAAGTCACTTCCATTGCCACCCTTTCTTTGAGTCCAGTCCAGTCCAGTTACAGTTACAGTCCAAGTCCTTCCTAGTCTTGTTAGACAAGCCAGAGACATTCCTTGGGTCACAGTCCCATTCCTTGTTGGACTCAGTCCTGTTATCATAAGTATATTCCTTGTCACTCCTAGTCCTTGTCCCCTTGTCCTCTGTCCTCTGTCCTCTGTCCTCTGTCCTCTGTCCTCTGTCCCAGTCTGGGCAGTATCCTTGACAAATGGCCAACAAACCTCCGCTAACCATGTCATACTAGGGCTTTGATGTCTCACTGAGACAGGTGTCATGAACCATGTTGTAACATCCCTGACAACCACCATCATGAACTGTCACAATGTCACGGCCGTCGAACAACTACTTCTTAATAGACCGACGGTCGACGAACCTCGGCTAACTTCACGCTCTGAGTCGATGTCTCACCCAACCAGGAGGGCGCAGACGTCGAAAGGGGTGTAACTACGGCGTACTTCGGCGTAGTTACTCTAACTAGGGTTTTTCTGATGGCGATGTATCTTGATTTATAGCTATCTCTATCTGTCTTTTACTACTGACAACAATCAAGGATCGCTGAAGAACTTCAGCGATCTTCTCAGCTAATATTATCTACTCCTCCTAGACGTTCATCCAACCCTCTCGCGCTTTGACGTACTTCAACGCACTTCGTCCAACTTCCCCGAGCCCTCGGCCATCCTCTTCCTCCTTCGACTAACTCCGCCTAACATCGCCGCACTTCTGCTCCCATTGTCCCTACTTAGCCTAACATCGCCGCACTTCTGCTCCCATTGTTCCTACTTAGCCTAACTCCGTCTAACTTCGCCGTACTTCTGCTCCCATTGTCCCTACTTAGCCTAACTCCGTCTAACTTCGCCGTACTTGGTGTCAGAAGTCCTGAGTTACGTGTAGAGTAAAGAGGTTAAGGCGTGATGGGGTTTTGATGGCCAAAGGAGGGTCATTGTTGGTGGAGTAATCGAGGTGTCACGACGTAGTTCGTGACAGTCGCCCCCTTCTTTAGCCGCGAACGTCCTCGTGAGCGATTACACCTCTGTCGTGGCAAGAGAACTTAGCAGCGTAGTACCCCCATTCTCTCCCTCCCCACGACCAACCTTCACTCTTCTGTTCTTTGCGCCGCACTTCGTAGTTGGGCCTCCTTTCACTCCAGAACCCGACAATGAGACTCCCCTAACTTCGTCGAGGTTTGCCGTAAGAAGCCCTGTGTCTTTTGTAGGTGAGACACGCTTCCTGAATGGCAGCCGAACAACACCGTAGTTTGTCGAAGTAACCCTCGTTTATATTGAGATGAGACACTATAGCGTGGGAATTTTGATCGTCCCTGCGATGCCTTTTGTTGATGAAACGCGAAGGATGCCGCATGTTGACGACGGAGGGGTAACTCGAGTTATACTAAGTACTGAGCAGTTCATCGTCCTTCTCTCTCTTCCCCATCTGTTTTCAAAACTTTCTATCTCTCGCGCTTAGAAAACGGATTTGTTACCTCGACGTATCATCTTTTATTTCTTTAAGTATTTTTAACGTCATGACCCCTCCTACTCCCACCTCTAACCCTTTCGCCGCCATGAGGAACTTTGGTGGTATGGTGTCGTCTGCTCGTGAGTCTTTCCCCTGTACTTACCGCACTTCGCCGCACTTGGCTGACGTTCAGTTTCCTTCGGTGATAGGTCTCGCCAAGTTTCCTCTCTTGGCCTCGGCACTCTTTCCCTGGGGGAACCGTCTGGCGCCGCCTCGCCTCCTCGCTCTGCTTCTCCTCCCGCCAGTCCTCCTGCCGGTTCTCCCGCCCGTTCTCCCTCCGCTTCTCCTCCTGCCGCCAGCCCTCGCCGCAGGACGCCCGCCTTTCGTCCTGGTGAGTCTCCGTCCTCCTCCGACCAGGAGTCGCTCAGTGGTTCGGAGTCGGACGATCAGTCAGACTTCGAAGGAAAAGGGGGTGATTATAGTGATGAGGAGGATCAGGATCGTGAGGGTGAAACTGAGTTAGAAGATATCTCAGATGATGATATGGTGGCGGTTAGTGTAGAGGATAACAATGTTGATAGTCCTGAGTGTGAGTTCTTCGCCCAACCTCCTATACCTTCGCCGAACTTGGCCTTGTTTATCTGTTCTTTAGCTCTCCAAGACATTGCTAACTCGCAGCCGCTCCTGCCCCTCCCCCTGCTCAAATTGTGGGCCAGAAACGACGCCGTTCCCTCTCCTCTTCTTCTTCTTCCTCTTCTTCTTCTTCCTCTTCTTCTTCCTCTTCCGGGGTTCTCCCCCCCCCCGACGCCATCGCCGCTGCCGCCGCTGCTGCTGCCGCCGCCGCCGCCGCCGGTCCTGCTGCCGGTCCTGCTGCCGCCCCCCCCGTCGCTGCTCCCCCCCCTTCTCCCAGAGGGGAGCCTTCGCCCAAACGGGTGAAGAGATCACTGCGGGAAGAAGAGTACTTGTGGGAGAAGATGAAGTCCGAGCCTGGTCGTTGGATCGCGGTTGGTGTTGACGAAGCGTGTGATCGTTGCCGGTGAGTCCACCTATTCGTACTACGCCGAAGTTACTCCTGCTAATTAGTAGACGTGAGATTATCACGTATAATCGTCCAAACTGGCCCTGCCTCAAGGCAGTCAGGCCACACAACAAGGCCCTCCGTTGTGCTTCATGCACGTCTGGCCCCTGCTCCTTCTGTCCCGTTTCCTCTGCCCGGGACATCCCGCCCCGTCCCTTCGACGCTTCTCCTCTCCCCCCTCCCCAGACTCCAGCGTCTGTCCCCCGTTCGCGGGTACCGCCTTCGTCTCTCCGGTCGGTTCGCCGTACTTCGCCGGACCTCCGCCCGTCGCCTCCGTCGCCGTCGCCCTTCGCTCCTGTGGCCGGCCCATCACGTCTCCCGGCTGTTCCTCCTTCGTCTTCTCGCCGTCCTTCGGCCTCTGCTCCTTCGGCCTCCCGTCCTTCGGCCTCTCGTCCTTCGGCCTCTCGTCCTTCGGCGCCACGTCCGTCCTCTCCAGTGGTAGCTTCTCCAAGTCGGCGTCCTTCTGTTCCTCCGGCCACTTCGGCGGCCCCTCCCGTCACCCCTCCCTCTGCTTCCCAGAGGACACCGAAGTCTTCTTTAAAGAAGTCAAAAGGGAAATCTAAAGGGAAGGAGGTTGCCTTCAATGATGGTGATGTGGAAGGTGAAGATACTCAGCGTGCTGGTCCCTCTGCTCCCCGGTTGTCCCTCGTCCACCCTCGTATCTCCCTGGACGTCCGTATTCCTGAGGACGAAAAGGAATTCGCTACTTATCGTTCTCTCGTCCTCGGTCTCACTACTCAGCTCGAGGCCGCCCGAAATGATACATCTCTCCTGCTTGACTTCTCTTCTCGTCAAGCTAACGCTTTAAACAATCTCACTGCGGCGTTAGTAGATGCAGTCAACACTGGGGCTCTGGACGACGGAGCAAGGACGAGGTTAGCGGACGTCTCTCGCCGAAGCCTTACTGAGATAGCCGATGTTCGCCGAAGACTGTTCGACACCCCCTTCCTAGTCACTCCTATGGCGTATGAGCCACCACCGTCCCTTGACTGGTTAGGTCGCCGTAGTAGTTCTCGTGTCCCAGCTTCCGCCCAGACTGCTCTCGACCTCCTCAGTCTTCCCTTCGAGTGTCTACGGACCATACGTTCTCTGTGGAGGACTCCGAGCATGCAAGCTGCTCGAGATGTCCAGGACTTCGGTGACTTCTTTGGGGCTATGAATCGGGCATGGAATGCTTCTCTCTCTACTGCGTTCCCGTCTGAGACTCTCGATCTACCTTCGGTCATCGGTAGCCTCCACACCAATCCCGCGGGACCGAGTAGATCGAAGGAGAAAGGAAAAGGAAAAGGTAAGGGTAAGAGTAAGGACAAGTGAGCGGTACGTAGCTGTAATCCTATGTTGTATGCAGTACGTTCTATCTCCTAGCCCTTCGCAGTCGCCCCTCCTTCGGCTTAGTAGGGTGAAGTTCGTGGAACTTCGCCAATATGTCGTCAGCTCCATCGACGTTCTCCACTGGTTCCCATGATACTGAATCGTCTGTTCCTTCGTAACCTAACCACTCCACCAAGTACTCTAACTTTCCTGACCTCCTATTTACTCTAGAGTCCACAATATCCTTTACCTCCCAAGACTCTCCCACATTGTCTACTTCTACTGGCCCAGGTGGCTCAGCTTGCTGACCAGGAAATATTGGAGGGTGATAAGGACGGAGCAAGGAGACATGGAATACATCATGGATACCTGCCATCGTTCCTGGTAATTCCAATTTACAAGCATGAGAACCTACCTGCCGTACTACCTTGTACGGCCCACTTTGCTTAACATCTAACTTCTTCATTGGTCTCTTCGTCTTAATATTCTCTAACGACAGCATCACTAGGTCTCCTTCCGCGAAGTTCGGCGTAGTCCGGTGTTTCCTATTGTATCCTTCGGCGTACTTCTCATTAGCTTTCTCAATTCCTTCGATACAATCTTTGTGTATTTCAGTCAAGTCTTTTACCACCACCGTAGCAGCGGGCACTTCGACTTCGCTGGCCTTGATTTCTTCAGCCCATCGAGGGTGGTACCCATAGTTCGCATAAAATGGTGTCTTATTTATCGCAGAATGATGGGTGTTGTTGTAGGCGAAGCTAGCTCGAGCAAGCAGCTTCGACCAATCGTTCTGCTGATAAGAAGTGAAGATTCGAAGGTAGAGCTCTAAGGACTGGTTGGTTCGTTCAGTCTGTCCATCAGTCTGCGGATGATATGCAGTAGAGAGATGTAGTCTTATCCCGAGACTATCGGTCAAGTTCTTCCAAAATTTCGAGGTAAACTTCGATCCCCTGTCAGACACTATGTTCTCTGGTAGCCCATGCTGAGCTACCACATAGTCCATTATCAACTCGGATAGGCCAGCTGCGGTTAACTTCGTCGTAGTCGGGATAAAAATGGCCCATTTGGTCAACCGGTCCACCACTACTAAGATGGAATTGTATCCATGGGAATTCGGGAGCTCTTCAATGAAATCCATCGAAATGCTGGACCATGGCTTCGTAGCCACTTCCAGTGGTTTAAGCTCTCCATGGGGTCTCTGCCTGTTAGTCTTTGCTCTCTGACACACCGCACATCCAGCGATGTAATCTTCAACATCCTTCCTTACTCCAACCCAAACGTAGTCCCGTAGGACTAGCTCGAGAGTCTTCGCTGAGCCTGGGTGACCCGCTAGGACCGAGTCATGCCGCGTCTTCATTATCTTTAGTCGAGCATCGGCGTAGTTCGGCACATAAGTTCGACCATCGAACGTGAGGAACCCTCTTGAATTCCATCCCCCACGAAGTATTAAGGGGGACCGCGAGGTACGGCGTAGTTCGGTGACCGACTCTGGTTCCTGCACATTATCGTGACATGTCAGATGAGAGCACTTAGCACAGGTTACCCCCAATAATTCTTCTCTAACCTCCTCCACCTCTTCGTCTTCCTGTATTCCAACTATCAAATCTATAGGGTCAATGAGGTCGTTCTCTCGTACTTCCTTTGTTCCTTGTAAAGCCCGAAGCAGGTGTTGTAACCCAGAGCTAGTATCATCAAGTTCGTCGAACTTCGGAAGCCCTTGGATAAGGTTGCTCTCTTGCACCATAGTACTTCCTTTCCCTGAGTGGTAGTCTGCTCTTCTCGACAGTCCGTCCGGCAGTGTAGCTTGTTTTCCTGGTCGATACACCATTTTAAACCTGAAGTTAGAGAGCTCTTCGACCCACCTACCCTGCCTGGGGCTAAGTTGTTTAGGTTCCATCCAGTAAGTTAAATTTAAGTGATCTGTGAGAACTGTAGTCTCTACCTGTAGTAGTAAGTGTCTCCTTCTCCTGAAAGCTTCAACGATAGCGAGTAATTCCTTTTCGCCTACCGTGTAGTTTAACTGCGCCGCCTGGAACGCTCCGGACTCGATAGCCACCGGGTGTTCTTGCCCCAACTCGTTCACCTGCGAAATTATGAATCCCCAGCCGAAGAACGACGCATCTGTTTGTAGTAGCGTCTTCAACGAAGGGTCAAAGTGAGCCAATACTGGCGCCCTACACATCCTATCCTTCAATTCTTTAAAGGCTCTTTCCTGCTCTACTCCCCAAACAAACGGCACATCTTTCCTGGTGAGGTCATTGATCGGTTTAGCAATCTTGGAGAAGTTGGGGACAAAACGCCGATAATAACTGACAACTCCCATAAATCCCCTACTCTCTCGCAAGTTCTTAGGACGGGGAAAAGATACGACAGCATCGATGTAATCCGGGTTACTGGAAATTCCCCTCTGTGAAACCACGAACCCCAGGAAGACTACCGAATCTCTCTCAAACTCGCACTTACTGGCTTTAACGAACAAATTTGACCTCCGAAGCACTTCAAACACCTTCGCCGTAGTTCCCCTCAGTTCTTCCAACGTCTGACCGTAGATGAGTATATCATCTATGTAGACTACTACTCCCTTTCCCAGCAGCTCTCGAAAACTTTCATTCAAGAAGTGCTGAAACACAGCGGGAGCATTCCGTAGGCCATCTCGGACAACAAGAGACTCGAACATACCGTACTGCGTCCTGAACGCTGTCAGGTGTTCATGACCTTCCTTTACTCGTAGGAGTTGATAAGCCCCAATTAGGTCTAACTTGCTGAAGTACCTCGCTCTTCCCAGCTCTTCGGTTATCTGGCCGATCAGAGGCAGAGGATAGGCGTCGGGTATCGTTGCCTCGTTTAACTTTCGGTAGTCAATGACCATTCGCCATTGACCTTTTGCCTTCTTCGGTACCAAGAACATCGGTGATCCGTAGGGCGAATTACTGGGTCGAATTCTTCCGGCCGACTTTTCGCGATCTAGGATGTCTCTCAGCGCACTTCTCTGATCTTCTCCAAGCGAGTAGAGTGGAGCAACCTTCAGGTTCGCCCCCTCCTTAAGATCAAACTCCAAATCATAGCTCCTCGAGGGAGGTAATTCCTCACCTCCCTTCCTTGGGTTAAAGACATCAATGAACGAGTGGTATTGTTCAGGAACCACCTGATACAATTCCTCCTGTTCCTCCGGACTCAGTTCATCCTGATCATCTTTGTCTCGGAGATCTATCGCGTCCGTCGGAGTTGGCAGACCTATGGCCGCTAACTTCGCCGCACTTGGTGGGGTTGGGATGGGAAATTTCACCGAGTTGTCTCTTCCATCAAGGACAACCCCTTCCTTCCTCATCCAATCCCACCCTATCACAACATCTGCGTCGCAGAGCGTTGTTACATCGAGACGAACAGATCGCACTTCGGCGTCCTTCGTCAAACTAAATCCGACTTCGACAAACTCAGTGATGGGTCCAGCGACACTCACCGAGCCGTCGAACATGTGAACGGGTACGCTCACCTGATATCGCCTCTTTTCTACACCTATCTTCGCTGCTGCCCTAGGGCTTATATATGAACAAGTAGCTCCAGTGTCCCAGAGCGTAGTTAGCTTTATTCCATTAATGAAAATGTCCGATTTAGGTTGATCTCTGGAAACGGAAGGGATGAGGAGATGATTATCGACATTGCATGAACAAGGGGTACTGAGTGGTGTATTTTTGTATTCACAATCCTCTGGCTCCATCAGCTGTGTTTCTTTTATGGGTTTGGGAATGGTGGCCGAGAGAATATGGCGGACCCGCCGAGCCTCGCCTACTGCGACAGGTCCTCTTCTTTTCCCTGGTCCTCTTCCAAATCTACTTCTCCTCCAACCGCATTCAAGTTCCTCCTCTGTCCGAGAGGTACTGCGTTCCCTCCCGATCCTCCACCACGTTCTCCGAACTTCTCCCCCCATGGAGGCAACAGTCCAACCTTAACCTTAGCCTCCCTTACAGGGCATTCCTTCAGCCAATGTCCTGCTTCACCACACTCGGTACACTTCCCCTCCTTCCTCCTTGTCTCCCTCAGATCGGAGCTCGGCCTAGGCCATCTTCGGCGAACTTCGTCGATGTTTGGCGGTGTACTCTTTACCACCGTCGACATCATAGCCGCCTGGGCACCACCCTGCGCCGAAGGTTGCCCCTTTTCCCATTTCTTCTCTTCTTTCTTCTCCGTCCTCTGACTTTCCACCACTGTCGTTGTCCTTATCCCTCCTTCCCTTTTCCTCTCTGCCTCCTTCTCCACTTGTCTCCTCCACAGGCGGTTGTCCAAGGGAATCACAAACTCCAATAGCTCTTTTACAGTCCCAAACGATCTACCGTGTCTTGCGATTTCATCTAGAAGGTGCGATTTTAGTCCTTTCTTGGCTCGGTCAACTAGGTTTCCATCATCAGACCACTTGAGAATCGCAACATGTCGCTGAAAGGCGGAGAAGTAGTCCGAAGCAGACCCGGTTTGCTTGAGGTCGTTAAGTTGTCGGGCCGCAGTTCCTTCTTCGTCTGGATCACCAAAGTTAGTCTTGAGGTACTTAACGAACTGATCGTGTGTCGTGAGGTACTCAGGAAGAGGTCTTTTGGATAGATCGGGCTGCACTGCAAGAAGAGGTGTTTCGCGTAGATGAGAGATCATGAAAAAGACTTTCTTAGTGTCGTCGGGGAAAAGATGAGAGTTCAATTCGAAATGTACGTCGCACTCAGACAGAAAGGCGGTTAACTTGTTCCGATCTCCTCTCCAGAGGTCTGGGTTAGGTAGCTTTATCCCCTTCCGTTGTTCGCCCACTACGCTTGGGGTCGCCGAAGTTTGCCGTCCCATGGCGTACCTCACTCCTTCTGATATCCCTTCTGCAATCCCGCCCACTGTATCCCTTTCTCTTCTCTGTTCCCATTCCTCCCTACGCCTTCTCTCCTCCATCATGTCTTTGTTCATATTCGCCACCATCTGCATCAAGGCCAACACCACCCCTTGTGTTCCTTCTTCTCCCAAGTTCGCCGTACTTCCAGTGTTTTCTCTTGGGCGTGGGGTTTGGTCTGACCCAAGTGGGGATCCCACAGGTGGGAGAGCATTAGACGGAGGAGAAGGAGGGTTAGAAAGCACCGGTGGAACGAACTCATCTCCTTGAATTGACCCCCCCACACTATCCTCAACTCCAAGGTCCTGCCCCATTGCTCTGCTAAGCTCCTCCAACGCTCTCCTCTCGTTCTCCTCCATCCTGTCTCCATCCCTACTCATGCCTCGTGTAATTCTTCTTTCTGGTTCCATATTATCTTCGTACTTCTCCGAGGTTCGCACGGGTCGTCGGTAGGAGCGATCCTTGATACTGTCACGGCCGTCGAACAACTACTTCTTAATAGACCGACGGTCGACGAACCTCGGCTAACTTCACGCTCTGAGTCGATGTCTCACCCAACCAGGAGGGCGCAGACGTCGAAAGGGGTGTAACTACGGCGTACTTCGGCGTAGTTACTCTAACTAGGGTTTTGATCTACTGATGGCGATGTATCTTGATTTATAGCTATCTCTATCTGTCTTTTACTACTGACAACAATCAAGGATCGCTGAAGAACTTCAGCGATCTTCTCAGCTAATATTATCTACTCCTCCTAGACGTTCATCCAACCCTCTCGCGCTTTGACGTACTTCAACGCACTTCGTCCAACTTCCCCGAGCCCTCGGCCATCCTCTTCCTCCTTCGACTAACTCCGCCTAACATCGCCGCACTTCTGCTCCCATTGTCCCTACTTAGCCTAACTCCGTCTAACTTCGCCGTACTTCTGCTCCCATTGTCCCTACTTAGCCTAACTCCGTCTAACTTCGCCGTACTTGGTGTCAGAAGTCCTGAGTTACGTCTAACTTCGCCGTACTTGGTGTCAGAAGTCCTGAGTTACGTGTAGAGTAAAGAGGTTAAGGCGTGATGGGGTTTTGATGGCCAAAGGAGGGTCATTGTTGGTGGAGTAATCGAGGTGTCACGACGTAGTTCGTGACACACAACCTCTCCCTAGCAGATCTCAAAGACACAAGAGACAGGTGGACTAAAACCGTTTACGAGCTTGAGTCATGATGGACAGAGTATAACTCGTGGCTTGTGAAGTTGGTTGGACAACTAGAAGACTTGGAAGGATCAAGCAAGTCAAGATGGGGGCAAAGGGTAGGTCGATGGCGAAGAGAGGGGTATGGATGAGGAGGATGGTTAGTAAAGAGTAAGTCAAGATTTTTGTGTGTGTCAAGAAAATATATTGATCCTTAAGATAGAAGATCCTACAAGAGGGTTTATATACTATTTAGTGTATTACCATCTGTATCGCAATGGTAATGTGTCACGCGGCGCCGCGTGACATCATTGTCACGACCCTGCAACCTCAGTCGTGACATCAGGTTATAACTGGATCGCAATCATAGGGCTGATTGTGATATTGTGCCTTTTAGCGCAGTGGCTTAAGATGCCACATGCATGGCCAGTGTATGGCCTGGTGCTGGTTAGCCAGGTTGTAACAATCATCCTTTCCCATCAAACAAAGTTCCTTTGGACATCAGTTCGCCATCAACGACCCAGTTCTCATGAACTTCATCACCCACGAGGGTATTAGGAGGCTAACTTCGTCGAGGACGAAGTTAGTCATGTAGGAGGTTAGTGAGATACGAGGTTAGTGAGATACAAAGTTCGTGGGATACGAAGTTAGGGAGATACGAGATAAGGGAGGCACGAACTTCGTCGGGGACGAAGTTCGCGAGGTACGAAGCTCGGGGACTTGGGTTGAACAAAGTTCTGTGTTGGCGAAGTTAGGGAAGAACGAAGTACTTAAGGACCGAAGTTCCCAGGGATCTTTGACGATCTCTGGTTGTTGTCTTAGTGATAGAAGTTAGTAAAGTACGAAGTTATTACACCCAGAAGTTATTGTCACCTATCTCTTATTTCAAACAACGAGGTAGTAAAAGGTCGAAGCCCACGAAGTTATTGGGCGTCGGTCCTAGCAAGTCAACAAAGAAACAACCCTGTGACATAATGCCAAGTGATGGTGGTACTACAGTTTGTACTACAGTTTGTACTACCATTTGTAATGCAGTTTGTACACAGTTTCTGCAGTACAGTCTGTAGTACCGTCTGCATTACAGTTTGTGATACAATACTATGTACCTGCCTGTCACTTCTATATACACAACTATCTATATGCGGTCTGAGTTACAATTGGATTGTAACATCAACTGTCACGGTCCTGTCCTTGACAGACCTCAATGGATCAAAGACAGGTGGACTGCAACTGTTTAGTTAGCTTGGACAACGATGTTTAGTATGTTGTCGGTAGACTTGCAATGTGGTGTCATGAATCAGTAATCATGACTCGGAATAAGTAAGGACTCAAAGTATTAGTGACTCATAATTAATTAGGAATGATAAGATCAGGCCAGATGGTAGCACCAGATGGGCATGACAAATGGTAAGGACAAATGGTGATAACAAATAGTCATGACAAATGGGCATACCAGATGGTAGCACCAGATGGGCATGACAAATGGGCTACGCAATTGGTAGCCTAAGAGCAAGAATGTCCAGACTGGTCAACCCGTTTGTAACTAGCTTTTGTCTATATAAACTTGTACTTTTCAGTAACTTCTCCAGCAATGAATCTCCTCTTACTTCTCGTCTTCCTATCCTCGATCCTCCCCTTCCAGTAAGAGACGTCACTCAACTGGTTCTAACCCAGTACTCTCTGTCCCTTCAGTATCTAAGGCAGTCATCTAGCTCGACGAGTCAGAGACTATACCCCTCAGTACCTAAGGCAGTCCCTACGCTATCGCAGTCTACCCCCAGGCGTGACAGTATTCATTGCTCAACACTCTTTAGTCCTTGCTCGTCATCTCGACATCTCTTGTCATCACCATCGATAAACTCAAGGTCACTCAAGATCTTCAACACCTTCAAGAAACTTCCAAACTATTCAAGGAAAAACTCTCAACATCAATTCAAGGCAAAACTCTCGATTCACTTAAGGAATTGCTCTCAATTTATTCAAGAACAAGACTCTGAAAAATAAAATAAAACAAAATATACTAGTCTAAGGCTTTCTCTTTCTCTTCTTCCTACTCCAAAACATCATTCAAATTCAAGAACACTATCAATATAAGGAATATTAACTGATACACAGATTCTATCACAATGTCGGAAAACATCAACAACACCCAGCTCACTGCTGAGCAAGCTTTCCAAGCTCAACACGACATGATTCTCCAACTCCAAGCTCAAATTGATGCTCTCCAAGCCTCTTCTAACAACATCAGGCCTGAGCATATCAAGGAACCCAAGATTTCTCATCCACTTCCTTTCACTGGACGTAAGGATCAGACTCTGGAATTCCTAGCTAAGTGCAACATGGTCTTTGCTGTTCAACCTCGAACCTACTCTACAGACACAACTCGAATTGCTTTTGCCACCAACCTTCTCAAGGATGAAGCTTATCGCTGGGTTCTCCCTTACTTGGAGATGGATGCAGCAGATCAACCTACTTGGCTTCATGTGTGGGACAACTTTCAAATCGAATTCAAGAAATACTTTGGAGACTCAAACCTCATGGAAACCTCTCGCTATAAACTCCGCAACCTTCGACAAACAGGCTCAGCTAGTATCTATGCTACTGAGTTTCAGCGCCACTCAGTCTATGTTCATTGGAATGATGAGACCAAGAAGCAGAACTTTTTTGATGGACTCAAGGATGATGTTAAAGATCGTCTCCTTGCTCCAAGCAAGTTCCAGGATTACGACGCTCTTGTCTCTGCAGCCATTGAATATGATGACCTTCTTTATCAAAGACGCCGCTCCAACAACAACCCTCGAATCTCTATCAACACTCAACGCTTCAACAACACTGTCACGGCCGTCGAACAACTACTTCTTAATAGACCGACGGTCGACGAACCTCGGCTAACTTCACGCTCTGAGTCGATGTCTCACCCAACCAGGAGGGCGCAGACGTCGAAAGGGGTGTAACTACGGCGTACTTCGGCGTAGTTACTCTAACTAGGGTTTTGATCTACTGATGGCGATGTATCTTGATTTATAGCTATCTCTATCTGTCTTTTACTACTGACAACAATCAAGGATCGCTGAAGAACTTCAGCGATCTTCTCAGCTAATATTATCTACTCCTCCTAGACGTTCATCCAACCCTCTCGCGCTTTGACGTACTTCAACGCACTTCGTCCAACTTCCCCGAGCCCTCGGCCATCCTCTTCCTCCTTCGACTAACTCCGCCTAACATCGCCGCACTTCTGCTCCCATTGTCCCTACTTAGCCTAACTCCGCCTAACATCGCCGCACTTCTGCTCCCATTGTCCCTACTTAGCCTAACCCCGCCTAACATCGCCGTACTTCTGCTCCCATTGTCCCTACTTAGCCTAACCCCGTCTAACTTCGCCGTACTTGGTGTCAGAAGTCCTGAGTTACGTGTAGAGTAAAGAGGTTAAGGCGTGATGGGGTTTTGATGGCCAAAGGAGGGTCATTGTTGGTGGAGTAATCGAGGTGTCACGACGTAGTTCGTGACAGTCGCCCCCTTCTTTAGCCGCGAACGTCCTCGTGAGCGATTACACCTCTGTCGTGGCAAGAGAACTTAGCAGCGTAGTACCCCATTCTCTCCCTCCCCATGACCATCCTCCACTCTCCTGCTCTTTGCGCCGCACTTCGTAGTTGGGCCTCCTTTCACTCCAGAACCCGACAATGAGACTCCCCTAACTTCGTCGAGGTTTGCCGTAAGAAGCCCTGTGTCTTTTGTAGGTGAGACACGCTTCCTGAATGGCAGCCGAACAACACCGTTGTTTGTCGAAGTAACCCTCGCTTATATTGAGATGAGACACTATAGCGTGGGAATTTTGATCGTCCCTGCGATGCCTTTGTGA